>NC_091978.1:180029568-180329568 GCF_044704955.1 Pristiophorus japonicus | reverse complement strand
GAGGTGGTGGCATCAAGCATTGGCATAGGAAGCAATTGTCTCAGGATGGTAAGTTATTTAAATGTTCAGTTGGAGGCAGGGATATAGCGCTTGAAATTTCATAATCCTTTGTTGTGCAAGATGTTTGCCATGAATTTCCACAAGGTGTTCCTGGCAGAATTATAAATTGTGGCTTAGTAATTGAAATTGCAAAATGATCATTTCTTGCTCTCTTGCAACACTGTGAAAAATAAAGAATGCCAATATGATTTGGGGTAGCAGCCATAACTCATAGAGGGGAATTTGAATCCCCAAAAATGGGTTGGTTTGGTTCAGGTAATATGTTCAGAATCTGAATCCCAAACCCAACCTGCCTTGAACCTGCCCACTTTCGGTTTAAACAGGGGGTGGGACAAGAGAGGGCAACCAACCCACTCCCAAGAGGTGGGTTGGTCATTTAAATATTATAATGAAGCTGTGTGCCTCAGATTTAATCTCCATTTTAAATATAACCTTCGCCGCCCGTGTTTCCCGGGCCTCGGGAAACCCGGCAGCTAAAGGGAGGCGAGGACTGCTGTATCCAGCAGGTATGTTTCTTTTCAAATTATCAGCTTCTGCTACACCCGCGATCGGACCCCCAGAGCCATGATCTACCCCCAACCTGTCCAATCTCCCCTCCCGATCTCACCCCGACCCTTCCGATCTCACCCTGAACCTTCCAATCTCACCCCGACCCTTCCGATCTCACGCTGACCCTTCCGATCTCACCCACCGACCCCTCCGATCTCCCATCCCGACCCTTCCGATCTCCCCTCCCGACCTTTACGATCTCCCCTCCCGACCCTTCTGATCTCCCCTCCCGACCCTTCCGATCTCACCATGACCCTTTGAATCTCCTCCCTCGACCTTTCCGAAAGTTGCGATCTTTCCTAGCCCTAGCCTCTGTTCTCCCTCCTGAGTCCCAACCCTTCCACTCTCACCTCATCGACCTTTCCGATATCCCCTCCCAACATTTTGTTCTCCCCACCCCAACCCTTCTGATCTCGCCCCCCCGCCCACCCCCAACGAAACTTTCCTTTCAATCTTCCCCCGACCCTTCTGATATCTCCTTCCAAACCCTTTCCATCTTCCCACCCCTGGCCTCCAATCTCCCCCTGACAGCAGCCACCAATCTCCCCGCCCCCCTGCCTCTCTCAATGGCCTTTCCAATCTCTCCCTCGCACTTTTGCGCTTTCTGGCTGCAGCCTCCGAACTCCCCACCCCGCAATGCCCCCCCCCACCCGCCCCTGACCCATCTGATCTCCCTCCCCCGCCCATTCCGATCTTCATCCCAAGGCTTCCTGGTGCCAAAGGCTTACCCGCCCAAAAGCCAGCCAACCTCTCAATCTGGTTGGCTGCGGCCAGGAAACAGACAAAAATTTAATCAGGTCCTGCCAATAAATTCGGCAGGATCTGAGGGACACCCGTTCTCCTGGGTTTCCTGACCACAAAACAGACATACCCCTTCTCCGCTCCCTCTCTGCCTCTGAGTTAATATCAGGGTGCTAATTTTTGCAGCTAATTTTGTTTTAATTGCGTGATATTATCAAAAAGAGCTGCTAATATAGTTTAAACAGCATCCATGCTGTGCTGTTGGAGTGATAAACTACAAATAAATTAATTCTATTCCCCATTCTCAAAAAATAAATGTATCATTGCTCACAAGAGTTTGTTTCCCTTCCAAAGCACCATCGTAACATCAGTTTAGCTTGTTGAGTCATGTTTCAATATCTATAAGGGCAGAAATTGCCCTTTTCGAAAAGGCCCATGGCCGCCTGAAAGCAGCGGCCACAGGTCGGAGCTGATTGGCCGCCGAGTCCCCGCGGATGGGCCGCCATTTTAGATATTGCCCTCCTTCAGTTTTAGAGCAGTGTAGGGGACTGCTCCGACCATTTTCCCGTCACATTGTGCTTGCGCCGAACCCTTACTGACCGGTGGTGACCCTTTCCCGAAATTACCCCGGGGGTAATAGCCCTTTTTGGAAATTGCTCTGCGGGAGTGGTGCCGCCACTGGTCGGTGCCACTGAAAGATTTTGCTGTCGGTACCCTTTCTGTGGCTGGGTAGCACAGCTGCCTTCAAAGGGGAGATGGCGTTGCCAGCGACTCCATTTTATTTTTTATTGTTGGCCGATTGGTCAGGCCGACAATTATGCCCGTGGGTTCGGCCAGGCCAGCAACAGGCAGTTTGGTCCCCCCTCTTGTGTGCCAGGCCGCTGGCCCGGCCGAAACCCTCCCTGGTGACCCAGTGTTTGCCACTAAAGTGGCTGCAGAATTTGTAGCAGCCCTGCCCTTTAACTGAAGGGGAGGGACGTTGTGACGCGCCAACATGATTATGTCATCAGCACGGCACTGATGACTTGGAGCATCCCCAATTTCGCCCTACTAGTGGTGGCTACTCTGACCTGACTCCACTTCCGCCCCACTCCGAAAAAACTCACCAAGACCTGAATTTCTCAGGAATGTCCGCCACATGCATTGGGGTGGACGGAAACCTTCAAAAAGGGCAAAAAACATTAGTGGGAGTTGTGTACAGACCTCCAAACAGTAGTAGTGATGTTGGGGAGGGCATCAAACAGGAAATTAGGGGTGTATGCAATAAAGGTGCAGCAGTGACTTTAATATGCACATAGATTGGGCTAGCCAAACTGGAAGCAATACGGTGAAGGAGGGTTTCCTGGAGTGCATAAGAGATGGTTTTCGAGACCAATATGTCGAGGAACCAACTAGGGGGGAGGCCATCTTAGACTGGGTGTTGTGTAATGAGAGAGGACTAATTAGCAATCTCATTGTGCGAGGCCCCTTGGGGAAGAGTGACCATAATATGGTGGAATTCTGCATTAGGATGGAGAATGATACAGTTAATTCAGAGACCATGGTCCAGAACGTAAAGAAGGGTAACTTTGAAGGTATGAGGCGTGAATTGGCTAGGATAGATTGGCGAATGATACTTAAGGGGTTGACTGTGGATGGGCAATGGCAGACATTTAGAGACCGCATGGATGAATTACAACAATTGTACATTCCTGTCTGGCGTAAAAATAAAAAAGGGAAGGTGGCTCAAGCGTGGCTATCTAGGGAAATCAGGGAGAGTATTAAAGCCAAGGAAGTGGCATACAAATTGACCAGAAATAGCAGCGAACCCAGGGACTGGGAGAAATTTAGAACTCAGCAGAGGAGGACAAAGGGTTTGATTCCTGCAGGTCCCCTGCAGTCAGAATCAGGGGAAGTCATAACGGGGAACAAAGAAATGGCAGACCAATTGAACAAGTACTTTGGTTCGGTATTCACTAAGGAGGACACAAACAACTTTCCGGATATAAAAGGGGTCAGAGGGTCTAGTAGGGAGGAGGAACTGAGGGAAATCTTTATTAGTCGGGAAATTGTGTTGGGGAAATTGAAGGGATTGAAGGCCGATAAATCCCCAGTACTTAAGGAGGTGGCCTTGGAAATAGCGGATGCATTGACAGTCATTTTCCAACATTCCATTGACTCTGGATCAGTTCCTATGGAGTGGAGGGTAGCCAATGTAACCCCACTTTTTAAAAAAGGAGGGAGAGAGAAAACAGGGAATTATAGACCGGTCAGCCTGACCTCAGTAGTGGGTAAAATGATGGAATCAATTATTAAGGATGTCACAGCAGCGCATTTGGAAAATGGTGACATGATAGGTCCAAGTCAGCATGGATTTGTGAAGGGGAAATCATGCTTGACAAATCTTCTGGAATTTTTTGAGGATGTTTCCAGTAAAGTGGACAAAGGAGAACCAGTTGATGTGGTATATTTGGACTTTCAGAAGGCTTTCGACAAGGTCCCACACAAGAGATTAATGTGCAAAGTTAAAGCACATGGGATTGGGGGTAGTGTGCTGACATGGATTGAGAACTGGTTGTCAGACAGGAAGCAAAGAGTAGCAGTGAATGGGTACTTTTCAGAATGGCAGGCAGTGGCTAGTGGGGTACCGCAAGGTTCTGTGCTGGGGACCCAGCTGTTTACATTGTACATTAATGATTTAGACGAGGGGATTAAATGTAGTGTCTCCAAATTTGCGATGACACTAAGTTGGGTGGCAGTGTGAGCTGCGAGGAGGATGCTATGAGGCTGCAGAGTGACTTGGATAGGTTAGGTGAGTGGGCAAATGCATGGCAGATGAAGTATAATGTGGATAAATGTGAGGTTATCCACTTTGGTGGTAAAAACAGAGAGACAGACTATTATCTGAATGGTGACAGATTAGGAAAAGGGAAGGTGCCAAGAGACCTGGGTGTCATGGTACATCAGTCATTGAAGGTTGGCATGCAGATACAGCAGGCGGTTAAGAAAGCAAATGGCATGTTGGCCTTCATAGCGAGGGGATTTGAGTACAGGGGCAGGGAGGTGTTGATACAGTTGTACAGGGCCTTGTACAACTGGAGTATTGTGTACAATTTTGGTCTCCTAACTTGAGGAAGGACATTCTTGCTATTGAGGGAGTGCAGCGAAGATTCACCAGACTGATTCCCGGGATGGTGGGACTGACCTATCAAGAAAGACTGGATCAACTGGGCTTGTATTTACTGCAGTTCAGAAGAATGAGAGGGGACCTCATAGAAACGTTTAAAATTCTGACGGGTTTAGACAGGTTAGATGCAGGAAGAATGTTCCCAATGTTGTGGAAGTCCAGAACCAGGGGTCACAGTCTAAGGATAAGGGGTAAGCCATTTAGGACCGAGATGAGGAGAAACTTCTTCACCCAGAGAGTGGTGAACCTGTGGAATTCTCTACCACAGAAAGTTGTTGGGGCCAATTCACTAAATATATTCAAAAGGGAGTTAGATGAAGTCCTTACTACTCGGGGGATCAAGGGGTATGGCAAGAAAGCAGGAAGTGGGTACTGAAGTTTCATGTTCAGCCATGAACTCATTGAATGGCGGTGTAGGCTAGAAGGGCTGAATGGCCTGCTCCTGCACCTATTTTCTATGTTTCTATGTTTCTAAAACAGTAGGTGCGCCACGTTTGGGGTGGAGGTCAATTTCGGCCCCATAGTCTCATATGTCGGTGGGCGATATGGCTTGTTTCTGTGCTGTATTTTCTATGTAATATATTCACAATGCAACTGGTCCATCTCACACTGGCCTCTTATCTTATTTTAAAATGTCACTAGGAACTGTGTGGTAAGCATGTTACAGAGCTGAGGTTGACATAATATCAAACCTGGCAGTTAATTGGGTCATTCAATGTATTTAAGGTGGAGATAGACAGATTTTTGAAAGATAAAGGCGAGAGTCAAGAGTTATGGGGAGCGGGCAGGGAAGTGGAGCTGAGTCCATGATCAGATCAGCCATGATCTTATTAAATGGCAGAGCAGGTTTGAGGGGTCAATTGGCCTACTCCTGCCCCTATTTCTTATCTTCTTATGTTCTTATGTTAATAAGTCATCTCCATTACCTGCAGAAATAAAAGCAGTAAAATTACTACAAAAAACAGCAAATAAATACAATGCATATCAGGCAGCATCTGTGCTTAGAGAACCAGATTTAACAGTTTTAGGTCGATTATTATTAATCTTGTATCTGAATTTTTTTAACAACTAACTTGATCCTATTTAAGTTTTAGGTAGGTTAAATTAAATATTTACCTGTAACTTACCCCTGCTGCCTCCTCTTGTGCTGTGAGGTCACGTTGCGATTTTTCTCCCTCTCCGCTCTCAGTATCGCCCTTTTCCCCCTCTCCACTCTCAGCATCGTCTTTATCTCCCTCTCCACTCTCTGTATCGCCCTTTTCCCCCTCTCCGCTCTCAGTATCGCCCTTTTCTCCCTCTCCGCTCGCAGTATCGCCCTTTTCCTCCTCTCCACTCTCAGCATCGCCCTTTTCTCCCTCTCCGCTCTCAGTATCGCCCTTTTCTCCCTCTCCGCTCGCAGTATCGCCCTTTTCCTCCTCTCCACTCTCAGCATCGCCCTTTTCTCCCTCTCCGCTCTCAGTATCGCCCTTTTCCCCCTCTCCGCTCTCAGTATCGCCCTTTTCTCCCTCTCCGCTCTCAGTATCGCCCTTTTCCCCCTCTCCGCTTTCAGTATCGCCCTTTTCCCCCTCTCTGCTCTCAGTATCGCCCTTTTCCTCCTCTCCACTCTCAGTATCGCCCTTTTCTCCCTCTCCGCTCTCAGTATCGCCCTTTTCCTCCTCTGCACTCTCAGCATCGCCTTTTTCTCCCTCTCCGCTCTCAGTATCGCCCTTTTCCCCCTCTCCGCTCTCAGTATCGCCCTTTTCCTCCTCTCCACTCTCAGCATCGCCCTTTTCTCCCTCTCCGCTCTGAGTATCGCCCATTTCCCCCTCTCCGCTGTAAGTATCTCCGTTTTCTCCCTCTCCGCTCTCAGTATCGCCCTTTTCTCCCTCTCCGCTCTCAGTATCGCCCTTTTCTCCCTCTCCGCTCTGAGTATCGCCCATTTCCCCCTCTCCGCTGTAAGTATCTCCGTTTTCTCCCTCTCCGCTCTCAGTATCGCCCTTTTCTCCCTCTCCGCTCTCTGTATCGCCCTTTTCTCCCTCTCCGCTCTCAGTATCGTCCTTTTCTCCCTCTCCGCTCTCAGTATCGCCCTTTTCTCCCTCTCCGCTCTCTGTATCGCCCTTTTCTCCCTCTCCGCTCTCAATATCGCCCTTTTCTCCCTCTCCGCTCTCTGTATCGCCCTTTTCTCCCTCTCCGCTCTCAATATCGCCCTTTTCTCCCTCTCCGCTCTCAGTATCGCCCTTTTCCCCCTCTCCGCTTTCAGTATCATCCTTTTCTCCTTCTCTGCTCGCAGTATCGCCTTTTCTCCCTTTCCACTCTCAGTAACGCCCTTTTCTCCCTCTCCGCTCTCAGTATCATCCTTTTCTCCTTCTCCGCTCTCAGTATCGCCCTTTTCTCCCTCTCCGCTCTCAGTATCGCCCTTTTCTCACTCTCCACTCTCAGTATCGCCCTTTTCTCACTCTCCGCTCTCAGTAACGCCCTTTTCTCCCTCTCCGCTCTCAGTATCGCCCTTTTCTCCCTCTCCGCTCTCTGTATCGCCCTTTTCTCCCTCTCCGTTCTCAGTATTGCCCTTTTCTCCCTTTCCACTCTCAGTATCGCCCTTTTCTCCTTCTCCACTCTCAGTATCGCCCTTTTATCCCTCTCCTCTCTCAGTATTGCCCTTTTCTCCCTTTCCACTCTCAGTATCGCCCTTTTCTCCTTCTCCACTCTCAGTATCGCCCTTTTATCCCTCTCCTCTCTCAGTATCGCCCTTTTCTCCCTCTCCGCTCTCAGTGTCGCCCTTTTATCCCTCTCCGCTCTCAGAATCAATCTTTTCCCCCTCTCCGCTCTGAGTATCGCCTGTTTCTCCCTCTCCGCTGTCAGTATCGCCCTTTTCCCCCTCTCCGCTCTCAGTATCGCGCTTTTCTCCCTCTCCAATCTCAGCATCGCCCTTTTCTCCCTCTTCGCTCTAAGTATCGCCCTTTTCTCCCTCTCCTCTCTCAGCATCGCCCTTTTCTCCCTCTCCGCTCTCAGTATCGCCCTTTTCTCCCTCTCGGCTTTCAGTATTGCCCTTTTCCCCCTCTCCGTTCTCAGTATTGCCCTTTTCCCCCTCTCCGCTCTCAGCATCGTCCTTTTCTCCACCTCCGCTCTCAGTATCGCCCTTTTCTCCCTCTCCGCTCTCAGTGTCGCCCTTTTATCCCTCTCCGCTCTCAGAATCAATCTTTTCCCCCTCTCCGCTCTGAGTATCGCCCTTTTCCCCCTCTCCGCTCTCAGTATCGCCCTTTTCTCCCTCTCCGCTCTCAGTATCGCCCTTTTCTCCCTCTCCGCTCTCAGCATCGCCCTTTTCTCCCTCTCCGCTCTCAGTATCGCCCTTTTCTCCCTCTCCGCTCTCAGTATTGCCCTTTTCCCTGTCTCCGCTCTCAGTATCGCCCTTTTCTCCCTCTCCGCTCTGAGTATCGCACTTTTCCCCCTCTCCGCTCTGAGTATCGCCTTTTTCTCCCTCTCCGCTCTCAGTATCGCCCTTTTCTCCACCTCCGCTCTCAGTATCGCCCTTTTATCCCTCTCCGCTCTCAGAATCAATCTTTTCTCCCTCTCCGCTCTGAGTATCGCCTTTTTCTCCCTCTCCGCTCTCAGTATCGCCCTTTTCCCCCTCTCCGCTCTCAGTATCGCGCTTTTCTCCCTCTCCAATCTCAGCATCGCCCTTTTCTCCCTCTCTGCTCTCAGTATTGCCTTTTCTCCCTCTCCGCTCTCAGTATCGCCCTTTTCTCCCTCTCCGCTCTCAGTATTGCCCTTTTCCCTGTCTCCGCTCTGAGTATCGCCCTTTTCTCCCTCTCCGCTCTCAGTATTGCCCTTTTCCCCCTCTCCGCTCTGAGTATCGCCTTTTTTTCCCTCTCCGCTCAATATCGCCCTTTTCTCACTCTCCGCTCTCAGTATCGCCCTTTTCTCCCTCTCCGCTGTCAGTATCGCCCTTTTCCCCCTCTCCGCTCTCACTATCGCGCTTTTCCCCCTCTCCACTCTCAGTATCGCACTTAATCCCTCTCCGCTCTGAGTATCGCCCTTTTCTCCCTCTCCGCTCTCAGTATCGCCCTTTTCCCCCTCTCCGCTCTCAGTAACGCCCTTTTCTCCCTCTCCGCTCTGAGTATCGCCCTTTTCTCCCACTCCGCTCTCAGTATTGCCCTTTTCTCCCACTCCGCTCTCAGTATCGCCCTTTTCTCCCTTTCCACTCTCAGTATCGCCCTTTTCTCCCTCTCCGCTCTCAGTATCGCCCTTTTCTCCCTTTCCACTCTCAGTATCGCTCTTTTCTCCCTCTCCGCTCTCAGTATCGCTCTTTTCTCCCTCTCCGCTCTCAGTATCGCTCTTTTCTCCCTCTCCGCTCTCATTATTGCCCTTTTCTCCCTCTCCGCTCTCAGTATCGCACTTTTCTCCCTCTCCGCTCTCAGTATCGCCCTTTTCTCCCTTTCCACTCTCAATATCGCCCTTTTCTCCCTCTCCGCTCTCAGTATCGCACTTTTCTCCCTCTCGGCTCTCAGTATTGTCCTTTTCTCCCTCTCCGCTCTCAGTATCGCCCTTTTCTCCCTCTCCGCTCTCAGTATCGCCCTTTTCTCCCTTTCCACTCTCAGTATCGCCCTTTTCTCCCTCTCCGCTCTCAGTATCGCCCTTTTCTCCCTCTCCGCTCTCAGTATCGCACTTTTCTCCCTCTCCGCTCTCAGTATCGCTCTTTTCCCCCTCTCCGCTCTCAGTATCGCACATTTCTCCCTTTCCACTCTCAGTATCGCCCTTTTCTCCCTCTCCGCTCTCAGTATCGCCCTTTTCTCCCTCTCCGCTCTCAGTATCGCCCTTTTCTCCCTCTCCGCTCTCAGTATCGCCCTATTCTCCCTCTCCGCTCTCAGTATCGCACTTTTCTCCCTCTCCGCTCTCAGTATCGCTCTTTTCCCCCTCTCCGCTCTCAGTATCGCACTTTTCTCCCTTTCCACTCTCAGTATCCCCCTTTTCCCCCTCTCCGCTCTCAGTATCGCACTTTTCTCCCTCTCCGCTCTCAGTATCGCTCTTTTCCCCCTCTCCGCTCTCAGTATCGCACTTTTCTCCCTTTCCACTCTCAGTATCCCCCTTTTCCCCCTCTCCGCTCTCAGTATCGCCCTTTTCTCCCTCTCCGCTCTCAGTATCGCACTTTTCTCCCTCTCCGCTCTCAGTATCGCTCTTTTCCCCCTCTCCGCTCTCAGTATCGCACATTTCTCCCTTTCCACTCTCAGTATCCCCCTTTTCCCCCTCTCCGCTCTCAGTATCGCACTTTTCTCCCTCTCCGCTCTCAGTATCGCTCTTTTCCCCCTCTCCGCTCTCAGTATCGCACTTTTCTCCCTTTCCACTCTCAGTATCCCCCTTTTCCCCCTCTCCGCTCTCAGTATCGCTCTTTTCCCCCTCTCCGCTCTCAGTATCGCCCTTTTCTCCCTTTCCACTCTCAGTATCCCCCTTTTCTCCCTCTCCGCTCTCAGTATCGCACTTTTCTCCCTTTCCACTCTCAGTATCCCCCTTTTCTCCCTCTCCGCTCTCAGTATCGCCCTTTTCTCCCACTCCGCTCTCAGTATCGCCCTTTTCTCCCTTTCCACTCTCAGTATCCCCCTTTTCCCCCTCTCCGCTCTCAGTATCGCCCTTTTCTCCCACTCCGCTCTCAGTATCGCCCTTTTCTCCCTTTCCACTCTCAGTATCCCCCTTTTCTCCCTTTCCACTCTCAGTATCCCCCTTTTCTCCCTCTCCGCTCTCAGTATCGCCCTTTTCTCCCTTTCCACTCTCAGTATCCCCCTTTTCTCCCTCTCCGCTCTCAGTATCGCCCTTTTCTCCCTTTCCACTCTCAGTATCGCCCTTTTCTCCCTTTCCACTCTCAGTATCGCTCTTTTCCCCCTCTCCGCTCTCAGTATCGCCCTTTTCTCCCTCTCCGCTCTCAGTATCGCACTTTTCTCCCTCTCCGCTCTCAGTATCGCCCTTTTCTCCCTTTCCACTCTCAATATCGCCCTTTTCTCCCTCTCCGCTCTCAGTATCGCACTTTTCTCCCTCTCCGCTCTCAGTATTGTCCTTTTCTCCCTCTCCGCTCTCAGTATCGCCCTTTTCTCCCTCTCCGCTCTCAGTAGCGCCCTTTTCTCCCTCTCCGCTCTCAGTATCAACCTTTTCCCCCTCTCCGCTCTCAGTATCGCCTTTTTCTCCCTCTCCGCTCTCAGTATCGCCCTTTTTTCCCTCTCCGCTCTCAGTGTCGCCCTTTTATCACTCTCCGCTCTCAGAATCAATCGTTTCCCCCTCTCCGCTCTGAGTATCGCCTGTTTCTCCCTCTCCGCTGTCAGTATCGCCCTTTTCCCCCTCTCCGCTCTCAGTATCGCGCTTTTCTCCCTCTCCAATCTCAGCATCGCCCTTTTCTCACTCTCTGCTCTCAGTATCGCCTTTTCTCCCTCTCCGCTCTCAGTATCGCGCTTTTCCCTGTCTCCGCTCTCAGTATCGCCCTTTTCCCCCTCTCCGCTCTGAGTATCGCCCTTTTCTATCTCTCCGCTCTCAGTGTCGCCCTTTTCTCCCTCTCCGCTCTCAGTATCGCCCTTTTATCCCTCTCCTCTCTCAGTATCGCCCTTTTCTCCCTCTCCGCTCTGAGTATCGCCCTTTTCTATCTCTCCGCTCTCAGTGTCGCCCTTTTCTCCCTCTCCGCTCTCAGTATCGCCCTTTTCTCCCTCTCCGCTCTCAGTATCGCCCTTTTCTCCCTCTCCGCTCTGAGTATCGCCCTTTTCTATCTCTCCGCTCTCAGTGTCGCCCTTTTCTCCCTCTCCGCTCTCAGTATCGCCCTTTTCTCCCTCTCCGCTCTCAGTATCGCCCTTTTCTATCTCTCCGCTCTCAGTATCGCCCTTTTCTCCCTCTCCGCTGTCAGTATCGCCCTTTTCCCCCTCTCCGCTCTCACTATCGCGCTTTTCCCCCTCTCCACTCTCAGTATCGCACTTAATCCCTCTCCGCTCTGAGTATCGCCCTTTTCTCCCTCTCCGCTCTCAGTATCGCCCTTTTCCCCCTCTCCGCTCTCAGTAACGCCCTTTTCTCCCTCTCCGCTCTGAGTATCGCCCTTTTCTCCCACTCCGCTCTCAGTATTGCCCTTTTCTCCCACTCCGCTCTCAGTATCGCCCTTTTCTCCCTTTCCACTCTCAGTATCGCCCTTTTCTCCCTCTCCGCTCTCAGTATCGCCCTTTTCTCCCTTTCCACTCTCAGTATCGCTCTTTTCTCCCTCTCCGCTCTCAGTATCGCTCTTTTCTCCCTCTCCGCTCTCAGTATCGCTCTTTTCTCCCTCTCCGCTCTCATTATTGCCCTTTTCTCCCTCTCCGCTCTCAGTATCGCACTTTTCTCCCTCTCCGCTCTCAGTATCGCCCTTTTCTCCCTTTCCACTCTCAATATCGCCCTTTTCTCCCTCTCCGCTCTCAGTATCGCACTTTTCTCCCTCTCGGCTCTCAGTATTGTCCTTTTCTCCCTCTCCGCTCTCAGTATCGCCCTTTTCTCCCTCTCCGCTCTCAGTATCGCCCTTTTCTCCCTTTCCACTCTCAGTATCGCCCTTTTCTCCCTCTCCGCTCTCAGTATCGCCCTTTTCTCCCTCTCCGCTCTCAGTATCGCACTTTTCTCCCTCTCCGCTCTCAGTATCGCTCTTTTCCCCCTCTCCGCTCTCAGTATCGCACATTTCTCCCTTTCCACTCTCAGTATCGCCCTTTTCTCCCTCTCCGCTCTCAGTATCGCCCTTTTCTCCCTCTCCGCTCTCAGTATCGCCCTTTTCTCCCTCTCCGCTCTCAGTATCGCCCTATTCTCCCTCTCCGCTCTCAGTATCGCACTTTTCTCCCTCTCCGCTCTCAGTATCGCTCTTTTCCCCCTCTCCGCTCTCAGTATCGCACTTTTCTCCCTTTCCACTCTCAGTATCCCCCTTTTCCCCCTCTCCGCTCTCAGTATCGCCCTTTTCTCCCTTTCCACTCTCAGTATCCCCCTTTTCTCCCTCTCCGCTCTCAGTATCGCACTTTTCTCCCTTTCCACTCTCAGTATCCCCCTTTTCTCCCTCTCCGCTCTCAGTATCGCCCTTTTCTCCCACTCCGCTCTCAGTATCGCCCTTTTCTCCCTTTCCACTCTCAGTATCCCCCTTTTCCCCCTCTCCGCTCTCAGTATCGCCCTTTTCTCCCACTCCGCTCTCAGTATCGCCCTTTTCTCCCTTTCCACTCTCAGTATCCCCCTTTTCTCCCTTTCCACTCTCAGTATCCCCCTTTTCTCCCTCTCCGCTCTCAGTATCGCCCTTTTCTCCCTTTCCACTCTCAGTATCCCCCTTTTCTCCCTCTCCGCTCTCAGTATCGCCCTTTTCTCCCTTTCCACTCTCAGTATCGCCCTTTTCTCCCTTTCCACTCTCAGTATCGCTCTTTTCCCCCTCTCCGCTCTCAGTATCGCCCTTTTCTCCCTCTCCGCTCTCAGTATCGCACTTTTCTCCCTCTCCGCTCTCAGTATCGCCCTTTTCTCCCTTTCCACTCTCAATATCGCCCTTTTCTCCCTCTCCGCTCTCAGTATCGCACTTTTCTCCCTCTCCGCTCTCAGTATTGTCCTTTTCTCCCTCTCCGCTCTCAGTATCGCCCTTTTCTCCCTCTCCGCTCTCAGTAGCGCCCTTTTCTCCCTCTCCGCTCTCAGTATCAACCTTTTCCCCCTCTCCGCTCTCAGTATCGCCTTTTTCTCCCTCTCCGCTCTCAGTATCGCCCTTTTTTCCCTCTCCGCTCTCAGTGTCGCCCTTTTATCACTCTCCGCTCTCAGAATCAATCGTTTCCCCCTCTCCGCTCTGAGTATCGCCTGTTTCTCCCTCTCCGCTGTCAGTATCGCCCTTTTCCCCCTCTCCGCTCTCAGTATCGCGCTTTTCTCCCTCTCCAATCTCAGCATCGCCCTTTTCTCACTCTCTGCTCTCAGTATCGCCTTTTCTCCCTCTCCGCTCTCAGTATCGCGCTTTTCCCTGTCTCCGCTCTCAGTATCGCCCTTTTCCCCCTCTCCGCTCTGAGTATCGCCCTTTTCTATCTCTCCGCTCTCAGTGTCGCCCTTTTCTCCCTCTCCGCTCTCAGTATCGCCCTTTTATCCCTCTCCTCTCTCAGTATCGCCCTTTTCTCCCTCTCCGCTCTGAGTATCGCCCTTTTCTATCTCTCCGCTCTCAGTGTCGCCCTTTTCTCCCTCTCCGCTCTCAGTATCGCCCTTTTCTCCCTCTCCGCTCTCAGTATCGCCCTTTTCTCCCTCTCCGCTCTGAGTATCGCCCTTTTCTATCTCTCCGCTCTCAGTGTCGCCCTTTTCTCCCTCTCCGCTCTCAGTATCGCCCTTTTCTCCCTCTCCGCTCTCAGTATCGCCCTTTTCTATCTCTCCGCTCTCAGTGTCGCCCTTTTCTCCCTCTCCGCTCTCAGTATCGCCCTTTTCTCCCTCTCCGCTCTCAGTATTGCCCTTTTCCCTCTCTCCGCTCTCAGTATTGCCCTTTTCTCCCTCTCCGCTCTCAGTATCGCCCTTTTCTCCCTCTCTGCTCTCAGTGTCGCCCTTTTATCCCTCTCCGCACTCAGAATCAATCTTTTCCCCCTCTCCGCTCTGAGTATCGCCCTTTTCTCCCTCTCCGCTGTCAGTATCGCCCTTTTCCCCCTCTCCGCTCTCAGTAGCGCGCTTTTCTCCCTCTCCAATCTCAGCATCGCCCTTTTCTCCCTCTCTGCTCTCAGTATTGCCTTTTCTCCCTCTCCGCTCTCAGCATTGTGCTTTTCCCTGTCTCCGCTCTCAGTATCGCCCTTTTCTCCCTCTGCGCTCTGAGTATCGCCCTTTTCTCCCTCTCCGCTCTCAGTATCGCCCTTTTCTCCCTCTCCGCTCTCAGTATCGCCCTTTTCTCCCTCTCTGCTTTCAGTATTGCCCTTTTCCCCCTCTCCGCTCTGAGTATCGCCTTTTTCTCCCTCTCCGCTCTCAATATCGCCCTTTTCTCCCTCTCCGCTCTCAGTAACGCTCTTTTCTCCCTCTCCGCTCTCAGTATCGCCCTTTTCTCACTCTCCGCTCTCAGTATCGCCCTTTTCTCCCTCTCCGCTCTCAGTAACGCTCTTTTCTCCCTCTCCGCTCTCAGTAACGCCCTTTTATCCCTCTCCGCTCTCAGAATCAATCTTTTCCCCCTCTCCGCTCTGAGTATTGCCCTTTTCTCCCTCTCCGCTCTCAGTATCATCCTTTTCTCCCTCTCCGCTCTGATTATCGCCCTTTTCTCCTTCTCAACACTCAGTATCGCCCTTTTCTCCCTCTCCGCTCTCAGTATCGCACTTTTCTCCCTCTCCGCTCTGATTATCGCCCTTTTCTCCCTTTCCACTCTCAGTATCGCCCTTTTCTCACTCTCCGCTCTCAGTATCGCACTTTTCCCCCTCTCTGCTCTGATTATCGCCCTTTTCTCCCTCTCCGCTCTCAGTATCATCCTTTTCTCCCTCTCCGCTCTGATTATCGCCCTTTTCTCCCTTTCCACTCTCAGTATCGCCCTTTTCTCACTCTCCGCTCTCAGTAACGCCCTTTTCTCCCTCTCCGCTCTCAGTAACGCCCTTTTCTTCCTCTCCGCTCTCAGTATCGCCCTTTTCTCCCTCTCCGCTCTCAATATAACCCTTTTTTCCCTCTCCGCTCTCAGTGTCGCCCTTTTATCCCTCTCCGCTCTCAGAATCAATCGTTTCCCCCTCTCCGCTTTGAGTATCGCCTGTTTCTCCCTCTCCGCTGTCAGTATCGCCCTTTTCCCCCTCTCCGCTCTCACTATCGCGCTTTTCTCCCTCTCTGCTCTCAGTATCGCCTTTTCTCCCTCTTCGCTCTAAGTATCGCCCTTTTCTCCCTCTCCGCTCTCAGTATCGCCCTTTTCTCCCTCTCCGCTCTGATTATCGCCCTTTTCCCCCTCTCCGCTCTGAGTATCGCCCTTTTCTCCCTCTCCTCTCTCAGTATCGCCCTTTTCTCCCTCTCCGTTCTCAGTATTGCCCTTTTCCCTCTCTCCGCTCTCAGTATCGCCCTTTTCCCCCTCTCCGCTCTCAGTATTGCCCTTTTCCCTCTCTCCGCTCTCAGTATCGCCCTTTTCTCCCTCTCCGCTCTCAGCATTGTGCTTTTCCCTGTCTCCGCTCTCAGTATCGCCCTTTTCTCCCTCTTCGCTCTGAGTATCGCCCTTTTCTCCCTCTCCGCTCTCAGTATCGCCCTTTTCTCCCTCTCCGCTCTCAGTATCGCCCTTTTCTCACTCTCCGCTCTCAGTATCGCCCTTTTCTCCCTCTCCGCTCTCAGTATCGCCCTTTTCTCCCTCTCCGCTCTCAGTATCGCCCTTTTCTCCCTCTCCGCTCTCAGTATTGCCCTTTTCCCCCTCTCCGCTCTCAGTATCGCCTTTTTTTCCCTCTCCTCTCTCAGTATCGCCCTTTTCTCCCTCTCCGTTCTCAGTATTGCCCTTTTCCCACTTTCCGCTCTCAGCATCGTCCTTTTCTCCCTCTCCGTTCTCAGTATTGCCCTTTTCCCTCTTTCCGCTCTCAGCATCGTCCTTTTCCCCCTCTCCGCTCTCAGTATCGCCCTTTTCTCCCTCTCCGCTCTCAGTATCGCCCTTTTCTCACTCTCCGCTCTCAGTATCGCCCTTTTCTCCCTCTCCGCTCTCAGTGTCGCCCTTTTATCCCTCTCCGCTCTCAGAATCAATCTTTTCCCCCTCTCCGCTCTCAGTATCGCCCTTTTCTATCTCTCCGCTCTCAGTGTCGCCCTTTTCTCCCTCTCCGCTCTCAGTATCGCCCTTTTCTCCCTCTCCGCAGTATTGCCCTTTTCCCTCTCTCCGCTCTCAGTATTGCCCTTTTCTCCCTCTCCGCTCTCAGTATCGCCCTTTTCTCCCTCTCTGCTCTCAGTGTCGCCCTTTTATCCCTCTCCGCTCTCAGAATCAATCTTTTCCCCCTCTCCGCTCTGAGTATCGCCCTTTTCTCCCTCTCCGCTGTCAGTATCGCCCTTTTCCCCCTCTCCGCTCTCAGTAGCGCGCTTTTCTCCCTCTCCAATCTCAGCATCGCCCTTTTCTCCCTCTCTGCTCTCAGTATTGCCTTTTCTCCCTCTCCGCTCTCAGCATTGTGCTTTTCCCTGTCTCCGCTCTCAGTATCGCCCTTTTCTCCCTCTCCGCTCTGAGTATCGCCCTTTTCTCCCTCTCCGCTCTCAGTATCGCCCTTTTCTCCCTCTCCGCTCTCAGTATCGCCCTTTTCTCCCTCTCCGCTCTCAGTATTGCCCTTTTCCCCCTCTCCGCTCTCAGTATCGCCTTTTTTTCCCTCTCCTATCTCAGTATCGCTCTTTTCTCCCTCTCCGTTCTCAGTATTGCCCTTTTCCCACTTTCCGCTCTCAGCATCGTCCTTTTCTCCCTCTCCGTTCTCAGTATTGCCCTTTTCCCTCTTTCCGCTCTCAGCATCGTCCTTTTCCCCCTCTCCGCTCTCAGTATCGCCCTTTTCTCCCTCTCCGCTCTCAGTATCGCCCTTTTCTCCCTCTCCGCTCTCAGTGTCGCCCTTTTATCCCTCTCCGCTCTCAGAATCAATCTTTTCCCCCTCTCCGCTCTCAGTATCGCCCTTTTCTATCTCTCCGCTCTCAGTGTCGCCCTTTTCTCCCTCTCCGCTCTCAGTATCGCCCTTTTCTCCCTCTCCGCTCTCAGTATTGCCCTTTTCCCTCTCTCCGCTCTCAGTATTGCCCTTTTCTCCCTCTCCGCTCTCAGTATCGCCCTTTTCTCCCTCTCTGCTCTCAGTGTCGCCCTTTTATCCGTCTCCGCTCTCAGAATCAATCTTTTTCCCCTCTCCGCTCTGAGTATCGCCCTTTTCTCCCTCTCCGCTGTCAGTATCGCCCTTTTCCCCCTCTCCGCTCTCAGTAGCGCGCTTTTCTCCCTCTCCAATCTCAGCATCGCCCTTTTCTCCCTCTCTGCTCTCAGTATTGCCTTTTCTCCCTCTCCGCTCTCAGCATTGTGCTTTTCCCTGTCTCCGCTCTCAGTATCGCCCTTTTCTCCCTCTCCGCTCTGAGTATCGCCCTTTTCTCCCTCTCCGCTCTCAGTATCGCCCTTTTCTCCCTCTCCGCTCTCAGTATCGCCCTTTTCTCCCTCTCTGCTTTCAGTATTGCCCTTTTCCCCCTCTCCGCTCTGAGTATCGCCTTTTTCTCCCTCTCCGCTCTCAATATCGCCCTTTTCTCCCTCTCCGCTCTCAGTATCACCCTTTTCTCCCTCTCCGCTCTCAGTAACGCTCTTTTTTCCCTCTCCGCTCTCAGTATCGCCCTTTTCTCCCTCTCCGCTCTCAGTATCGCACTTTTCTCCCTCTCCGCTCTGATTATCGCCCTTTTCTCCCTTTCCACTCTCAGTATCGCCCTTTTCTCACTCTCCGCTCTCAGTATCGCACTTTTCCCCCTCTCTGCTCTGATTATCGCCCTTTTCTCCCTCTCCGCTCTCAGTATCATCCTTTTCTCCCTCTCCGCTCTGATTATCGCCCTTTTCTCCCTTTCCACTCTCAGTATCGCCCTTTTCTCACTCTCCGCTCTCAGTAACGCCCTTTTCTCCCTCTCCGCTCTCAGTAACACCCTTTTCTTCCTCTCCGCTCTCAGTATCGCCCTTTTCTCCCTCTCCGCTCTCAATATAACCCTTTTTTCCCTCTCCGCTCTCAGTGTCGCCCTTTTATCCCTCTCCGCTCTCAGAATCAATCGTTTCCCCCTCTCCGCTCTGAGTATCGCCTGTTTCTCCCTCTCCGCTGTCAGTATCGCCCTTTTCCCCCTCTCCGCTCTCACTATCGCGCTTTTCTCCCTCTCTGCTCTCAGTATCGCCTTTTCTCCCTCTTCGCTCTAAGTATCGCCCTTTTCTCCCTCTCCGCTCTCAGTATCGCCCTTTTCTCCCTCTCCGCTCTGAGTATCGCCCTTTTCCCCCTCTCCGCTCTGAGTATCGCCCTTTTCTCCCTCTCCTCTCTCAGTATCGCCCTTTTCTCCCTCTCCGTTCTCAGTATTGCCCTTTTCCCTCTCTCCGTTCTCAGTATTGCCCTTTTCCCTCTTTCCGCTCTCAGCATCGTCCTTTTCTCCCTCTCCGTTCTCAGTATTGCCCTTTTCCCTCTTTCCGCTCTCAGCATCGTCCTTTTCCCCCTCTCCGCTCTCAGTATCGCCCTTTTCTCCCTCTCCGCTCTCAGTATCGCCCTTTTCTCACTCTCCGCTCTCAGTATCGCCCTTTTCTCCCTCTCCGCTCTCAGTGTCGCCCTTTTATCCCTCTCCGCTCTCAGAATCAATCTTTTCCCCCTCTCCGCTCTGAGTATCGCCTGTTTCTCCCTCTCCGCTGTCAGTATCGCCCATTTCCCCCTCTCCGCTCTCACTATCGCGCTTTTCCCCCTCTCCACTCTCAGTATCGCCCTTTTCTCCCTCTCCGCTCTGAGTATCGCCCTTTTCCCCCTTTCCACTCTCAGTATCGCCCTTTTCTCCCTCTCTGCTCCCAGTATCATCCTTTTCTCCCTCTCCGCTCTGAGTATCGCCCTTTTCTCCCTCTCCGCTCTCAGTATTGCACTTTTCCCCCTCTCTGCTCTGATTATCGCCCTTTTCTCCTTCTCAACTCTCAGTATCGCCCTTTTCTCCCTCTCCGCTCTCAGTATCGCCCTTTTCTCCCTCTCCGCTCTCAGTATCGCCTTTTCTCCCTCTCCGCTCTCAGTATCGCCCTTTTCTCCCTCTCCGTTCTCAGTATTGCCCTTTTATCCCTCTCCGCTCTCAGAATCAATCTTTTCCCCCTCTCCGCTCTGAGTATCGCCCTTTTCTCCCTCTCCGCTCTGAGTATCGACCTTTTCTCCCTCTCCGCTCTCAGTATCGCCCTTTTCTCCCTCTCCGTTCTCAGTATTGCACTTTTATCCCTCTCCGCTCTCAGAATCAATCTTTTCCCCCTCTCCGCTCTGAGTATCGCCCTTTTCTCCCTCTCCGCTCTGAGTATCGACCTTTTCTCCCTCTCCGCTCTCAGTATCGCCCTTTTATCTCTCTCCACTCTCAGAATCAATCTTTTCCCCCTCTCCGCTCTCAGTAGCGCACTTTTCTCCCTCTCCAATCTCAGCATCGCCCTTTTCTCCCTCTCTGCTCTCAGTATTGCCTTTTCTCCCTCTCCGCTCTCAGCATTGTGCTTTTCCCTGTCTCCGCTCTCAGTATCGCCCTTTTCTCCCTCTGCGCTCTGAGTATCGCCCTTTTCTCCCTCTCCGCTCTCAGTATCGCCCTTTTCTCCCTCTCCGCTCTCAGTATCGCCCTTTTCTCCCTCTCTGCTTTCAGTATTGCCCTTTTCCCCCTCTCCGCTCTGAGTATCGCCTTTTTCTCCCTCTCCGCTCTCAATATCGCCCTTTTCTCCCTCTCCGCTCTGAGTATCGCCCTTTTCTCCCTCTCCGCTCTCAGTATCGCCCTTTTCTCCCTCTCCGCTCTCAGTATCGCCCTTTTCTCCCTCTCCGCTCTCAGTAACGCCCTTTTCTCCCTCTCCGCTCTCAGTATCGCCCATTTCTCCCTCTCCGCTCTCAGTAACGCCCTTTTCTCCCTCTCCGCTCTCAGTAACGCTCTTTTCTCCCTCTCCGCTCTCAGTATCGCCCTTTTCTCCCTCTCCGCTCTCAATATCGCCCCTTTCTCCCTCTCCGCTCTCAGTATCGCCCTTTTCTCCCTCTCCGCTCTCAGTAACGCCCTTTTCTCCCTCTCCGCTCTCAGTATCGCCCTTTTCTCCCTCTCCGCTCTCAGTATCGCCCTTTTCTCCCTCTCCGCTCTCAATATCGCCCTTTTCTCCCTCTCCGCTCTCAGTAACGCCCTTTTCTCCCTCTCCGCTCTCAGTATCGCCCTTTTCTCCCTCTCCGCTCTCAGTATCGCCCTTTTCTCCCTCTCCGCTCTCAGTAACGCCCTTTTCTCCCTCTCCGCTCTCAGTATCGCCCTTTTCTCCCTCTCCGCTCTCAGTAACGCCCTTTTCTCCCTCTCCGCTCTCAGTAACGCTCTTTTCTCCCTCTCCGCTCTCAGTATCGCCCTTTTCTCCCTCTCCGCTCTCAATATCGCCCTTTTCTCCCTCTCCGCTCTCAGTATCGCCCTTTTCTCCCTCTCCGCTCTCAGTAACGCCCTTTTCTCCCTCTCCGCTCTCAGTATCGCCCTTTTCTCCCTCTCCGCTCTCAGTATCGCCCTTTTCTCCCTCTCCGCTCTCAGTAACGCTCTTTTCTCCCTCTCCGCTCTCAGTAACGCTCTTTTCTCCCTCTCCGCTCTCAGTAACGCCCTTTTATCCCTCTCCGCTCTCAGAATCAATCTTTTCCCCCTCTCTGCTCTGAGTATCGCCCTTTTCTCCCTCTCCGCTCTCAGTATCATCCTTTTCTCCCTCTCCGCTCTGATTATCGCCCTTTTCTCCTTCTCAACTCTCAGTATCGCCCTTTTCTCCCTCTCCGCTCTCAGTATCGCACTTTTCTCCCTCTCCGCTCTGATTATCGCCCTTTTCTCCCTTTCCACTCTCAGTATCGCCCTTTTCTCACTCTCCGCTCTCAGTATCGCACTTTTCCCCCTCTCTGCTCTGATTATCGCCCTTTTCTCCCTCTCCGCTCTCAGTATCATCCTTTTCTCCCTCTCCGCTCTGATTATCGCCCTTTTCTCCCTTTCCACTCTCAGTATCGCCCTTTTCTCACTCTCCGCTCTCAGTAACGCCCTTTTCTCCCTCTCCGCTCTCAGTAACGCCCTTTTCTTCCTCTCCGCTCTCAGTATCGCCCTTTTCTCCCTCTCCGCTCTCAATATAACCCTTTTTTCCCTCTCCGCTCTCAGTGTCGCCCTTTTATCCCTCTCCGCTCTCAGAATCAATCTTTTCCCCCTCTCTGCTCTGAGTATCGCCCTTTTCTCCCTCTCCGCTCTCAGTATCATCCTTTTCTCCCTCTCCGCTCTGATTATCGCCCTTTTCTCCTTCTCAACTCTCAGTATCGCCCTTTTCTCCCTCTCCGCTCTCAGTATCGCACTTTTCTCCCTCTCCGCTCTGATTATCGCCCTTTTCTCCCTTTCCACTCTCAGTATCGCCCTTTTCTCACTCTCCGCTCTCAGTATCGCACTTTTCCCCCTCTCTGCTCTGATTATCGCCCTTTTCTCCCTCTCCGCTCTCAGTATCATCCTTTTCTCCCTCTCCGCTCTGATTATCGCCCTTTTCTCCCTTTCCACTCTCAGTATCGCCCTTTTCTCACTCTCCGCTCTCAGTAACGCCCTTTTCTCCCTCTCCGCTCTCAGTAACGCCCTTTTCTTCCTCTCCGCTCTCAGTATCGCCCTTTTCTCCCTCTCCGCTCTCAGTGTCGCCCTTTTATCCCTCTCCGCTCTCAGAATCAATCGTTTCCCCCTCTCCGCTCTGAGTATCGCCTGTTTCTCCCTCTCCGCTGTCAGTATCGCCCTTTTCCCCCTCTCCGCTCTCACTATCGTGCTTTTCTCCCTCTCTGCTCTCAGTATCGCCTTTTCTCCCTCTTCGCTCTAAGTATCGCCCTTTTCTCCCTCTCCGCTCTCAGTATCGCCCTTTTCTCCCTCTCCGCTCTGATTATCGCCCTTTTCCCCCTCTCCGCTCTGAGTATCGCCCTTTTCTCCCTCTCCTCTCTCAGTATCGCCCTTTTCTCCCTCTCCGTTCTCAGTATTGCCCTTTTCCCTCTCTCCGCTCTCAGTATCGCCCTTTTCCCCCTCTCCGCTCTCAGTATTGCCCTTTTCCCTCTCTCCGCTCTCAGTATCGCCCTTTTCTCCCTCTCCGCTCTCAGCATTGTGCTTTTCCCTGTCTCCGCTCTCAGTATCGCCCTTTTCTCCCTCTCCGCTCTGAGTATCGCCCTTTTCTCCCTCTCCGCTCTCAGTATTGCCCTTTTCTCCCTCTCCGCTCTCAGTATCGCCCTTTTCTCACTCTCCGCTCTCAGTATCGCCCTTTTCTCCCTCTCCGCTCTCAGTATCGCCCTTTTCTCCCTCTCCGCTCTCAGTATCGCCCTTTTCTCCCTCTCCGCTCTCAGTATTGCCCTTTTCCCCCTCTCCGCTCTCAGTATCGCCTTTTTTTCCCTCTCCTCTCTCAGTATCGCCCTTTTCTCCCTCTCCGTTCTCAGTATAGCCCTTTTCCCACTTTCCGCTCTCAGCATCGTCCTTTTCTCCCTCTCCGTTCTCAGTATTGCCCTTTTCCCTCTTTCCGCTCTCAGCATCGTCCTTTTCCCCCTCTCCGCTCTCAGTATCGCCCTTTTCTCCCTCTCCGCTCTCAGTATCGCCCTTTTCTCACTCTCCGCTCTCAGTATCGCCCTTTTCTCCCTCTCCGCTCTCAGTGTCGCCCTTTTATCCCTCTCCGCTCTCAGAATCAATCTTTTCCCCCTCTCCGCTCTCAGTATCGCCCTTTTCTATGTCTCCGCTCTCAGTGTCGCCCTTTTCTCCCTCTCCGCTCTCAGTATCGCCCTTTTCTCCCTCTCCGCTCTCAGTATTGCCCTTTTCCCTCTCTCCGCTCTCAGTATTGCCCTTTTCTCCCTCTCCGCTCTCAGTATCGCCCTTTTCTCCCTCTCTGCTCTCAGTGTCGCCCTTTTATCCCTCTCCGCTCTCAGAATCAATCTTTTCCCCCTCTCCGCTCTGAGTATCGCCCTTTTCTCCCTCTCCGCTGTCAGTATCGCCCTTTTCCCCCTCTCCGCTCTCAGTAGCGCGCTTTTCTCCCTCTCCAATCTCAGCATCGCCCTTTTCTCCCTCTCTGCTCTCAGTATTGCCTTTTCTCCCTCTCCGCTCTCAGCATCGTGCTTTTCCCTGTCTCCGCTCTCAGTATCGCCCTTTTCTCCCTCTCCGCTCTGAGTATCGCCCTTTTCTCCCTCTCCGCTCTCAGTATCGCCCTTTTCTCCCTCTCCGCTCTCAGTATCGCCCTTTTCTCCCTCTCTGCTTTCAGTATTGCCCTTTTCCCCCTCTCCGCTCTGAGTATCGCCTTTTTCTCCCTCTCCGCTCTCAATATCGCCCTTTTCTCCCTCTCCGCTCTCAGTAACGCCCTTTTCTCCCTCTCCGCTCTCAGTATCGCCCTTTTCTCCCTCTCCGCTCTCAGTATCGCCCTTTTCTCCCTCTCCGCTCTCAGTAACGCCCTTTTCTCCCTCTCCGCTCTCAGTATCGCCCTTTTCTCCCTCTCCGCTCTCAGTAACGCTCTTTTTTCCCTCTCCGCTCTCAGTATCGCCCTTTTCTCCCTCTCCGCTCTCAGTAACGCCCTTTTCTCCCTCTCCACTCTCAGTAACGCTCTTTTCTCCCTCTCCGCTCTCAGTATCGCCCTTTTCTCCCTCTCCGCTCTCAGTGTCGCCCTTTTATCCCTCTCCGCTCTCAGAATCAATCTTTTCCCCCTCTCCGCTCTGAGTATCGCCCTTTTCTCCCTCTCCGCTCTCAGTATCATCCTTTTCTCCCTCTCCGCTCTGATTATCGCCCTTTTCTCCTTCTCAACTCTCAGTATTGCCCTTTTCTCCCTCTCCGCTCTCAGTATCGCACTTTTCTCCCTCTCCGCTCTGATTATCGCCCTTTTCTCCCTTTCCACTCTCAGTATCGCCCTTTTCTCACTCTCCGCTCTCAGTATCGCACTTTTCCCCCTCTCTGCTCTGATTATCGCCCTTTTCTCCCTCTCCGCTCTCAGTATCATCCTTTTCTCCCTCTCCGCTCTGATTATCGCCCTTTTCTCCCTTTCCACTCTCAGTATCGCCCTTTTCTCACTCTCCGCTCTCAGTAACGCCCTTTTCTCCCTCTCCGCTCTCAGTAACGCCCTTTTCTTCCTCTCCGCTCTCAGTAACGCCCTTTTCCCCCTCTCCGCTCTGAGTATCGCCCTTTTCTCCCTCTCCGCTCTCAGTATCGCCCTTTTCTCCCTCTCCGTTCTCAGTATTGCCCTTTTCCCTCTCTCCGCTCTCAGTATCGCCCTTTTCCCCCTCTCCGCTCTCAGTATTGCCCTTTTCCCTCTCTCCGCTCTCAGTATCGCCCTTTTCTCCCTCTCCGCTCTCAGCATTGTGCTTTTCCCTGTCTCCGCTCTCAGTATCGCCCTTTTCTCCCTCTCCGCTCTGAGTATCGCCCTTTTCTCCCTCTCCGCTCTGAGTATCGCCCTTTTCTCCCTCTCCGCTCTCAGTATCGCCCTTTTCTCACTCTCCGCTCTCAGTATCGCCCTTTTCTCCCTCTCCGCTCTCAGTATCGCCCTTTTCTCCCTCTCCGCTCTCAGTATCGCCCTTTTCTCCCTCTCCGCTCTCAGTATTGCCCTTTTCCCCCTCTCCGCTCTCAGTATCGCCTTTTTTTCCCTCTCCTCTCTCAGTATCGCCCTTTTCTCCCTCTCCGTTCTCAGTATTGCCCTTTTCCCTCTTTCCGCTCTCAGCATCGTCCTTTTCTCCCTCTCCGTTCTCAGTATTGCCCTTTTCCCTCTTTCCGCTCTCAGCATCGTCCTTTTCCCCCTCTCCGCTCTCAGTATCGCCCTTTTCTCCCTCTCCGCTCTCAGTATCGCCCTTTTCTCACTCTCCGCTCTCAGTATCGCCCTTTTCTCCCTCTCCGCTCTCAGTGTCGCCCTTTTATCCCTCTCCGCTCTCAGAATCAATCTTTTCCCCTCTCCGCTCTGAGTATCGCCTGTTTCTCCCTCTCCGCTGTCAGTATCGCCCATTTCCCCCTCTCCGCTCTCACTATCGCGCTTTTCCCCCTCTCCACTCTCAGTATCGCACT
Organism: Pristiophorus japonicus; assembly: GCF_044704955.1. Taxonomy (NCBI): domain Eukaryota; kingdom Metazoa; phylum Chordata; class Chondrichthyes; family Pristiophoridae; genus Pristiophorus; species Pristiophorus japonicus. The sequence goes on along the minus strand of NC_091978.1, from coordinate 180,304,466 downwards.
TAATCCCTCTCCGCTCTCAGTATCGCACTTTTCCCCCTCTCCGCTCTCAGTATCGCACTTTTCCCCCTCTCTGCTCTGATTATCGCCCTTTTCTCCTTCTCAACTCTCAGTATCGCCCTTTTCTCACTCTTCGCTCTCAGTATCGCCCTTTTCTCCCTCTCCGCTCTCAGTGTCGCCCTTTTATCCCTCTCCGCTCTCAGAATCAATCTTTTCTCCCTCTCCGCTCTGAGTATCGCCCTTTTCCCCCTTTCCACTCTCAGTATCGCCCTTTTCTCCCTCTCTGCTCTCAGTATCATCCTTTTCTCCCTCTCCGCTCTGAGTATCGCCCTTTTCTCCCTCTCCGCTCTCAGTATCGCCCATTTCTCCCTCTCCGCTCTCAGTATCGCCTTTTCTCCCTCTCCGCTCTCAGTATCGCCCTTTTCTCCCTCTCCGTTCTCAGTATTGCCCTTTTATCCCTCTCCGCTCTCAGAATCAATCTTTTCCCCCTCTCCGCTCTGAGTATCGCCCTTTTCTCCCTCTCCGCTCTGAGTATCGACCTTTTCTCCCTCTCCGCTCTCAGTATCGCCCTTTTATCCCTCTCCGCTCTCAGAATCAATCTTTTCCCCCTCTCCGCTCTGAGTATCGCCTGTTTCTCCCTCTCCGCTCTCAGTATCGCCCTTACCCCCCTTTCTGCTCTCAGCATCGCCTTTTTCTCCCTCTCCGCTCTGAGTATCGTCCTTTTCTCCCTCTGCGCTCTCAGTATCGCCCTTTTCTCCCTCTCTGCTCACAGTATCGCCCTTTTCTCCCTCTCCGCTCTCAGTATCCCCCTTTTCTCCCTCTCTGCTCACAGTATCGCCCTTTTCTCCCTCTCCGCTCTCAGTATCGCCCTTTTCTCCCTCTCCGCTCTCAGTATCGCCCTTTTCTCCCTCTCCGCTCTCAGTATCAACCTTTTCCCCCTCTCCGCTCGCAGTATCGCCCTTTTCTCCCTCTCCGCTCTCAGTATCGCCCTTTTCTCCCTCTCTGCTCACAGTATCGCCCTTTTCTCCCTCTCCGCTCTCAGTATCGCCCTTTTCTCCCTCTCCGCTCTCAGTATTGTCCTTTTCTCCCTCTCCGCTCTCAGTATCGCCCTTTTCTCCCTCTCCGCTCTCAGTATCGCCCTTTTCCGAAATGAATTTAAGGAGCTAGGAGCTAAATTAAAAAGTAGGACCTCAAAAGTAGTAATCTCGGGATTGCTACCAGTGCCACGTGCTAGTCAGAGTAGGAATCGCAGGATAGCTCAGATGAATACGTGGCTTGAGCAATGGTGCAGCAGGGAGGGATTCAAATTCCTGGGGCATTGGAACCGGTTCTGGGGGAGGTGGGACCAGTACAATCCGGACGGTCTGCACCTGGGCAGAATCGGAACCAATGTCCTCGGGGGAGTGTTTGCTAGTGCTGTTGGGGAGGAGTTAAACTAATATGGCAGGGGGATGGGAACCAATGCAGGGAGATAGAGGGAAACAAAAAGGAGGCAAAAACAAAAGACAGAAAGGAGATGAGGAAAAGTGGAGGGCAGAGAAACCCAAGGCAAAGAACAAAAAGGGCCATTGTACAGCAAAATTCTAAAAGGACAGAGGGTGTTAAAAAAACAAGCCTAAAGGCTTTGTGTCTTAATGCAAGGAGTATCCGCAATAAGGTGGATGAATTAACTGTGCAAATAGATGTTAACAAATATGATGTGATTAGGATTACGGAGACGTGGCTCCAGGATGAGCAGGGCTGGGAACTCAACATCCAGGGGTATTCAACATTCAGGAAGGATAGAATAAAAGGAAAAGGAGGTGGGGTAGCATTGCTGGTTAAGGAGGAGATTAAGGCAATAGTTAGGAAGGACATTAGCTTGGATGATGTGGAATCTATATGGGTAGAGCTACAGAACACCAAAGGGCAAAAAACGTTAGTGGGAGTTGTGTACAGACCTCCAAACAGTAGTAGTGATGTTGGGGAGGGCATCAAACAGGAAATTAGGGGTGCGTGCAATAAAGGTGCAGCAGTTATAATGGGTGACTTTAATATGCACATAGATTGGGCTACCCAAACTGGAAGCAATACGGTGGAGGAGGATTTTCTGGAGTGCATAAGGGATGGTTTTTTAGACCAATATGTCGAGGAACCAACTAGGGGGGAGGCCATCTTAGACTGGGTGTTATGTAATGAGAAAGGATTAATTAGCAATCTCGTTGTGCGAGGCTCCTTGGGGAAGAGTGACCATAATATGGTGGAATTCTGCATTAGGATGGAGAATGAAACAGTTAATTCAGAGACCATGGTCCAGAACTTAAAGAAGGCTAACTTTGAAGGTATGAGGCGTGAATTGGCTGAGATGGATTGGCGAATGATACTTAAGGGGTTGACTGTGGATGGGCAATGGCAGACATTTAGAGACCGCATGGATGAACTACAACAATTGTACATTCCTGTCTGGCATAGAAATAAAAAAGGGAAGGTGGCTCAACCGTGGCTATCAAGGGAAATCAGGGATAGTATTAAAGCCAAGGAAGTGGCATACAAATTGGCCAGAAATAGCAGCGAACCTGGGGACTGGGAGAAATTTAGAACTCAGCAGAGGAGGACAAAGGGTTTGATTAGGGCAGGGAAAATGGAGTATGAGAAGAAGCTTGCAGGGAACATTAAGACGGATTGCAAAAGTTTCTATAGATATGTAAAGAGAAAAAGGTTAGTAAAGACAAACGTAGGTCCCCTGCAGTCAGAATCAGGGGAAGTCATAACGGGGAACAAAGAAATGGCAGACCAATTGAACAAGTACTTTGGTTCGGTATTCACGAAGGAGGACACGAACAACCTTCCGGTTATAAAAGGGGTCGGGGGGTCTAGTAAGGAGGAGGAACTGAGGGAAATCCTTATTAGCCGGGAAATTGTGTTGGGGAAATTGATGGGATTGAAGGCCGATAAATCCCCAGGGCCTGATGGACTGCATCCCAGAGTACTTAAGGAGGTGGCCTTGGAAATAGTGGATGCGTTGACAGTCATTTTCCAACATTCCATTGACTCTGGATCAGTTCCTATGGAGTGGAGGGTAGCCAATGTAACCCCACTTTTTAAAAAAGGAGAGAGAGAGAAAACAGGGAATTATAGACCGGTCAGCCTGACATCGGTAGTGGGTAAAATGATGGAATCAATTATTAAGGATGTCATAGCAGTGCATTTGGAAAGAGGTGACATGATAGGTCCAAGTCAGCATGGATTTGTGAAAGGGAAATCATGCTTGACAAATCTTCTGGAATTTTTTGAGGATGTTTCCAGTAGAGTGGATAAGGGAGAACCAGTTGATGTGGTATATTTGGACTTTCAGAAGGCGTTCGACAAGGTCCCACACAAGAGATTGATGTGAAAAGTTAGAGCACATGGGATTGGGGGTAGTGTACTGACATGGATTGAGAACTGGTTGTCAGACAGGAAGCAAAGAGTAGGAGTAAATGGGTACTTTTCAGAATGGCAGGCAGTGACTAGTGGGGTACCGCAAGGTTCTGTGCTGGGGCCCCAGCTGTTTACACTGTACATTAATGATTTAGATGAGGGGATTAAATGTAGTATCTCCAAATTTGCGGATGACACTAAGTTGGGTGGCAGTGTGAGCTGCGAGGAGGATGCTGTGAGGCTGCAGAGCGACTTGGATAGGTTAGGTGAGTGGGCAAATGCATGGCAGATGAAGTATAATGTGGATAAATGTGAGGTTATCCACTTTGGTGGTAAAAACAGAGAGACAGACTATTATCTGAATGGTGACAGATTAGGAAAAGGGGAGGTGCAAAGAGACCTGGGTGTCATGGTACATCAGTCATTGAAGGTTGGCATGCAGGTGCAGCAGGCGGTTAAGAAAGCAAATGGCATGTTGGCCTTCATAGCAAGGGGATTTGAGTACAGGGGCAGGGAGGTGTTGCTACAGTTGTACAGGGCATTGGTGAGGCCACACCTGGAGTATTGTGTACAGTTTTGGTCTCCTAACCTGAGGAAGGACATTCTTGCTATTGAGGGAGTGCAGCGAAGGTTCACCAGACTGATTCCCGGGATGGCGGGACTGACCTATCAAGAAAGACTGGATCAACTGGGCTTGTATTCACTGGAGTTCAGAAGAATGAGAGGGGACCTCATGGAAACATATAAAATTCTGACGGGGTTAGACAGGTTGGATGCAGTAAGAATGTTCCCAATGTTGGGGAAGTCCAGAACCAGGGGTCACAGTCTAAGGATAAGGGGTAAGCCATTTAGGACCGAGATGCGGAGGAACTTCTTCACCCAGAGAGTGGTGAACCTGTGGAATTCTCTACCACAGAAAGTTGTTGAGGCCAATTCACTAAATATATTCAAAAAGGAGTTAGATGAGGTCCTTACTGCTAGGGGGATCAAGGGGTATGGCGAGAAAGCAGGAATGGGGTACTGAAGTTGAATGTTCAGCCATGAACTCATTGAATGGCGGTGCAGGCTAGAAGGGCCGAATGGCCTACTCCTGCACCTATTTTCTATGTTTCTATGTTTCTATGTTTCTCCCTCTCCGCTCTCAGTATCGCCCTTTTCTCCCTCTCCGCTCTCAGTATCATCCTTTTCTCCCTCTCCGCTCTCAGTATCGCCCTTTTATCCCTCTCCGCTCTCGGTATCAATCTTTTCCCCCTCTCCGCTCTCAGTATCCCCCTTTTCTCCCTCTCCGCTCTCAGTATCACCCTTTTCTCCCTCTCCGCTCTCAGTATCGCCCTTTTCTCCCTCTCCGCTCTCAGTATCGCCCTTTTCTCCCTCTCCGCTCTCAGTATCGCCCTTTTCTCCTGCTCTGCTCTCAGTATCGTCCATTTCAATGCTCTGCTCATGGCCATATCTATTGCTGCAATTCATAGAATCTCTTTTTAAATAGACTCTGTCAATAGACTTTGTTTGCTTTACTGTTTGTTGTAAAATACACTGCTGGCTGCGAGTCCTGCCATATGTCCCGCCCCGCCTCCAACTCATTGGCTGACACAGTGATGTCAATAGAGACTCTGCCTAAAGTCACAAATAATATTGTCTGCGGCCGTGATTGTGGTGCATTATCCCTACTTCCCCTTCTCAAGCTCTCTATAGCCTTTGATGCAGTCAACCATACCATCCTACTCCATTGCCTCTCCTCCATTATCCAATAGTAGCCAAACCTACTCTTCCCCAAGAGTCCCCAATGATCTATCCATGGCCCCCTTCTCTTCCTTGTCGAAGGAATAGAGTTGCTAATGTAAATGTTGGTCCCTTAGTGGATGAGACCGGGGAATTAGTGATGGGGAACATGGAGATGGCAAAAACACTGAACAAATATCGTGTATCAGCCTTTACAGTAGAGTACACTAAAAATATCCGAACAGTGGATAGTCAAGGGGCTATAGTGGGGGAGGAACTTAACACAATCACTATCAGTAAGGAGGTGGTACTCAGTATGATAATCGGCCGAAAGGCGGATAAATCCTCTGGATCTGATAGCTTGCATCCTCGGGTCTTAAGAGAAGTAACGGCAGGGATAGTGGATGCATTGGTTGTAATTTACTAAAATTCCCTGGATTCTGGAGATGCCCCAGCACATTGCAAAATTGCAAATGTAAAGCCCCTATTTAAAAAAGGAGGCAGACAAAAATTAGGAAACTATAGACAAGTTAGCCTAACGTGTCTGGTTGGGAAAATGTTGAAGTCCAGTATTAAAGAAGCAGTAGCAGGACATTTGGAAAAGCATAATTCAGTCAGGCAAAGTCAGCATGGATTTATGAAGGGAAGTCATGTTTGACAAATTTTCTGGAATTCTTTGAGGATGTAACGAACAGGGTGGATAAAGGGGAACCAGTGGATGTGATGTATTTGGACTTCCAGAAGGCGTTTGACAAGGTGCCACATAAAAGGTTTCTGTACAAGATAAAAGTTCACAAGGTTGGGGTAATATATTAGCATGGATAGAGAATTGGCTAACTAACAGAAAACAGAGAGTTGGGATAAATTGTTCATTCTCGGATTGGCGATCATTAACTTGTGGGTGCCGCAGGGATCAGTGCTGGGACTCCAACTATTTACAATCTATATTAACGACTTGGATGAAGGGACTGAGTGTAACATAGCCAAGTTTGCTGATGATACAAAGATTGGAGGAAAAGCAATGTCTGAGAAGGACACAAAAAACCTGCAAAAGGACATAAACAGGCTAAGTGAGTGGGCAAAAATTTGGCAGATGTAATATAATGTTGGAAATTGTGAGGTTATAAACTTTGGCAGAAAAAATCGAAGAGCAAGTTATTATTTAAATGGAGGAAAATAGCAAAGTGCTACAGTACAGCGGGACCTGGGGTCCTGGTGCATAAAATACAAAAGGTTAGTATGCAGGTGCAGCAAGTGATCAGGAAGGCCAATGGAATCTTAGCCTTTATTGCAAAGGAGATGGAGTATAAAAGCAGGGAAGTCTTGCTACAGTTATACAGTATATCGGTGAGGCCACACCTAGAATACTGCGTGCAGTTTTGGTTTCCATATTTAAGAAAGGATATACTTGCTTTGGAAGCAGTTCAGAGAAGGTTCACTAGGTTGATTCCGGAGATGAGGGGGTTTACTTATGAGGAAAGGTTGAGTAGGTTGGGCCTCTACTTATTGGAATTCAGAAGAATGAGAGGTGATCTTATCAAAACGTATAAAATTATGAGGGGGCTTGACAAGTTGGATAAAGAGAAAATGTTTCCACTGATAGGGGAGACTAGAACTAGGGGGCATAATCTTAGAATAAACTGAGATGAGGAGGAATTTCTTCTCTCAGAGGGTTGTAAATATGCGGAATTTGCTGCCTCAGAGAGCTGTGGAAGCTGGGTCATTGAATACATTTAAGACAGAGATAGACAGTTTCTTAACCAATAAGGGAATAAGGCGTTATGGGGAGTGGGCAGGAAAGTGGACCTGAGTCCATGGCTGGATCAGCCATGATCGTATTAAATGGCGGAACAGGCTCGAGGGATCATATGGCCTACTCTTGCTCCTATTTCTTATGTTCTTATTTACATGCTGCCCTTGATTTCCTCCAACTAAATATTGAGAAGACTGAAAACACTGGCCTGATTTTTTGGTTGTCTAACGCCCCGGTTAATAGCCACAAAGGCTGCTAATCGGAGCATAAGAGGTTATCGACTGGGAGTGCAGCGTTTTGCGCCCTGACCGGAAAGTCATTAGAGGCTCACTGGGGGCGCAAACCATTAGCGTCTGGCTGCTGACGATCACTCCAAGCATGATGTATTCCTGATGCAACGTGCACGCTTGCCCCTGGTCAGTAAATTAGGTGCGGCAGCCTCATTCAGCAATCACCAAGAACAACGTTTGGAAAAACAGTCGGTACAGGCTTGCTGAGTCGTTAAGTGGTGGCTACTTAAAGGGATGAGGAAGTGCTTCTGTCGGAGGTCAGAGTCAGTGCAACGTTTATACACAGCATCGTGGTGAGTGTTATGCTCATAATAAAGTAATGTTACTGAGTACTGTAGACGTGAATAAGTGTGACCTTAGCTCCTTTATTCAAACTCCAGAGTGTGGTACAGCATGGGAGGCCTGCATTTATACAGTGCTTCCAAGGGATGCTGGGATCCCTTGGGACTCCAACAGGTACGCCCTTTGGTGACGGTATGATACAGGTTACCTAGGGTTGCATACAAAACATCACTCCCTCCCAATGTCAATAGTACACTTATTTACAGGGTGAGACTATCTGGGGCTTTTCGCTCCCTTGTCGATGGTCTCGGTCCAAATGCAGGTGTGGGTGAATTGGTTGGTTCTGTAGTGTATGTAGGCACCTTTAGTAATGACTCCACGAGGCAGGGTATGATACTTAAACTGTGTAGACCTGTAGTCCTTTATTTGCAGCTCCTGAGTGAGGACAACAAGCTGTGTGTTCCTTTTTATACTGGGTTAAGTCTCCAGCAGCAGCACCCTCTGGTGTACAGGCAAGGTATGTACAGTGTAAGGGTGCATTCAATGTTGCATAACAGTGTTACAGACATCACTTTATCAGTAAGCAACATTTAGCATTGTTGTTGCCAACTTAAGTGTATCTAAGGGCTAAGTCATGGCAGGAGAGCTCGGACACGTGTTATGCTCCTCCTGTACTGTGTGGGAAGTCAGGGACGCTTCTGGGAAGTGTATCCGCCTCCAGCTCCTGACAGACTGCATTGCAACATTGGAGCTGCGGTTGGATTCACTCTTGAGCATCCACAATGCTGAAAATGACGTGAATAGCACGTTTAGCGAGTTGGTCACACCGCAGGTAAAGGGTACTCAGCCAGCTAGTAAATGGGTGGCCAGCAGGAAGAGCAATGTAAGGAAGGTAGTGCAGGCATTCCCTGCGGTCATCCCCCTGCAAAACAGATACACCGCTTTGGGTACTGTTGAGGGGGATGACTCATCAGGGGAGGGCAGCAGCAGCCAAGTTCATGGCACCGTGGGTGGCTCTGCTGCACAGGAGGGCAGGAAAAAGAGTGGGAGAGCTATAGTGATAGGGGATTTGATTGTAAGGGGAATAGATAGTTGTTTCTGCGGCCGCAACCGAGACTCCAGGATGGTATGTTGCCTCCCTGGTACAAGGGTCAAGGATGTCTCGGAGCGGGTGCAGGACATTCTGAAAAGGGAGGGTGAACAGCCAGTTGTCGTGGTGCATATAGGTACCAACGATATAGGTAACAAATGGGATGAGGTCCTACAAGAATTTAGGGAGCGAGGAGCTAAATTAAAAAGTAGGACCTCAAAAGTAGTAATCTCAGGATTACTACCAGTGCCACGTGCTCGTCAGAGTAGGAATCACAGGATAGCTCAGATGAATACGTGGCTTGAGGAGTGGTGCAGAAGGGAGGGATTCAAATTCCTGGGGCATTGGAACCGGTCCTGGGGGAGGTGGGACCAGTACAAACCCGACGGTCTGCACCTGGGCAGGACAGGGACCAGTGTCCTAGGGGCAGTGTTTGCTCGTGCTGTTGGGGAGGAGTTAAACTAATATGGCAGGGGGATGGGAACCTATGCAGGGAGGCAGAGGGAAATAAAAGGGAGACAGAGGCAAAAGATAGAAAGGAGAATAGTAAAAGTGGAGAGCAGAGAATCCTAAGGCAAAAAACAAAAAGGTCCAGATTACAGCAAAATTCTAAAGGGGCAAGGTGTGTTAAAAATACAAGCATGAAGGCTCTGTGCCTCAATGCAAGGAGTATTCGGAATAAGGTGGACGAATTAACTGCGCAGATAGCAGTTAATGGATACGATGTAATTGGCATCACAGAGACATGGCTCCAGGGTGACCAAGCTGGGGACTCAACATCCAGGGGTATTCAACATTTAGGAAGGATAGGCAGAGAGGAAAAGGGGGTGGCGTTGCTGGTCAAAGAAGAAATTAATGCAATAGTAAGGAAGGACATTGGCTTGGATGATGTGGAATCGGTATGGGTGGAGCTGTGAAATACCAAAGGGCAGAAAACACTGGTGGGAGTTGTAGACAGGCCACCAAACAGTAGTAGTGAGGTTTGGGAAAGCATAAAACAAGAAATAAGGGATGTGTGCAATAAAGATACAGCAGTTATCATGGGCGACTTTAATTTATATATAGATTGGGTTAAACAAACTGGTAGCAATGCAGTTGAGGAGGATTTCCTGGAGTGTATTAGGGATGGTTTTCTTGACCAATATGTGGAGGAACTGACGAGAGAGCTGCCCATCCTAGACTGGGTGATGTGTAATGAGAAGGGACTAATTAGCAATCTTGTTGTGCGAGGTCCCTTGGGGAAGAGTGACCATAATATGGTAGAATTCTTTATTAAGATGGAGAGTGACACAGTTAATTCAGAGACTAGGGTCCTAAACTTAAGGAAAGGTAACTTCGATAGCATGAGGCATGAATTGGCTAGGATAGACTGGCAAATGATACTTAAAGGGTTGACAGTGGATAGGCAATGGCAAACATTTAAAGATCACATGGATGAACTTCAACAGTTGTACATCCCTGTCTGGAGTAAAAATAAAACGGGGAAGGTGGCTCAACCGTGGCTAACAAGGGAAATTAAGGATAGTGTTAGATCCAAGGAAGAGGCTTATAAATTGGCCAGAAAAAATAGTAAACCTGAGGACTGGGAGAAATTTAGAATTCAGCAGAGGAGGACAAAGCTTTAATTAGGAGGGGGAAAATAGAGTATGAGAGGAAGCTTGCTGGGAACATAAAAACTGACTGCAAAAGCTTCTATAGATATGTGAAGAGAAAAAGATTGGTGAAAACAAACGTAGGTCCCATACAGTCGATCTCAGGTGAATTTATAATGGGGTACAAAGAAATGGCAGACCAATTGAACAAATACTTTGGTTCTGTCTTCACGAAGGAAGACACAAATTACATTCCGGATGTACTCAGGGACCGAGGGTCTAGTGAGAAGGAGGAACTGAAGGATATCCTTATTAGGCGGGAAATTGTGTTCGGGAAATTGATGGGATTGAAGGCCAATAAATCTCCAGGGCTTGATTGCCTGCATCCTAGAGTACTTAAGGAGGTGGCCCTAGAAATAGTGGATGCATTGGTAATCATTTTCCAACAGTCTATCGACTCTGGATCAGTCCCTATGGACTGGAGGGTAGCTAATGTAATACCACTTTTTAAAAAAGGAGGGAGAGAGAAAGCGGGTAATTATAGATCGGTTAGCCTGACATCAGTAGCGAGGAAAATGTTGGAATCTATTATTAAGGATGAAATAGCAGCGCATTTGGAAAACGGCAACAGCATCGATCCAAGTCAGCATGGATTTATGAAAGGGAAATCATGCTTGACCAATCTTCTGGAATTTTTTGAGGTTGTAACTAGCAGAGTGGACAAGGGAGAACCAGTGGATGTGGTGTATTTGGACTTTCAAAAGGCCTTTGGCAAGGTACCACATAAGAGATTGGTGTACAAGATCAAGGCACATGGTATTGGGGGTAATATACTGGCGTGGATAGAGAATTGGTTGTCAGGCATGAAGCAGAGAGTCGGGATAAACGGGTCCTTTTCGGAATGGGAGGCAGTAACTAGTGGAATACCGCAGGGTTCAGTGCTAGTACCCCAGCTCTTCACAATATACATTAATGATTTGGATGAAGGAATTGAGGGTAATATCTCCAAGTTTGCAGATGATGCTAAACTGGGTGGTGGTGTGAGCTGTGAGAAGGATGCTAAGAGGCTGCAGGGTAATTTGGACAGGTTAGGAGAGTGGGCAAATGCCTGGTAGATGCAGTATAATGTGGATAAATGTGAGGCTATCCACTTTGGTGGCAAAAACTCGAAGGCAGAATATTATCTGAATGGCGGCAGATTAGGAAAAGGGGAGGTGCGACGAGACCTGGGGGTCATGGTTCATCCGTCTTTGAAAATTGGCATGCAGGTACAGCAGGCGGTGAAGAAGACAAATGGCATGTTGACCTTCATAGCTAGGGGATTTGAGTATAGGAGCAGAGAGGTCTTACTGCAATTGTACAGGGCCTTGGTGAGGCCTCACCTGGAATATTGTGTTCAGTTTTGATCTCCTAATCTGAGAAAGGATGTTCTTGCTATTGAGAGAGTGCAGCGAAGGTTCACCAGACTGATTCCAGGGATGGCTGGACTGACATATGAGGAGAGACTGGATCAACTGGGCCTTTATACACTGGAGTTTAGAAGGATGAGAGGGGATCTCATAGAAACGTATAAGATTTTGGCGGGACGGGACAGGTTAGGTGCGGGAAAAATGTTCCTGATGTTGGGGAAGTCCAGAACCAGGCGACACAGTCTTAGGATAAGGGGTAGGCCATTTAGGACTGAGATGAGGAGAAACTTCTTCACTCAGATAGTTATTAACCTCGAAATTCCCTGCCGCAGAGAGCCGTTGATGCCAGTTCATTGGATATATTCAAGAGGGAGTTCGTTGTGGCCCTTACGGTTAAAGGGATCAGGGGGGTATGGAGAGAAAGCGAGAAAGGGGTACTGAGGTGCATGATCAGTCATGATCATATTGAATGGTGGTGCAGGATCGAAGGGCTGAATGGCCTACTTCTGCACCTATTTTCTATGTTTCTATATTTCTAACACACAGTAAACAGGCATGCCAACACAACAACACTTCCCCCCTAAGCATTTTTCATATCCTTATTGTCATGCCAGGGGAGATGATCAGTGGTGGGCTATGGGAGGTTGTGGGGTTGCCAGATGTGACCCCTGTGCTTGAGACTGGCCTTATACGTTTCCCCTCCCTCACACACAGACCATGTGGGTGTCACTGTTGTGGGATCCCTTGGGGGAGGTAGCCACGGTAGCAGTGGGTGGTGTGTATACACTCTGATGTGGGTACTTGTGAGCAGGGCCACAAGACTGGGCGGGCTCCTTGTCCACCACTTGGGATGAGGATCTGGTCATCCCAGGGTTTGCCAGGGAAGCTGGAGTGTATTGGCCTCATGTTCCTGGTGTTGGCCTTGGTGGCCAGGGGTTGTAGAGCTGACCTGGTGCAGGTTGCCATTGGTAGTGGCTGGGCTGCCCATTGACCACTGTCCCTGTATGGGTCTGCTTCCACTGGCTGTGTGTGTCCTGCAAGGGGTATCACATTTGTTCCAAAGGTCTAGGCTACATGGTCAGGTAGCCACAGGGGGATTCCTTTGGCATCAGCATGGTCCCTGTAGGACCCAATGTCCTTTGGCAGTGTCCTACCAGTATACATAACACCTCGACTCTGTTCACAAATAGTCGAGCCTGCATTATACATTCTAGCATTTGCATCAATTTTGGGTGTTCTGGTTTCAACAGACATAGTTACATTAGGCATTTCACATTCTCTATCATTATTGTTCAGCATAACAAACTTGTTCTTAACCTTACTGACACCTGCATTCATCTCATTAGTCACATTAGTTAAACCAGCATCACAATTCAATGTTACATTGCATTCATTTTCATACTTGCACCCTTTAATTGCATCTTTAGCTTTAAAGTCCGTGTACTCAAATAGTTGGAACTTCCCCTTTAAATTTTTTTGGTTACCGGTCTCCTTTAAGGAAGCCTTCAAATCTGATTGGCTGCTCGATGTCACATAATGCTCCTCCATGTTGACTTGTGGCATGGCGGAGGTCATTTTGATTACAGGTTCTGTTGCTTGTGGTGTTGCAGCCATTTTATGATCTTGCTGCAGGTAGGCTGTGGTGCTCTTTTCTTCCACAGGTTCAATCCTGGATGTTGGGAATCCATTTCTTTCGTCGATGTTCACCTCTTGGAGTGCTGCCCTGGCCAGGAAAGTGGAGTTTGGATTCTCGGTCTCGGAGATTTTGCCGGGGTGCTGTGGGCAGTCGAGCTGGACAGTGAAACCTCCGGATGCTGCGATGGATCCATGTTGGAGGTCGATTGCTGGAGCCCGGAGGCCTGGGAGCAGCTTCACTTGGACAGGCTGCCGTTGTGATCGATTGCCGGGATTCATCCAAAGTTCTTCATAGGTTGCTTGACTCATCACAGACTGGCTCGCCCCTGTGTCGCTCTCCATAGAAACTGGGACTCCGTCAACATCTACTTTCATTTTCCACGGAGAACTTTCGGTGGAGCAGGTATGAGTTCCATAGTCTTCTTCCAGGGGTTGAGCAACTTCACCTTCATCTGTGTTGGAGCACCGGTGATCAGCCAACTCATCAGAGACGCGGTGAGTAAAGCTTTTTCTGCACATCCTTTGAAGATGCCTTTTCACTTTGCATGCATAGTCTTTGTGGCGGCACTGGTGGGCCCTGTGGTTACCTCCACAGTGCCAGCATGGGGCTAGCCGGTTTGCCCCATGTGGCAGACTCAGGGTTGCGGGACTCGGGGCAGCGTTTCTGACCTTACAAGTATCTCGTCAGTTTAGAGTCCCTTAGTGCTTCATTTAGGTGGTCGCCAAAGTCGCACGGTGCAGCCAGTCTCCTTCAATGTTCCAATCTTTCTACAAAAGCGTGCCAATCTTCCCCATCGGTAAATTGCTGAAAGTTGCTGAGATTTGACATGCTGAGCGTGTGGTTCATGACCTTGTATTCCCGTTGCCAGTTGTAGTGTATGTAGGCACCTTTAGTAATGACTCCACGAGGCAGGGTATGACGCTTAAACTGTGTAGACCTGTAGTCCTTTATTTGCAGCTCCTGAGTGGGGACAACAAGCTGTGTGTTCCTTTTTTATATTGGGTTAGGTCTCCAGCAGCAGCACCCTCTGGTGTACAGGCAAGGTTTGTGTCTGTGTTGGAGGGTCGAAGTTGGTGGTGTCCTCTTCGGGTTGCCCGTGGCTGTTTGTGAATCGCAGTTTATATTGGTCCAAATGCTTTCTGCAAATTAGTCCATGAGCAAGTTTGACCTGAAACACCCTACTCCCTTCTTTGGCTATGACGGTGCCAGAAAGCCATTTAGGACTATGTCCGTAGTTGAGTACAAATACAGGGTCATTGACTTCAATATCGTGTGACAAGTTTGCGCGATCATGGTACATGCTTTGTTGATGCCGCCTGCCCTCGACGTGATCATGGAGATCAGGGTAGACAAGAGAGAGCCTTGTTTTGAGCACCCTTTTCATGTGCAGCTCGGCTGGGGGAACCCCGGTGAGCGAGTGGGGTCTGATGCGGTAGCTGAGCAGGACTTGGGAGAGGCGGGTCTGCAGGTAGCCTTCCGACACACATTTCAAGCTTTGCTTGATGGTTTGGACTGCTTGTGGAGACTACAAGGCTACAATCAACAGGGTTTCGAAACAAGATCAGTACCTGTTACCGAAGGCTGATGACTTGTTTGCGACGTTAGCCGGAGGGAAGTCATTCACAAAACTGGACTTGACATCAGCCTATATGACACAGGGGTTGGTCGAAACTTCGAAGAGACTTACATACATTAACACGCACAAAGGACTGTTTATTCAGAATTCGCTCAGCTGCAGCAATATTCCAGAGGAATATGGAAAGTCTACTGAAGTCCATTCCCAGAACCGTCGTGTTCCAAGATGACATCCTGATCACCGGTCGTGACTCCAAGGAACATCTGAACAATCTGGAAGAGGTTCTACTGCGTTTAGATAGAGTGGGACTCAGACTAAAATGCTCGAAGTGCATCTTCATGGCACCGGAGGGCGAATTCCTCAGGAGGAAAATCGCTGCTGATGGCATCAAACCTACTGACGTGAAAACCAAGACCATCAAGAGTGCACCCAAGCCACAGAATGTGATGGAGCTGCATTCGTTCCTGGGTCTACTCAATTACTTTGGTAACTTCTTGCCTAAATTGAGCACCTTACTAGAACATGCTATTGAGAAACTGGGTGTGAGGCACATCGCAAGACAGAGCTTTTGAGAAAGCCACCAATCTGTTTTGCTCGATCAAGCTGTTGGTACATTATGACCCGTGTAAACATTCAGTTTTGGCCTGTGACGCATTGTCATATGGAATTGGTTGCGTACTCCAACAAGCCAATGAGTAGGGGAAACTTCAACCTATCGCATATGCATCCAAAAGTTTGTCTAAAGCAAAAAGAGCCTACAGTATGGTCGAAAAAGAAGCTTTAGCGTGTGTGTACGGTGTTAAAAAGATGCATCAATACCTGTACAGCAGGTGGTGAAGAAGACAAATGGCATGTTGGCCTTCATAGCAAGAGGATTTGATTATAGGAGCAGGGGGGTCTTACTGCAGCTGTATAGAGCCTTGGTGAGGCCATACCTTGAGTATTGTGTTCAGTTTTGGTCTTCTAATCTGAGGAAGGATGTTCTTGCTATTGAGGGAATACAACGAAGGTTCACCCGACTGATTCCCGGGATGGCAGGACTGACATATGAGGAGAGATTGGATCAACTGGGCTTGTATCCACTGGAGTTTAGAAGAATGAGGGAGGATCTCTCAGAAACATATAAAATTCTGATGGGATTGGACAGGTTAGAGGCAGGAAGAATGTTCTCGTTGCTGGGGAGTTCCAGAACCAGGGGTCACAGTCTAAGAATAAGGGGTAAGCCATTTAGGACTGAGATGAGGAGAAACTTCTTCATTCAGAGAGTGGTTAACCTGTGGAATTCTCTACTGCAGAAAGTTGTTGAGGCCAGTTCATTAGATATATTCAAAAGGGAGTTAGATATGGCTCTTATGGCCAAAGGGATCAAGGGGTATGAAGAGAAAGCAGGAAAGGGGTACTGAGGTTGAATGATCAGCCATGATCTTATTGAATGGCGGTGCAGGCTCGAAGGGCCGAATGGCCTGCTCCTGCACCTAATTTCTATGTTTCTATGTTTCTAGAGACTGATCACAAGCTGCTCATTTCATTGTTTTCCGAGAGCAAAGGTATCAATACCAACGCTTCATCCCGCATCCAAAGCTGGGCGCTGATATTATCTGCCTGTGATTATGTCATTTGCCACAAACCTGGCACAGAGAATTGTGCCGATGCTTTGAGCCAGTTGCCGTTGCCCACACCGGAGGTGGAAATGCCACAACCGGCGGATCTAATGTTAATCATGGATACTTTTGAGAGTGAAGGAACTCCTGTCATGGCTCAACAAGTTAAGAACTGTACCAGCCAGGATCCGATTTTATTGGTGGTAATGGGTCGCATCCTCAAAGGGGATTGGCCCGCCATACTTAAGCAAATATGCGATTTGGCCAAACTACATCTGTTGCAAGGACCAACTGTCTATTCAAGCAGATATGTTGTGGGGCAATCGCATTGTAATGCCCAAGAAAGGGAGAGAGAAGTTCGTGCATGAGTTACACAGCACACATCCTGGTATAGTGATAATGAAGGCCATCACCAGGTCCCATGCATGGTGGCCAGGAATTGATTCTGAGCTAGAAGCATGCATGCATCAGTGCAACACTTGCATGCAGCTCAGCAAAGCACCAGCGGAATTGCCGCTGAGTCTCTGGTTGTGGTCTTTCAAACTTTGATCCGGGATCCATGTAGATTTTGCAAGTCCGTCCCTGGGCAAGGTGTTTTTAATGGTAGTGGACACTTATTAGAAGTGGATAGAATGCATAATCATGTCATCCAGCACGTCTACGGCAACCATAGAGAATCTCAATGTCATGTTCGCAACACATGGTCTGCCTGACATCGTGGCGAGCGACAATGGGTCGTGCTTCACCAGTCAGGTGTTTCAGGAGTTTGTGAAACTTATGGCATAAAACATGTAATGTCAGCACCGTTCAAGCCTGCGTCCAATGGGCAAGCTGAACGTGCAGTACAAATTATCAAGCAAAGCTTGAGGAGAGTAACCCAAGGATCACTGCAGACCCGCTTGTCCTGCATACTGCTGAGTTACAGGACAGGACCCCACACACTCTCGCCTGCTGAACTCATGATGAAAAGAGGTCTTAAGACCAAGCTATCTCTGGTACACTCGGATTTAAATAATCATGTTGAATACAGAAGACAAAGTCAACAACAGTACCATGATCGCGCAACTGTGTCACGCGAGATTTCTGTTAATGATCGTGTATATGTGTTGAACTTTGGTCAGGGACCCAAATGGATCGTTGGTATGGTCATGGCCAAGGAGGGCAACAGAGTATTCGTTATTAAGCTCAAGAATGGGCAAACTTGCAGGAAACACATGGATCCGACAAAGCTGAGGCACACAGACGAGCCAGAACAGTCGGACGAAGAAACCATCGACGACCAACCAATCTACCAGCAGCCTTCAGAGGAGTCAAGGGTGAGCAGTGAACCCGGAATTTCCATCACAGACCTGTTAAAAAAAAAAAAATGGACTTGCAATTCCTAACATGGCAACTGCCAGCCCCAACAAGTCAGTTATCCAGCCATCAGCCACAACAGACCCCGCACACTCACCCAAGGCTGGAATCGAACTGAGACAGTCAACCCAGGAGTGCAAAGCACCGGATCTTCTTAACCTGTGAAAGACTGTGGTAAGATCTCAGAGGGGGGTATTGTCATGTATGTACATTCTGTTTGTTGCCACCAGATGGCGTCATTGTTGGAGGCCACTGAGCAGCACGCACATGGTGCTGCTCAGGTATAAAAGGCCAACCATTTTGAGAGTCAGGCAATTTGGGCCTAAATAAAACAGAGCCAAGGTTGTACCTTGCTTAGTTAAACAGTACTCAGTTTGAACCTTTTATTGCATACATAACAGTCTTGCAGGCAGAATTTAGGGAGCTAGGAGGAAAATTAAAGGGTAGGACCTCAAAGGTAGTAATCTTCGGGTTACTACCAGTGCCACGTGCTAATGAGTATAAGAATAGAAGGATAGAGAGGGTGAACACATGCCTGGAGAGTTGGTGTCGGAGGGAGGGCTTTAAATTCCTGAGGTATTGGGACCGCTTCGAGGGGAGATGAGACCTGTACAAACCAGACGGGTTGCACCTCAGCAGCGCCAGGACCAATATCCTCATGGGGAGTTTTGCTAGTGCTGTTGGGGAGAGTTTAAACTAGCTTGGCAGGGGGATGGGAACTTGAGAACAAATTCAATCGGGAAGGAAGTAAATCTGAAATTGGATAACAAGAATGTAGAAAGCGAATCTGTAACACAGAAGAAACAAGGGTTAGTGAGTAGTAATCAAGGATGTCTTCCTGTGCTAAATGGTATATACTTCAATGTGAGGAGTACAGCAAATATGGTGGATGAGCTAAGAGCACAGGTAGACACTTGGGAGTATGACATTACAGCCATTACAGAGATATGGCTGAAAGAGGGTCAGGTTTGGCAGCTCAATATTCCTGGTTACAGGATTTTTAGACAAGACAGAAATGGGGATAAAAAGGTGGCGGGGGCGGGGGTCACGATATTGATTAAAGAAACTATTACAGCTGTACAGAAGGATGATATGTTAGAGGGATCATCAAATGAGGCCATATGGGTCGAATTGTAAAAGTAAAAGAAGGGTGAACACACTGCTGGTCGTGTATTATAGACCCCCAACAGTGGGAAGTAGATAGAAGAGCAACTATGCAGGCACATTTATGTGAAGTCCAAAAACCATAGGGCAGTAATAGTAGGGTTTTTTTGCTATCCTAATATTGATTGGGACAAATATAGTATGAAGGGTATCGAGGGTACGGAATTCTTAAAATGCATTCAAGAGAACTTTTTTAGTCAGTATGTAACACGCCCAACATGAGAGGGGGCGGTTTTGGATTTAGTTTTGGGGAAAGAAGCTGGGCAGGTGGAATTATATTAGTGGGAGAGCACTTGGGTGCCAGTGACCTTCTTCTGCACTGTAGAATTCTATGTTTCTATATTCTCTGATGCAGCTCGTACAGATTGTGTGAGAGTTTGACCTGCAATGACAAAGGAAAAATTTGTTAGTGGCTGTGTAGGTGCTGGTGTGGCACATGTGTGTGCATTAGGGTACTCGCGAATAATATGGCTAAGTATACAGATCGGCATTTCTTCCTGCATGGCATCGCACAGTGGATGTGTGAACAGTGGGTCTGGGGCATAAGGAACAATCAGTAAACATGAGGCTCAGGACTGGGACCGCATATGAAGAGTTGAAAGGTGCTGGGAGGTGGGCTCAGGCTGAGTATGGAGCTAGAAGTTGAGAGACGTCTGGTGCAGGTCTGGTGTGGCAATGGATAGGTCTCAGGCTCACTTCAGCAAAGAGGAGCATGGCCTGCTAGACATAGAGAAGGGATAGGCACTGCAAAGTCTTTACATTGTATGAGAGAGTGAGGTTCATATGAAAGCACTGGAAGGTGAATGGAAAGGGTACTCGCCCTGACAACTCTAGTAAGGCTATTGACTCTATTGCGACATTGGATCGCTGTTGTGGGCACCGCGCTTCAGAGCCTTGTTAAATCCCGAGACACTGGCAGTCGTCCCTCTCCAGGCTGGAGGGCACTTCAGCGGCTCTCCACTGCCTCCAGCAAGGCATCAAGGGCGGTGGGTGAGAAGTGGTTAGATACCTAGCGTGCTTCTTGCTCCTTCATTTTCACGCTCTGAAGACCCTGTGGAGCTGGAATTATGCATGCGCGAACTTGAGTTGCCGCTCCTTTATGACTTGGTTCTTCCCAGGTCTGACTTGGAGTTCCGCGCATGCGCAATGGGTCTGCCAAATTTACCGAGCAAATATTTGTTAACGCCGCCCCTCCCCCGCCCCAACTGCTGATTTAGCGCTCCTGTCAGCTCGACCACTGATTCTGATGAATTTCTGGACTGAGGACGCAAAGTTTTTCAAGGCGCTAAAATGATCGCTCTGCCTGGGTTACCGCCCCGAATGAGACGCGACCGACTTTCTCTCCCAATGTCTTTGGTCCCCACCACAATCTCCATTTCCAAGCCACCATCTCCATCCCTCTCCCTTGCAACTGTCTGAGGCTGAACCACACTGTTAGTTACCTTGGCGTCATATATAACACTGAAATGAGCTTCTGACAATCTATCCATGGCTTAACTAAGAATGCCTAGTTCCGCATCAGTAACATCGCTCAACTCTGCCCCACCTCAACTCATCTGCTGCTGAAACCCTCATCCATGCCTTTTGTAACGTATGTACATAAGGTCTGCCCACCACCAGTCGGCAGTCCTCGGGTCGTAGGTGCACTCGTGCTGTGCCCGGTATATAACCTGAACTTCTACCTTTGTATCTTCACTCTGGAAGCCATTAAAGACTGACCAGGATACACCTGGTCACTGGCTCACAGTATGGAGTTCACTGTATCATTTCATACACTATATCTTTGTTTCCTTTAGACTCGGCTATTCCAACACACTCCTGGCTGACCTTCCATGTTCAACCCTACGTAAACTTTAGGTCATTTAAAACTCTGCTGCTTGTATCCTAACTCCTGTTCACCTATCACCCCTGTGGTTGCTGACCAACATTGGCTTCCGGTTAAGCAATGCCTCGATTTCAAAATTCTCATTCTTATTTTCAAATCCCTCCATGGCCTCACCTCTCCATATCTCTGTAATCTCCTCCAGCCCCACAACCCCCCGAGATATCTGCGTTCCTCTAATTCTTGCCTCTTGAGCATCCCTGATTTTAATTAATCAACCTTTGGCGGCCGTGCCTTCAGTTGCTTAGGCCTTAAGCTCTAGAATTCCCTTTTTAAACCTCTCCACCTCTCGTTCCAACTTATAGATGCTCCTTAAAATCTTTGACTTCTCTTCTCCCTTCTTAGGCAATCCCTCGGAGTTGAGGATGAATTGCTTCCGCACTAACATGAGTACTCTAGTGACTGATGAGTTCAATACGGAACCTACAGTCTCTTGTCACACATGGGGCTAAGCTTTTAGTCATCTGCCCTAATTTCTCCATAAGTGGCTCAGTATCAAATTTTGTTTGATAATGCTCCTGTGAAGAGCCTTGGGATGGTTTACTACTTTCGTCATCATAGGCAGTCCCTCGGAATCGTCCAATATGAGAACCACAGTCCCTGTCACAGGTGGGACAGATAGTCGTTAAGTGTAAAGCAGGGTGGGACAGGTTTGCCGCACACTCTTTCTGCTGCCTCCCGGATGCACTTCCTCCACTTAGGGCGGTCTTTGACCAGGGTCTCCCAGGTGTTGGTGGGTTGTTGCACTTTATCAGGGAGGCTTTGAGGGTGTTCTTGTTACGTTTCCTCTGCCCACCTTTAGCTCATTTGCTGTGAAGGAGTTCCGAGTAGAGCGCTTGTTTTGGGAATCTTGTGTCTAGCATGGGGACAATGTGGCCTGCCCAGCGGAGCTGATCAAGTGTGATCAGTGCTTCAATGCTGGGGATGTTGGCCAAGTTGAGGACGCTAATGTGGTGCGTCTGTCCTCCCAGAGGATTTGTAGGATCTTGCGGAGCATTCATTGGTGGTATTTCTCCAGCGACTTGATGTGTCTACTGTACATTCCATGTCCCTGAGCCATACAGGAGGCCGGGTAATACTACAGCCCTGTCGACCATGAGCTTGCTGGTAGATTTGAGGGCCTGGTCTTGGAACACTCTTTTCCTCAGGTGGCCATAGGCTGCACTGGCGCACTGGAGGGGGTGTTGAATCTCATCATCAATGTCTGCTCTTGTTGATAAGAGGCTCCTGTGGTATGGGAAATGGCTCACATTGTCCAGGGCCACGTCATGGATCTTGATGACTGGGGGGGCAGTGCTGTGCGGCAAGGACAGGCTGGTGGAGGACCTTTGTCTTACGGATGTTTTGCGTAAGGCCCATGCTTTTGTATGCCTCAGTAAATATGTCGTTCCTTTTGTCATTTAAGCACTCCTGCGTTCTACCCTATCACTGAGTCGGTACAGGCTCGATGGGCCAAATGGCCTTCTTCCATGCTGTAACCATTCTATGATTCTGTGATCACAGACCTTTCCTTTTGTTCTTTCTTCCCATTCTCCCCTTTCATTGCCTCTGTACTTGCTTAAAACCTGTGGCATCTCAACTTTTTCCAGTTCTGATGAAAGATCATCTTTGTTAACTTTGTTAACTTTCTCTCCAGAGCTGCTGAGTATTTCCACCATTCTATTTTTTTCCTTTCGAAACTCTTGTTTAACTTGCAGTTTCTTCATTTAAAAGCATCTTTTTTGTCTTACAAATGTTATTAATGTAAAACAAAACTACATATTTAGCTCCTGTATAAACCCAGTGTAAGGCATCATGCTAAAATCCAGCCTACCCTTCACATTTCACTTAATTGGACTCTGGTGGTCACATGATATCTGCCTTCACTGTTGGCCTTTGCAACATGGCCAACACATAGAATGACTACCACACGGCCGGTACCTTCATTAGAATTGTACTTAAATCTGCTTTGAAATATGCCTCCCTAACAAGTAACAAAAATAAAAATCTTTGGTGAATACAGTATTTATATTTGTGTTGTCTCATTTAGCCAGCATTTTGTCAAATTGTCTTTATTGAAATAAATTTGCCTTATTAGAGTTCAGAGAAATAAAGATCATAAAAGATTTAGATGCAGGACAATCTTCCAGACTTTTAAATTATTCAATAATGTGATGAAGAAAATAACATAATCTAGGGCACCAGAAAAGTAATTGGATAATGCATTAACTGTCTCCAGTAAACATTATGTGGTTAGTGACTTTATCCTGTGTCTTATATAAGGCTAACTGCCTCCTATTTTTTTTAACTCAGATGATTCTTTCATTGATGTTTCAGAATGACAATGACTCATACAAAATATGTAGTTCATTTATTATTATGCTATTCTCCTTGAGGGTATGGTCGTATGATTAAGAGTAGGATCCCGTAAATTTCCCTTCATAAGTCCTAGGTGAGTCAAACTGTTTCTGCAGGGTATTCTAAATAATCCGTTTTTCATTTCAACCTTTAAAATTACTTTGTCACAGAATCAGTACTGACAATCCCCATTCAACTAATGTATCTATGCCTTTTACAATCATCTTTACTGATTCCCAAACTTACATTTGTCAGCAACATTTTGAGACTGTTTCCTATGATAAAGTCCAAATCATCTATACACACCAAGAACAAAATCTTTCTCAGTCCGACCTATTGCTGTTGAGTGGAAATGACTTCTGTGTACTGTGTACTGAAGATATACTTTGGGGGTCATTAAGCTTATTATTGCAAGAAAGGAGGGAGAGAGAATACAGGGAACTACAAACCAGTTAGTCTGACATCAGTTGTAGGGAAAATGCTGAAATCAAAGAAGTAGTAACAGGGCACTTAGAAAATCATAGGTAGAGTTATCATGGTTTTATGAAAGGGAAATCGTGTTCGTCAAATGTAATTTTAGAGGATGTAATTAGCAGAGAACCAGTGAATGTCGTACATTTGGATTTCCAAAAGGCATATGCTAAGGTGCCACATAAAAAGTTGTTACACAAGATAAGGGCTCATGAGGTTGTGGATAATATATGAGCATGGTTTGGCGAATGTTTGGTGCGGAGGTACGGTGGGAGATCGTGGTGGAGGTACGGCGAGTGTTTTGTGGCGGAGGAGTGGTGAGAGATCGTGGTGGAGGTGTGGCAAATGAGGGTACCGGGCCCAGAAGAGCTGAGGGCCCAGGGGCAGCATGGGCCGCCCAAACTGCGATATGTGTGCGCACTAGGTCCGTGCAGCAGAGTCCGTCTCCAGTCATCCTGGTTAACCCTTGCCACTGGATAAAGGCCTAGCTCTGTCAAGCTCATGTCGTGGCTGATGTGCAACGATCACCACACATTAAAAAAATCCACACACAGGCATCTTTCGTCCCTTCGATTGGAGTTCAGAGCTGCAATATTGGGTCCTTCATTGAAACATCTATGAACACATTCCTTTTGGTGTGGAAGCAAGTCATCCTCATTCGAGGGACCACCTATGATGATGATATTGCAAGCATTATACAGTACTAAAGTGGAAAGTTCAACTTAGTCCAAGGCTGCCAGTATGCAACACAGCAGGTCTAATGTAGCAGGCATAGCTACCTGGCAAAGAGGAAGAGATGTGAATAAGGAGGCTGATACTTAGCAGAAAGACTTATACCATCTCCATCATGGTGATCTGCAGACAAGATCTACCTTTTGTATAACAGTGTTGCAAGCTGTCAAAATTCATGGCTCTCAGTTTTTTAGGTATTTAGGTTCTTCCAGGCTCCACCAGGGACATCTGCAATGTCAACTGCTTTGTTGTTCCTAAATGTATCAAGAAAGTGACAGATGCATTTTCAGCAGGGCCTGTTTCACCACTGACCAAATCAGCGGCAACATGATTTAAGGTGGAGCTAGACAGATTTTTGAGCGATAAGGGAGTAAAAGGTTATGGGGAGCGGGCAAAGAATTGGAGCTGATCCCAGGATCAGATCAACCATGATCTTATTAAATGGTGGAGCAACCTCGAGGGGACAGATGGCCTACTCCTGCTCCTATTTATTATGTTTCTTATGTTTCATATGAGAGGACCAGACAATGCTCCCAATCTATTTGGTTTCTCAGAGTCCGATGGTTTTTGATTGTGGCTGTGTTGCCATTCAGGCATCTGTGCACAACGCAGTGTCCTTTATGAACCAAATAGTTTTAGTCTCTCACTGTCCAGCTGGTATGTGAGCCACCAGCACAGAATTACATAATCTTTCAACTAACTTCTTACATGCTTGCTACACCAGATGCTTCTCGGGTTTGGGATGGTCATCAGCCCCTTAGAACCTTTCCTTCCCTGATATCTGGTTAGTAAACCTGGCTTTCTTTCATCTGCATTATCCATTCTTCTGGGATATTGTTCAGTAAACACCTGCCCTGGTCTCCCCACCACAATTTCTGCTGTTCCAATGGCTCGCTATTGCAATTCACAGTTGATTGTCCAGATTATTGTTTCTTCCATTTCATTGGATATTTAAAGTTTTAACGCAGTTCCAAGAAACATGTTTCGCCAGCTGTGTTTACCAACTTTTATAAATATTAAAAAGAGTCAATAAACCTTTTAATCACCCTGAAACTGTCATTTCTAGGAAATCCTTGTTTTCTATCTTCAATCCCTCCAGAGCCTCACCCCTCCCTATCTCTGTAACCACCTCCAGCCCAACAACCCTCTAAAATATCTGCGCTCCTCCAATTCTGGCCTCTTGTGCATCCCTAATTTTAATCGTTTCACCATTTGCGGCCATGCTTTCAATGCCTGAGCCCGAAGCTCTGAAATTCCCTCCCTCAGCCTTCCTACCTCTCTTTCATCCTTTAGACAATCCTTAAAACCTAGCTCTTTGAACAAGCTTTTGGTCATCTGCTCATATATGTGGCTTGGTGTCAAATACTGTTTTAGAACACTCCTGTGAAGCACCTTGATGTTTTACAGGTACAACATTAAACGCATTATATAAATGCAAGTAGTTGCTGTTGTTGTTAAAGTCTATGCATGCTTAAAGTATATATATACCACAGAAGCAAAATTAGGTCATAAGCACGAAAGTTTTTTTAACAGACTTTCAAAAGTTTTAGACTCAGACAAGGTATTGAAGATTTCAATGTGCAGATGCCTTTCAAAATCATCAGCAAAGGTACATCAGCTATTTTATTTTAAATTCTAGATTCTATAAGACTATACAGAGTCTTAAAGATAGCACTGAGGAAGAAAGTGGCAAATTCAGATAGAGTATGTGTGATATATTCTTTACGAAATCATAAACACAAACATACACAAGATGTCTCTGCAGGAACGTGTCATGCGACCTTGTCACAGGAACCTTTTATTATATACATCAGAAGTTGCATTACCACAGTAGTCCACTAGATGGAGCTCTATGACACATCTCCCTCCTTAATGAAGAAATAATCATAAAAAAATAATCATCATACATAACATAAGAACATAGGAAATAGGAGTAGGCCATTCGGCTCCTCGAGCCTGCTCCGCAATTCTATAAGATCATGGCTGATCTGATCTTGGGCTCTGCTCTACTTCCCTGCCCATTGTTCATAACCCTCCACTCCCGTATCTTTCAAAAATCTGTCTATCTCCACCGTAAATATATTCAGTGACCCAGCCTCCACACCTCTCTGGGGCAGAGAATTCCACAGATTTACGACCCTCTGAGAGAAGAAATTCCTCCTCCGTTCAGTTCTAAATGGGAGACTCCTTTATTCTTAAACTATGCCTCCTAGTTCTAGATTCCCCCACAAGTGGAAACATCCTCTTTGCATCTACCTTCTTGAGCCCCCTCAGTATCTTGTATATTTCAATAAGATCCCCTTTCATTCTTCTACACCCCAATGAGTATAGGCCCAACCTACTCAACCTTTCATCTCAGGAATTAATCCAGTGAACCTTCTCTGAACTGCCTCCAATGCAAGTATATCCCTCCATAAATAAGGGGACCAAAACTACGCAGTACTCTAGGTGTGGTCCCACCAATACCCTGTACAGTTGCAGCAGTACATCCCTGCTTTTATACTTCATCCCCCTTGCAATAAAGGCCAGCATTCCATTTGCCTTCCTGATTACTTGCTGTACCTGCAAACTAACTTTTTGTGTTTCATGCAGAAGGACCCCCAGGTCGCTCTGTACTGCAGCATTTTGTAATTTCTCTCCATTTATGGCCAACGTATGGCCTCATGTAAAATCTGCTTGCTCCAGCGAAACCCACAGAGAAATCATATGATGATTTGTGCACACTGGTACGGGAGCATCTGAACCCGAAGGAAAGCGTTCTGATGGCGAGGTACCGGTTCTACACGTGCAAAAGGTCTGAAGGCCAGGAAGTGGTGAGCTATGTCACCGAGCTAAGACGCCTTGCAGGACATTGTGAATTTGAAGCACATTTGGAGCACATGCTCAGAGACTTCTTTGTACTTGGTATTGGCCATGAAGTAATACTTTGCAAACTTTTGACTGTAGAGACCCCAACCTTGAGTAAGGCCACGGCGATAGTCCAGGCGTTCATTGCCACCAGTGACAATACTAAGCAATTCTCTCAGCACACAAGTGCTGCTACAAGTACTATGAACAAAGTAATGTTGTTTTTGAATCGCAACGTACAGGGCAGGCTTCACATGCCTGCAGCTACACGTCCGCAGATGTCTCAGAGTCCACCATCAAGGGTGATGAATGCAAGGCCATTAACACCTTGTTGGTGCTGCAGGGGTGATCATCATTTCCATTCATGTCACTTCAAAGGATACATTTGCAAGAGCTGTGGGACAATGGGATACCTCCAACATATATGCAGGCGAGCTGCAAACGCTGCTAATCCTGCAAAGCACCATGTTGCAGAGGAGGACAGATCCATGGCGGATCACGACAAACCAGAGCCTCAGACCGAGGAGGCAGAGGTACATGATTGCACACATTTGCCGCAAAGTGTCCGCCGATAACGCTGAAGGTTGAATTAAATGGACTCCCGGTGTCAATGGAGCTGGACACGGGAGCGAGCCAATGCATTATGAGCAAAAAGACTTTTGATAAATTGTGGGGCAGCAAGGCCTCAAGGCCAGTCCTGACTCCCATTCGCACTAAACTGAGAACTTACACAAAGGAACTGATTCCCGTAATCGGCAGTGCTACTGTAAAGATCTCCTACGATGAAGTGGTGCACAAGTTACCACTCTGGGTGATACCAGGTGATGGTCCCATGCTGCTCGACAGAAGCTGGCTGGAAAAGATATGCTGGAACTGGGACGACGTCCGAGCGCTCTCGTCTGTCGACGACACTTCATGTACCCAGGTCCTAAACAAGTTCCCGTCGCTGTTCGAACCAGGCATTGGGAAGTTCCAAGGAGCAAAAGTGCAGATTCACTTGATTCCGGGGGTGCAATCCATCCATCACAAGGCGAGAGCAGTACTGTACATGATGAGAGAAAGGGTGGAGATCGAGCTGGACCGGCTGCAGCGAGAGGGCATCATTTCACCGATAGAATTCAATGAGTGGGCCAGTCTGATTGTTACAGTCCTCAAGGGAGATGGCATCGTCAGAATCTGTGGCGGTTACAAAGTAACTATCAATCATTTCTCCCTGCAGGATCAATACCCACTACCAAAGGCAGACGACCTTTTTGCGACGCTGGCGGGAGGAAAGACGTTCACGATGCTGGACTTGACCTCGGCCTACATGTTGCAGGAGCTGGAGGAAACATCGAAGGGCCTCACCTGCATCAACACGCACAAAGGTCCCTTCATTTACAACAGATCCCCATTTGGGATTCGATCAGACGTGGTGATATTCCAGAGAAACATGGAAAGCTTACTAAAGTCGGTCCCGCACACTGTGGTCTTCCACGATGACATCTTGGTTACAGGTTAGAACAGAGTCGAGCATCTGCAGAACCTGGAGGAGGTTCTTAGTCGACTCAACCGCGTGGGGTTCAGTTTAAAATGCTCGAAGTGCGTTTTCCTGGCACCTGAAGTGGAGTTGCTGGGGAGAAGAATTGCAGTGGACGGCATCAGGCCACCGATTCGAAGATGGAGGCAATCGAGAACGCACCGAGGCCACAGAACGTGACAGAGCTGTGATTGTTTCCAGGACTCCTGAACTACTTTGGTAACTTCTTACCGGGTCTCAGCAAACTGTTAGAACCATTGCACACCTTACTGCATAAAGGAGATGAATGGGTATGGGGTAAAAGCCAAGAAAATGGCTTTGTAAAAGCTAGAAAACTGTTATGCTCAAACAAATTGCTTGTGTTGTATGATCCATGTAAGCGTTTGGTACTAACATGTGATGTGTCGGGTGTGTATTGCAACAAGCTAATGAATCTGGGAAATTGCAACCAGTTGCTTATGCATCCAGAAGTCTGTCTAAGGCTGAGTGGGCCTACAGCATGATTGAAAAAGAAGCGTTAGCGTGTGTCTATGGGGTAAAGAAAATGCATCAATATCTATTTGGGCTAATATTTGAATTGGAAACTGACCATAAGTCACTGATAGCCCTCTTTTCTGAAACAAGGGGATAAATACAAATGCATCGGCCCGCATCCAGAGATGGCCGCTCACGTTGTCCGCATACAACTACGCCATCCGCCACAGGCCAGGCACAGAAAACTGCGCCGATGCATTCTGTGGGATAATCGGGTAGTGGTACCCAAAAAGGGCAGGGACACTTTCATTAGTGATCTCCACAGTACTCACCTGGGCATTGTAATGATGAAAGCGATAGCCAGATCCCACGTGTGGTGGCCCAGTATTGATGCGGACTTACAGTCCTGCGTGCACAAATGTAACACTTGATCACAGTTAAGCAATGCACCCAGGGAGGCGCCACCAAGTTTATGGTCTTGGCACTCCAAACCGTGGTCTCGGGTCCATGTCGACTATGCAGGCCCGTTCTTGGGTAAAATGTTCCTCGTGGTTGTAGATGTGTACTCCAAATGGATTGAATGTGAAATAATGTCGGCAATCACGTCCGCTGCCACCACTGAAAGCCTGCAGGCTATGTTTGCCATGCACGGCCTGCCTGATGTCCTTATGAGCGACAACGTGCCGTGTTTCACCAGTGCCGAGTTCAAAGAGTTCATGACCTGCAATGGGATCAAACATGTTACATCTGCTCCGTTCAAACCAGCATCCAATGGTCAGGCAGAGAGAGCAGTGCAAACAATCAAGCAGAGCTTGAAGAGGGTAACTGAAGGCTCACTGCAGACTCGCCTATCCCGAGTCCTACTGAGTTACCGCACGAGACCCCACTCGCTCACTGGGATTCCGCCCGCTGAACTGCTCATGAAAAGGGCACTTAAAACAAGGCTCTCGTTCGTCCACCCTGATCGACATGAACAGGTAGAGAGCAGGCGGCTTCAACAAAGTACATATCATGATAGCGCAAATGTGTCATGCGAAATTGAAATCAATGATACTGCATTCTATGACAAGGTCCCAAGTGGCTTCCCGGCACTGCTGTGGCCAAAGAGGGGAGTAGGGTGTTTTGGGTCAAACTTTCAAATGGATTCATCTACAGGAAACACTTGGACCAAACCAAACTCAGATTCATGGACTATCCAGAGCAACTCACATTAGACCCTACCTTTTTTGACCCCCCAACACACACATCAGTGGCAACCGACACAGTGGTTGACCACGAAGCAGAACCCAGCAGGATTCACCACACCAGGCAGCGCAGCAAGGCCATCTGCACAGCAGCCCAGCGAGGGCCCAACAAACGACTCACTAAAACCAGCATTTACACCGAGACAATCAACCAGGGAAAGAAAGGCCCCAGATCGACTCACATTGTAAATAGTTACACTGTTGACTTTGGGGTGGAGTGTTGTTATATATGTAAATCTGTAAATACCTTGTGTAACCACCAGAGGGCTCATCCCCTGGAGTCCCAGGGGATCCCACAATCCCTTGGGAGCACCTGTACTTAAGGAGGCCTCACAGGCTGGAGAGGCACTCTGGAGACCTGTAATAAAAGACTAAGATCACTCTTTACCTTGAGCTCACAGTATCTGGTCAGACTCTTTATTCATACGCAACACACAGGATTTAAAATCACCCAGGCCTCACAATGCCAAAGTTGGAGAAATTTACCACTTGCATCAGATCCTGTCTGCCCGATTCCCGCTCTGAATTGTAATCAGGGCTTCAATCACCCCATCTCACTATCACAGCATGTGATTGATTCTTGAATAATTTCAGAGTTTATTGCTCCACTATGTTACATGCAATAACATTTCTGCTATTAATCATTCTTCATATGAAGAAGGGCTTTCTGGCACCACAACTTGCCATTCACCAATTTGTTCTTCTGTCTCCTTGTCGTGCAGTTATGGTTCAACTTGAATATGTGATCAGAAGTCAGGATTAGACTTTTTTTTACTACGCTTAAGATCACATAGAGCCCAAGTTTCGGGCCGCGCCGGACCTGGACGCCCGTTTTTCGCGCCACAAAGTGCGCCTAAAAAAAACTTCCAGATTCTCCAGCTCCCCGTAGGCCATCTTGAGCTGGGCACGGTGCAGCACGAGCTGTGGGGGGGCGGAGCCAGGTCCCTGCGCTGAAAACCGCTTTCCCCACCCCCCCAGCCCCCGGACCCGACCCGACCCCCCGGATTGGACCTGACCCACGCTCCCCCCCCCCCCCCCCCCACCCGACCTCCCTCCCCCCCGACCCGAACCGAACTGACCTCCCTCCCACCATCCCCCCGACCCGACCCGCGCTCCCAACTCCCCCCTCCCGGACCGGACCGGACCCGACCCAACCTGACCTCCCCCCGCCCCCGACACGAACCGACCCGCGCTCCCTCCCTCCCCGAACCAACCCAACCTCCATCCTCCACCCCCCGACCCGACCCGTGCTCCTGACCGCCCACCCCCCCCCCCACCCTGGACCCGACCCAACGCCACCTACCTGTAAATCTGGTGCTGGGGACAGGCCCTACCCGAAGTCTTGGGCCCGACTGGGCCCGGCCCGTTCAGCCTCCCCCCCTTCTCCTCCCCCCTTTCTCCTTCCCCCCCTTCTCCTTTCCCCCCCTTCTCCTCCTTCCCCCCCTTCTCCTTTCCCCCCCACTTCTCCTTTCCCCCCTTCTCTCCCCCTTCTCCCCATCCCTCCCTCCCTCCCCTCCCCCTGCCCCCCGCTCTCTCCCTCTACCTTCCCTCTCCCTCTAACCCCCTCCTCCCCCTCCCCTCGCTGTCAGAAACACAGACACTGACAGACAGAGATTGAGAGACACAGACAGACTGACAGACAGAGAGATAGAGATACTGACAGAGACACGCTGGGTGGGGGGGGGGGCATCCCAGCACGCTGTCCGAGGGCTCCCAGTGCTGCAGTCGGTAAGTAGAAAATGTTTTATTTATTGATTTAAAAGAAAACATTATTTCTTATTAATTTTTTTGGATTGATTTATTGGTTGATTTATTGATGTTTTTATCATTTATTATTGATGATGGTTCTTTATTTGTAAAACTGAAGTGTTTAATGTTTGTAAACTTCCCTTTAAACCCCCCCCCGCCCCCCATTCCCTACGCCTGATTTGTAACCTACGCCTGATTTTCTAAAGTGTAGACAAGGTTTTTTCCAGTGTACAAAAATCTTCATTTACTCCATTCTAAGTTAGTTTGGAGTAAGTTTTCACTGCCAAAACTTTGAAAACAGGCGTAAGTGGCCGGACACGCCCTCTTTTGAAAAATAAATTCTGTTCCAAAGTGAAACTGTTCTAACTGACTAGAACTGGAGCAAACTAAATGCCGAGAATTTGAATTTCTAAGATACTCCGTTCTACACCAGTTGCTCCAAAAAATCAGGAGCAACTGAGGCCGAAACTTGGGCCCTTAGAGTCTAGTTCAATTTGGAGCAGCTGTTTTATTTCTCATTAAAATAACTTTCAAATTCAGTTTCGATTCACATTCTGCTTAGAAAGGATATTTAGTGTTGTTTCGTGCCATTGCTGTTGCTTTCATAGCTAGTGATAAACCCACCATGCTTACCAAAGTTTCTCTTTGATATGCGTAATTATAGCAATTAAAAATGTTTTATGTTCATAATATACATTAATACCACTATGTCATTGTGCGATAGCAATAAGGTTAAGCAACCTCTTCAACCTGCTGCTTATCAAGTCAGTGTTCAGATACAGTGCCACAACACATTTCTGGTGTTTTGTAAGACAGGCAGTAATTATCTAGATTCATTGGGAGTCTTGCCAATTTGCAGAATGTACCCTTTTAAATGAGATGAAAACAACATGACAGGACTTTTCCTCTTGGAGGATATCTGCTGATTGCAGAAGATGCAAACGTGAGGTCAGAATACTTGGATATTTCTCTAATTGCAGCAATGGTTGCTTAGGGGAGCATGTTTGACCCACCTCAGATTTTGTCTTCATCAATTTTATCAGAAGTGACATTATTCTCATTGCAAACAACACAGCCTAATGTAAAGAGATTAACTCTCCATCTGGAAAGCAAGCTGATTCAATCATTGTTGGCAGATAAAAGCATTGAGGAGAAAAGGCCATCTGGTCCACTGGAGTTTATCCCTTTATTACGCTAACCACTCCTATTATAACATCCAACTATATTTTGAACGTCCCTCATTTTTGGGGCTCTATTAATCTCCTGGACTAATCCAAAAACATTCTGGGATTTTCACCGATCTTCCGGTGGACAATCGGGTGAACTCCTGTGGGCAATCTATCCTAGAATGTCTTCTTTTACATTATAATGAAGACTGAGAGGAAAATGGGGCACACAATGCATCCAGGTACTACGCCTAAATGCAAGAAGAGGAAAATCTGTCCCATTGCAACCAAAAATAAAATTTTATGAATTTGCTCTTCCAGATTTGAGCTTCACTCGCCGGATGGACATGTAATGATTTTGGGTGCATAATTCCTATGATTTTCCATTCATATTCCTTTTATGCATTCGCAGCAGGGAAAGCTTTGTGTGGGAACATGAATAGATATAATTCAACCCAATTACCAATTTGTATCTTTGGGTACTGTCATACAAACACTTTTGTGGTGCTGTGAAGCAGTCATTGCAAATCAAAAAAGCGGTGTAAGATACCCCTCAGCTAAACCATCTCACATCACTTAAATTTGACATCAAAGGTTTTTTTAATTCATTCCTGGGATATGAGTGTCGCTGGCAAGGCCACATTTATTGCCCATCCCTAATTGCCCTTGAAAAGGTGTTGGTGAGCCACCTTCTTGAACCGCTGCAGTCCTTGTGGTGAAGGTACTCCCACAGTGCTGTTAGGTAGGGAGTTCCAGGGTTTTGACCCAGCGGGGATGAAGGAACGGCGATATATTTCCAAGTCAGGATGGTGCGTAACTTGGAGGGGAACTTTCAAGTGATGAGGTTCCCATGCACCTACTGCCTTGTTCTTCTAAGTGGTAGAGGTCACGGGTTTGGGAGGTGCTTTCGAAGAAGCCTTGGCGAGTTGCTGCAGTGCATCTTGTAGATGTACACACTGCAGCCATGGTGCGATGGTGGTGGAGGGAGTGAATGTTGAAGGTGGTGGATGGGACGCCAGTCAAGTGGGCTGCCTTGTCCTGATTGGTGCCGAGCTTCTTGACTGATGTTGGAGCTGCACTCATCCAGCCAAGTGGAGAATATTCCATCACACGCCTGACTTGTACCTTATAGGTTATGGAGAGGCTTTGGGGAGTCAGGAGGTGAGATACTCTTCGCAGAATACCCAGCCTGTGACCTGCTCTTGTTGCCATGGTATTTATGTGGCTGGTCCAGTTAAGTTTCTGGTCAATGGTAATCCCCAGGATGTTGATGGTGGGGGATTTGGTGATGGTAATGTCGTTGAAAGTGATTAGACTCTTGCTTGTTGAAGATAATCATTGCCTGGCATTTCTGTGGTGCGAATGTTATTTGCCACTTATCAGTACAAGCCTGAATGTCATCCAGGTCTTGATGCATGTGGGCATGGACTGTTTCATTAGCTAAGGAGTTGTGAATGGAAGTGAACACTGTGCAATTATCAGCAAACATTCGTACTTCTGATCTTATGGTGGAGGGAAGATCAATGATGAAGCAGCTGAAGATGGTTGGGTCTAGGACACTGCTCTGAGGAACTCCTGCATCAATGTCCTGGGGCTGCAATGATTGAACTCAAACAACTACAACCATCTTACTTTGTGCTAGGTATGACTTCAGCCAGTGTAGAGTTTTCCCCCTGATTCCCATTGACTTCAATTTTACTCGGGCTCCTTATTCCACACTCAGCAAATGCTGCCTTGATGTCAAGAAACTAGGGTCCTGAACTTAAGGAAAGGTAACTTTGATGGTATGAGGCGCGAATTGGCTAGATTAGACTGGCAAATGATACTTAAAGGGTTGACGATGGATAGGCAATGGCAAAACTTTAAAGATCATACGGATGAACTTCAACAATTGTACATCGCTGTCTGGAGTAAAAATAAAACGGGGAAGGTGGCTCAACTGTGGCTAATAAGGGAAATTGAGGATAGTGTTAAATCCAAGGAAGAGGCATACAAATTAGCCAGAAAAAACAGCAAACCGGAGGACTGGGAGAAATTTAGAATTCAGCAGAGGAGGACAAAGGGTTTAATTAAGAAGGGGAAAATAGAGTACGAGAGGAAGTTTGCCGGAAACGTAAAAACTGATTGCAAATGCTTTTGTAGATATGTGAAGAGAAAAAGATTAGTGAAGACAAACGTAGGTCTCTTGTGGTCGGATTCGGGTGAATTTATAATAGGAACAAAGAAATGGCAGACCAATTGAAAAAGTACTTTGGTTCTGTCTTCACGAAGGAAGACACAAATAAACTTCCGGATGTACTAGGGGACCGAGGGTCCAGTGAGAAGGAGGAACTGAAGGATATCCTTATTAGGCGGGAAATTGTGTTTGGGAAATTGATGGGATTGAAGGCTGATAAATCCCCAGGACCTGATAGTCTACATCCCAGAGTACTTAAGGAAGTGGCCCTAGAAATAATGGATGCATTGGTGATAATTTTCCAGCAGTCTATCGACTCAGGATCAGTTCTATGGACTGGAGGGTTGCTAATGTAACACCACTTTTTAAAAAAGGAGGGAGAGAGAAAATAGGTAATTATAGACCGGTTAGCCTGACATCAGGAAAATGTTGGAATCAATCATTAAAGATGAAATAGCAGCGCATTTGGAAAGTAGTGACAGGATCGGTCCAAGTCAGCATGGATTTATGAAAGGGAAATCATGCTTGACCAATCTTCTGGAATGTTTTGAGGATGTAACTAGTAGAGTGGACAAGGGAGAACCAGTGGATGTGGTGTATTTGGACTTTCAAAAGACTTTTTACAAGGTCCCAACAAGAGATCGGTGTGCAAAATCAAAGCACTTGGTATTGGGGGTAATATATTCACGTGGATAGAGAACTGATTGGCAGACAGGAAGCAGAGAGTCGGGATAAACGGATCCTTTTCAGAATGGCAGGCAGTGACTAGTGGAGTGCCGCAGGGCTCAGTGCTGGGACCCCAGCTCTTTACAATATATATTAATGATTTAGATAATGGAATTGAGTGTAATATCTCCAAGTTTGTTGATGACACTAAACTGGGTGGCGGTGTGGGCTGTGAGGAGGATGCTAAGAGGCTGCAGGGTGACTTGGACAGGTTAGGCGAGTGGACAAATACATGGCAGATGCAGTATAATGTGGATAAATGTGAGGTTATCCACTTTGGGGGCAAAAACAAGAAGGCAGAATATTATCTGGATGGCAGCAGATTCGGAAAAGGGGAGGTGCAACGAGACCTGGGTGTCATGGTTCATCAGTCACTGAAAGTGGCATGTAGGTACAGCAGATGGTGAAGAAGGCAAATGTTATGTTGGCCTTCATAGCTAGGGGATTTGAATACAGGAGCAGGGAGGTCTTACTGCAGGGCCTTAGTGAGGCCTCACCTGGAATATTGTGTTCAGTTTTGGTCTCCTAATCTGAGGAAGGACATTCTTGCTATTGAGGAAGGTTCACCAGACTGATTCCAGGGATGGCTGGACTGTCAGATGAGGAGAGACTGGATCAACTGGGCCTTTATACACTGGAGTTTAGAAGAATGAGAGGGGATCTCATAGAAACGTATAAGATTCTGACGGGACTGGACAAGAATGTTCCTGATGTTGGGGAAGTCCAGACCAGGGGACATAGTCTTAGATAAGTGGTAGGCCATTTAGGACTGAGATGAGGAGAAACTTCTTCATTCAGTGTATTGTTCATCTATAGAATTCCCTGCCGCAGAGAGTTGTTGATGCCAGCTCATTGGATATATTCAAGAGGGAGTTAGGTATGGCCCTTATGGCTAAGGGGATCAAGGGGTATGGAGAGAAAGCAGAAAAGGGGTACTGAGGGAATGATCAGTCATGATCTTATTGAATGGCGGTGCAGGCTCGAAGGGCTGAACGGCCTACTCCTGCACCTATTTTCTATGTTTCTATGTTAAGGGCAGTCACTCTAATCTCAACTCTGGAATTCAGCTCTTTTGTCCATGTTTGGATCAAGGCTGTAATGAGGTCTGGAGCTGGCAGAACCCACGCTGTACATCATTGAGCAGTTTATTGGCGAGACAGTACTGCTTGATAGCACTGTTGACGACACCGTCCATCACTTTGTTCATGATTGAGAGTAGACTGATGTGGGGTTAATTGGTTGGTTTGGATTTGTCCTGCCTTTTGTGGACAGGACATACCTGGTCAATTTTCCACATTGTTGGGTAGATGCCAGTGTTGTAGTTGTACTGGAACAGCTTGGCTAGATGCATGGCTAGTTCTGGAGCGCAAGTCTTTAGCATGACATCCGGGATGTTGTCGGGCCCATAGCCTTTGCTGTATCCAATGCACTCAGTCATTTCATGATATCACGTGGAGTGAATTGAATTGGCTAAAGACTGACTTCTGTGTAGTGGGGACCTCAGGAAGAGGCCCCGCAACCCCCCTAGATATCTGCTCCTTTAATTCTGCCCTCTTGAGCATCCCTGATTATAATCGCTCAACCATTGATGGCTGTGCCTTCTGTTGCCTCGGCCCCAAGCTCTGGAACTCCCTGCCTAAACCTCTCTGCCTCTCTGCATCTCTTTCCTCCTTCAAGACATTCCTTAAAACCTCCCTCTTTGACCAATCTTTTGGTCACCTGCCCTAAATTCTCCTTATGTCGCTGGGTATCAATTTATTTGTCTCCTAATACTGTTTTGAAGCTCCTTGGGACATTTCCGTACATTAAACGTGCTGCATAAATACATGCTGTTGTTGTTGTATTCACGTTGGTTATTTTAGCACTCCTGATTGACAACTGAGATGATAAACTATCTTTGCCAGTAAATTTTCTTTGAGTTTCAGTTAATGTTTTTGCAACACTGCTTAGCAATAATCAAAAGATGAATTTTCTAGTCAATAGAATTGTTCTCCCTTTGTGGTACTTTTTCCTTTGAGTCATAGCAAGTACAGTGATGAAATATTCTCCCACGACTTATTCCTATAATGTATTAACATGAAAATAAGTTTTTTGAAGTTGCAAAAAGTCGTGTTATATGCATTATTCATTGGTAATTGCTGTGAACAGATTGAGCAATGAAATCATTTCCAGCAGTGTAATGTATTTTAATTTTAAAAATCCAATTTACCACAGAGGGACTGGAGTGCATCAT
This sequence comes from Pristiophorus japonicus, assembly GCF_044704955.1. Lineage (NCBI taxonomy): Eukaryota > Metazoa > Chordata > Chondrichthyes > Pristiophoridae > Pristiophorus > Pristiophorus japonicus. Next base: position 180,266,046 of record NC_091978.1, on the reverse strand, counting down.
ATAACACAATTCGCAATTTTATTGATGGATTTTATGGTCATCTGAACTATCAGGTTTTATTTTGTCACACATGTAAATATGAATTCTTGGTACCAGATAATATCATTAAAAAAAAACAATGAGGACAGCCTTGGCTTTACCTGCTATGTTTCTTCAACATTCCAGAGACAAGTGGTAGCTTTTGATATAAAATGACTCGGATGGTTTCTAAGGTACTGGCACCATTGTATTGCAGGGACCTGACCTCATGCTATATTATGAGGTCAGTTTATTAACATATTATTGAATTGCAGCCAGCATGATGTTCTGGGAGTAAATGTGGATTGAGTGGTGTAATATCTTCTGCCAGTTTCTCCTAAAGGGCTACTGACCATCCTTAATGAGGTAATGCTATTCACGATGAAAAGTGACTGCAGTAAAAACAAGGACAATATTTTGCTTTGATTCGCTTCCTATTTTCGGGTGGTTTGAGGCTGATAACCCCACTCGATATGGGCTCAATTTTGGCCGAGCCGGTTTTTTAGCATACTTACCCAAGTTGCGCTGCTTAAGTACGTCCGGAGATGCTCCAGAAATTATTTTTCCAACTTTGACCGCTGTCTCGCCTCTTCTCTGCAACCGCGCAGCGTGGCCAGTCACCTCGAGGGTAGAGATTGCGTTCTGCGCTGGAAAATGTGTTGGGACGTTTGCACATGCGCAGTGGATAATAGTGATGGCCGCGCATGCGCAGTAACGCTCCGAGTTGGCAATCAGCCATTTTTAAAGAGCTGCTCGTGTCTTCGTGTAGCCTAGACAACCGTGTGTGCAGGAGGTGTCTCCAGCTTTAACTGCTTGAGCTCCGTGTTTTGGAGCTGGAGCAGTGGATGGAATCAATACGTTTCATCCGTGAGGCTGAGAGCTACGTGGATAGCACGTTTCAGGAGGTGGTCACCCCACAGCTTAAAGGCGGCAGGTAGAGGGGAAGTGGGTGACCACCAGACGTAGTAAGTGTGCTCGGCAGGTAGTGAAGGGCCCCCCCCCCCATCTCGCTTTCAAACCGATATTCACTTCTGCGTATCGGTAAGGATGACGGTGCTTCTGGGGAGTGCAGCCAGAGCCAATTCCAAGATACCACGGGTGGCTCAGCTGCACAGGGGAGAGGGACGAAGAACAAAAGAGCCCTAGAGATAGGGGATTCTATAGCTAGGGGAACAAACAGGCATTTCTGTGGCCGTAGACGTGACTCCTGAATTGTTTTTGCCTTCTTGGTGCCACGGTCAAGGATGTCACAGAGCAGACGCAGGGCATCCTCCGGGCGGGGGGGTAAACAGCTAAAGGTCATGGTTCATATCGGGACCAATGACATAGGTAAAATGACAGATGAGGTCCTACAGGAAGAATTCAGGGGGCTGGGAAAAAAATTAAAGGGTAGGACCTCAAAGGTAATAATCTTCGGGTTACTACCGGTGCCACGTGCTAATGAGTATAAGAATAGAAGGATAGAGAGGATGAACACGTGGCTGGAAAGTTGGTGTAGGAGGGAGGGTTTTACATTCTTGAGACATTGGCACCGCTTCTGAGGGAGATGGGACCTGTACAAACCGAACGGGTTGCACCTCAACAGTGTCGGGACCAATATCCTCGCGGGGAGTTTTGCTAGTGCTATTGGGGAGAGTTTAAACTAGCTTGGCAGGGGGATGGGAAGCTGAGAACAAATTCAAAAGGGAAGGAAGTAAAGCAGAAGTTGGATAGCAAGAATCTAGAAAGTGAATCTGTAAGACAGAGGAAGCAGGGCTTAGTATATAGTAAGCAAGGAGGTCATCCTGTGCTGAATGATATATACTTTAATGCAAGGAATATAGCGAATAAGGTGGATGAGCTAAGAGCATAGGTAGACACTTGGGAGTATGACATTATAGCCATTACAGAAACAGGGCTGAAAGAGGGACAGGTTTGGCAGATCAATATTCCTGGCTACAGGATTTTTTAGACAAGATAGAGAGGGGGGTAAAAAGTGGGGGGCGGGGACGGGGGGTTGCATCACTGATTAAAGAACTATTACAGCGGTGAGGAGGGATGATATGTTAGAGGGATCATCAAATGAGGCCGTATGGGTCGAACTGAAAAACAAAAAAGGGGCGATCACACTGCTGGGCATGTATTATAGACCCCCAAACAGTGGGAAGGAGATAGAGGAGCAAATATGTAGGCAAATGGCTTTGAAGTCCAAATAGTAATAGCAGAGGATTTTAACGATCCAATTGATTGGGACAAATTTAGTGTGAAGGGTATAGAGGGTGCAGAATTCTTGAAATGCATTCAAGAGAACTTTTTTAGTCAGTATGTGGCAAGCCCAACATGAGAGTGGGCGGTCTTGGATTTAGTTTTGGGGAATGAAGCTGGGCAAGTTGAAGGAGTATTTGTGGGAGAGCACTTGGGTGCCAGTGACCATAATTCAGTCTGATTCAAGTTGGTTATGGATAAGGACAAGGATAAGCCTGGAATAAAAGTCCCAAATTGGGGAAAAGCTAATTTTGCTAAGTTATGGAATGATTTGGCTATAGTGGACTGGAAACAGCTACTTGTGGGTAAATAAGTGTCGGAACAGTGGGAGGCAATCAAGGAGGCGATCCAGAAGGCCCAGGCCAAACGTGTGCCCTTAAAGAAAAAGGCTGGGAAAAACAATTCGAGAGCCCCTTGAATGTCGAGGGCCTTACAGGGGAGGATTAAGAAAGAAAGGGATGCTTATGTCATAAACCAATGGCTACATATTTTAGAATCTTTAGAGGAATATAGGAAGTTAAGAGGCAAAATTAAAAAAGAGATTAGGAATGCTAAGAGAGAGCACGAGATATTCTTGGCCTGTGAAATTAAGGAAAACCTTAAGATGTTCCATAAATATATTAAGATTAAGAGGGTAACTAAAGAAAGGGTCGGGCCTATTTGAGATCAAGGGCGAGAGCCTCCACATTTTTTGCCTGCTTCATCATCAGAGGCAGTCCCTCTATTCGAGGATGACTTGCTTCCACATCAAAAAGTTCACAGGTGTTTCAATGATGGACCTAAAATTCCAGGTCCGAACGAAATCTTGAAGGGTGGAAGATGCCTGTGCTTGGATTTTTTTAACAGTTGCACACCAGCCACCACACGGGCTTGACAGAGCTAGGTCTTGGTCCAGTAGCAAGGATTAACCAAGTCGACTGGAGACCAGCTCTGCTGCACGGATGTAGTGCGCATCCATCGCAGTGTGGACTGGCCCGTGCTGTCCCTGGGCCCTCGCCTCTTCTGTGCCCCGAACTCGCGCCTCTCCTGGGTCCCGATCACGTCCCTCTACAGTCTCTCGCCGCTCCTTCGCCCCGATCTCGTCACTCCTGATGTATCTGCCCACGCTCCAATCACCAACCTGGATCTTGGTGACGTCCCTATTCACTGCCATTGTTCTCCTGTTCCAGCACGTGCTGCTCCCTGGAGTGGTGTGCCGCCACGCTGCTCCTTCCGCTCCCCAGCCTGCTCCGATGATACTCGCAGGCCGGGGGCTGCACAGACTGCTGGGCTAGGCTGCCACGCTGCTCCTTCTGCTTAACGCCCACTTAACGCCCATTTTACCGCTGAAATGACGTATAATGCTCATATATCGCCCATCTTGGCACAAAATGGAAACTGATGGGCTTTTTTAGGGGACATATCGCCAAGCATTATTTTCCCAATGGGCTTAAAGCCCACTTTTTGGGGTGGAATCAGCAGAATGGGCGATTTCAACGCCCATATTATCGCCCAGCGTTAATTTCCTCATGGAATTAATGCCGAGATTCAATAATAACGCCCGCCCAATGGTTTTTGTCGTAAAGAGCATATTTACCCAAATTAGCGGCCATGGAGATCGCCCACCATCAATTTCACCACCTCGCACACATATCGCCCAGAATGTCGCCCGTTCAAAAAAATGCCCACAAAAAGTGGAACTAACTGGGACGGACGCCAGCGGTGTGGCTGGAATTTGTTAAATCCCACTCTTACGTGAGAAGATATCAGAAAGATTTGCCTGAAAGAGTGCTGATGTGCCTGACAACGCTGACATACTGCTGTGTGTGTGCAGCTCAGACATCAATGGTGCCCATCACCTTGGTGCCAGTTAAAGTTTACGTTGATTGATGTAAAGTTGTATTTAATCCTTTCACCGTAAGGAATCACCAGTGTGTGGCAGTCCAGCTATCTGAGACAATGCGCAACAATGTTATGTTCAATAACAAAAGTTTGATACCAACATTGGTCTGAAATCATAAATATCACAGCCAATAACACCCAACCCCCACCCACATCCCACTTTTTCCACCATTGACATAAATCACATGTTCAACATGTTCAGCAACACAGAATACAAAGGCAAAGTAGGAGCATGATCTCCAGCCCCCATACATTCCAACAAATTGCATACACCCAGATGGAGATATAACACAGCCATCACCTGCGCACATGCACCTCACTTTCCTTCTTCCCACCTCTATCCCTTCCCCTCCTCGCTCTACGGCGCCTGGCCGTGGAACTCCTCAAGCTATGCCTCATTGGGAGGGATGAAGGCAGATGCGTTGATTGGACGGGTACAGGAGCAGAGGTTGCGGAGGGGGCAACATTCTTTGATGCAGAAGCAGGATCTTGGTCCTGGCTCTCATCTGTCATTCCCAGTGGTGGTGCAGAACCTAGGGGTGGAGTGCCGCACTCTGGGACCATTGGGAGGGCTGTGCGGCAGTGTTCCTGGCTATTGCATCCAGGGACTCCGCTATGCTCGGAATGTACTCGGTCATGGTGGACAGGTGTAGGGATATTCCCCCCAAAGCTTTGATGAGCTGGCCACCAAAATCTACAGTCCTCCTGGACAACTGAACCATCTCTCCGCTGTCATGTTGTGCTCGTGGAACAGACCTGCTGCGTCCATGAGGACTCTGCGGGGTTGGCGCCATTCTGGGGACAAATGGGATGCCATATAGAGAGGTACTTGGGGCCAGCACCTCCAGAGTGGAGGCGGGAATGACCGGAGCACCACTAGATGGCCTTGGGGTGGAATGGGTTCTGGAGCGCGGTGATGCAGGTTCTTCGAAGTCCGCGCTCTCATCCATCGAGAACAGACCCAGCGGATTGATGAGCGACAATCGGAGCTCCTCAGCACCAGATGTAGTAGAATCATCCACCGACTCCTGCCCCGCGCCCCCACCTTCTGGCCTCTGTGGCCTTACCTAGGGCCGTGCTGCTGGCTGAGCTGCAAGACACAAATGAGGTTGTTAGAGGAGAAGGGGATGCTAGGGTGACGAGGGGAGTCCAGTGCTACACACAGCATATGCACGACAAAAGCATCACTGCTCTCAAAATCATCGCAGACATATCATTTCATGACCATCAACACATTGTGGATTGCAATGATTTTCATCAGGGAAGCATTAGTTCTATGGCACTTTAAGAAATTAACTATCATATATGATTGGTCGGATATGAGTTGGTGTGGCATCTATAGACTTTACATCACGCAATGATGTAAGCTTTACTCACATGGCATCACTTCAGGGTCTGCAGATGCGTCCGTAGCTGTCCAGGGGTGCTTCCTCACGAGTGCTAGCACTCGCTCCTCCATCTGTGTGATGTCAATGGGGACTGGTGGCCCCCTCACCTGTTCGCCTCTGCATGGACCTCATCGTCGCTAGCTTCTTCTGTAAAAGGTGATAGGACGACATGGCATGAGATCATTGCGTGATATCATTGCTACGTACTGTCACAGACTCAGATACAACACATAACCAACAGATGTAATCATGATTATTTTCATTCTTTACCTAAAGACGTACACCGTGACCGCAGGCTTTGAGTAAAACATTCCCGGTAAAAGTGCAAGACCTCACATCTGCTGATAGTCACTCATGATTGTTACCAACCAAATTATATAAATACATAAGTACATGTAAATCAATGAAATACTTACTCTTGTGGATCACACAAGATCATTCCATCGTTTGCGGCATTGGTTGCCCTCACACACCTCGTTGGCCGCCGACGAGACCACCTCTGCTATCTTGGTCCATATTCTCTGGTAGGCCTTTGGGGTGGGCTTCCCATTCTCTCCCTGTGTCAAATCACCCCAAAGTGACTCGACCTCCTGCAGGAGGGAGGCATTTGCCTCGTCCGAGAACCTCCGGGCTCTTTTGCACGTTTCAATGTGCTCCTCTCCCACCTCACTGCTCTCTCCAGCGTCAGTCTCCACAGCGTGCTATGATGCCTCCTCCTCTCCCTCCATTATAGGGCAAATTTGTTCAAATATGAGGCTGGTAACAGCTAAATTTTGTTTGCCTACTTGCTGTGAAGCTCTAAAGTCTCCCTCCTTCCTCCCAAAACAGCCACACCACACCCAGCCACGCCTTCAGTCCCTCTGAGCTTCCTCTCTCTCTGTCTCCTCTTCTGCGCATGTCATGGTGTCCCTTAACCTCCTGAATTGCGGGAATCGAGCATTGCCATGCCATTGCTAAGAACGGCCATACTTTACGGCAGAAGGTCAAAAAAATTTAATGCTACCGCCCATTTGATATCGTTCACGGTAACGCCGTTTTCCAAAATGTAAACTAGGTATTTTGAGAATGGACGAGAAGCAGGCAATCTGAAATCCCTTTTTTACCGCCCACGCCAGAAATAACGCCCATTTTTGGGTGATAAGCTGAAAAGTGGAGGTTCTAGCCCCAAGAGGGTAATCTTTATGTGGAGGCAGAAGATGTTGGTAGGGTTCTTAACGAATACTTTAGGTCTGTTTTCACAAAGCAAAGGGATAATGCAGATACTGCTATCAAGGATGAGTGTGATATTCTGGATGAAATAAATATAGTGAGAAAGGAGGTATTAAGGGGTTTAGCAGCTTTGAAAGTAGATAAGTCCCCAGGCCCGGAGGAAATGCATCCCAGGCTGTTGAGCGAAGTAAAAGAGGAACTAACAGAGGCCTTGACCATCATTTTCCAGTCCTCTTTGGATTTGGGCATGGTGCCGTAGGATTGGAGGACTGCTAATGTAGTACCCTTGTTTAAGAAGGAAAAAAGGGATTGGCCGAGTAATTATAGGCCTGTCAGCCTAGCCTCAGTGGTGGGAAAATTATTGGAAAAAACCTGAAAGACAGGATAAATCTGCATTTGGAAAGGCAAGGATTAATTAGAGACAGTCAGCACAGATTTTTTAAGGGATGATCGTATTTGACTAACTTGATTGAATTTTTTGAGGAGGTAACTAAGAGGATCGATGAGGGTAATGCATACAGTGTTATATATATGGACTTTAGCAAGGCTTTTGATAAGGTCCCACATGGTAGACTGGTCATGAAGGTTAAAGCCCATGGGATATAGGGCAAAGTGGCAAGTTGGATCCAAAAGTGGCTTGAAGATAGGAAGCAAAGGGTAATGATTGATGGATGTTTTTGTGACTGGAAGGATGTTTCCAGTGGGCTTCCGTAGGGCTCAGTACTGGGTCCCTTGCTTTTTGTGGTATATATCAACGATTTAGATTTAAATATAGGGGGTATGATTAAGAAGCTGGCAGATGACACTAAAATTGGCTGTGTGGTTGATAATGAAGAGGAAAATCTTGGGCTGCAGGAGGATGCCAATCTACTGGTCAGGCGGGCAGAGCAATGGCAAATGGAATTTAATTCAGAGAAGTGTGAGGTGATGCACTTTGGGAGGGCTAATAAGGAAAGGGTATACACATTAAGCGGTATGCCACTTAATAGTGTAGATGAACAAAGGAACCTTGGAGTGCTTGTCCATAGATCCCTGAAAGTAGCAGGCCAGGTGGATAAGATGGTTAAGAAGGCATACGGAATGCTTGCCTTTATTGTCCGAGGGATAGAATTTAAGAATAAGGAGGTTATGCTGAAATCGTATAATACTTTGGTTAGGCCACAGCTGGAGTACTGCGTGCAGTTCTCATCACTGTGTTATAGGAAGGACGTGATTGTACTAGAGAGGGTGCAGAGGAGATTTACTAGGATGCTGTCTGGAATGAAGAATCTTAGCTATGAGGACAGATTGGATAGGCTGGGTTTGTTCTCATTGGAACAGAGGAGATCTCATTGAGGTGTACAAAATATTGAGGGGCCTGGACATAGTGGATAGCAAGGGTCTATTTCCATTGGTGGAGGGGTCTATTATGAGGGGGCATAGTTTTAAGGTGGTTGGTAGAAGGGTTTTGAGGGGGGGGGCTTCTTTACACAGAGGGTTGTGGGAATCTGGAACTCACTGCCTGGAAGAGTGGTGGATGCAGAAACACTCACCACTTTTAAGAAATGGTTGGATGGGCACTTGAAGTGGAGTCACCTGCAGGGTTACGGACCAAAAGCTGGTAATTGAGATTAGACTGGATGACCTTTTGTTGGACGACGCAGATGTCATGGTAAGTACCGCAAGGAATAGAATACAGCCAGGGTGATCTCCTGGACTAGTTTTGATCACCTGGATGAGTCCCAGATGTTTTCTCCCTAAATTGGCCTGGGTTTTTATCTGGTTTTTGCCTCTCCCAGGAGATCACATGGCTCAGGTTGGGGTGGAGTGTAGAATGTTTCAGTATAAGGGGTGTCGCAGTTGTGTGAGGCAGATTGATTGGGCTGGGTGCTTGTTGTCTTTCCTTTATTGTTCATAGATTTATATGTATACGTTAGGGCTGCTGACCAAGGGCCGTGCGGCTCTTTGTCGGCCAGTGCGGATGATGGGCCGAAATGGCTTCCTTCGGCGCTGTAAATTTCTATGTTTCTTTCTATGAGTGCTGTGTTAGGAAAAATCAGTGCTACATGCCAGAAGGAGTGCCAGAAGGAGTGCTGTATTTGGAAAAATCACTGCTGCATGCAAAATCAGTACTGTGTGTCTAAAAGCATTGGAAAAGTGCTGTGAGTGTTTCAGAGCAGTTGCAGTAATACAGCAATGCAGCAACATGGACCAAGGACAAAGAATTTCTTGCCGGAAGAAGTGGAGACACTAGTTACTGTGATTGAGAACAGATGGCAGGAGCTGGATACCAGCAGGGTCGCGTAAAAGTGCCACCAAAAGAAAAGAAGAAATGCTGGAACCAAGTTGCAGAAGATTTCTGCGCAGTGGTGAACACCAAGAGATCTGGAAGCCAGTGTAAAAAGAAATGGCAGGACTTTAGTCAAGTAGTTAGTGTAAGTAATATTTTCATTTATTCAATGCAATTGCAATTGTAAATGTGAGCAGTTGTATATGTCCCACCCAGCAGAAAGACACCCTCTCTAAAAAGTTGCATTTTCATCTTTGCAGAAGAAATTGGCTGACCACAAATTAAAGGAAAGAACTCGAATAGGAGGAGGCCCGGAAAATGTGCAGCCACTGACACCCTTAGAAGAGAGGGTCGCTGCTTTAATGGGTCCTGCCTGGAATAAAGCAATCAGTACTGCACAAGCTGGGCCCACACTCGAGGGTGAGGGTACGTCCTGAAAATTCAGCATGGCCCTTCAAATCAACCTGCTGCCTGGTCTGCTATGTGTGAGCCTACTCATGCCACCCATCCTGCCCCCTCCTCTGCTGCTAACCCTTTGACTGTTCTGTTATATTTTGCAGAACTTGAGGCCAATCCTGAAGATGTAGAGGATTCAGACACGGACGAGCCTGAAGAGAACATCTTACAATCCAACCCTTCAGATCAAGAACATGGAGGGGGAGAGGGAGTGGCCTGAGCTGGATGAAGCTGCCACTTTTGTACTGAATATGGAGTAGGTGCAGCTCATGGAGGTGGCAGCCTCTCCCGTGACTGGTGGTTTGAGTGCTGGTGGGACAGTCCATGGTTTCCCACCTTCTGAGGCTGCGGATCCCAGTGGGGTGCAGCAAGTAACACCCAGGGCCCTACCGTCCAAGGCTGTGGGTCCCACTGGAATGCCGCGTGGCAGAGCCAGGAGGAGGGGAAGGAGAAATCAACCACGCTTTCCTGAGATGCAGGATGAACAGATGTGGTTCAGATCATGTCATTGAGTGCGGAGAGCATTCACCACCTGATCACTCCTGGACACCATCAGAGGGGTGAGTGATGAGGTAGCGGGACTGTCGGGAGAAGTAACAGCAATAAACGGGAAATGGGAATGATGTCTAGGACCATCAGTGAGGGAATAGTGTCCATGAGGGAAGGAATGTCAGATGTAGTGCAAAGCACGGCACTGGCCATGAGGGAGGGAATGTCAGAGATAGTGGAAAGGGCGACACTGGCCATGACACAGGCCATCAGGGAGGGAATGTTTCAATCCACTGAGACACTGTCAGGGTGCATGAGGGAGGGCATGTGTGAATTAGCTGCTGCAATAAGGGAACACACCCAGACCATGCGCCCTTTGACATAATCAACTGCCACTCCCATTGCTATCCCCACACCAGCTTCTGAAGAGACCCAAGCTGGGCCCTCCACATTACCACCTGACCCCCACCCCCACCCTCCACCTATGAAGAAGTGCGCATTACCCGAGATGTTAGAAGGAATAAGCTTGGTACCAAGCCCAAAAACACTGCGCCACCGGCTGCGGGCAGGGGTGGTGGAGAATCCAAGACCAAGCGCAGCGGGCGGTGTTAGACTGAGGGGGATGAGAGATGGGCGCAGCCTTTCTTTGTTGCTGTCGTTGTTGTTGTTGATGTTGTTACTGAAGTGACTGTTCTCAAATTAGAAGATTTTTATAAGTTATGTAAATTTACAACTTTGCAAGTGATCTTAAAGTTTTTAAGTGATCTTAAAGAGTCATATTAAAGTAAAGTTTGATACAAGAATAGTGTTATTACAGTAAAGTTAAGTACATTGTAAACTTTTGAATAAAATATATTTTACATTAAAACTGAATCACATTCCATTAACACAACACAACATTATGGAACAGATCCAAAAAATAAACATATCCATGTGGAATAGTTGTCGCAGAGCCCTCAGGCATCAGTAAAGCATTCATGGATGAGCTGTTGGCACAAGACTCGAGCAATCATTAAAGGAACATGATGGCCCACCCTCCTCCGCCATCGTGCTCTGGCCTCAGGCATTGTATGGTTTCCTCATCCTCGTCATCCTCCTCCTCCTCCCCCTCCTCCTCCTCCTGCTCGTCACCAGCAGCTTCCACATCATTATCATCAGCCACTCTCACCGCAGGTGAGTCTTTCACTACCAGGTGCTGCTGCCTCATGATGGCTAAGTTATGCAGCGTGCAGCACACAACAGTGAACTTACCGACAATCTCAGGGGAGTATTGCAAGTAGCCTCCGAAATGGTCCAGTCATTGGAAACGCTGTTTCAAGATCCCGATGGTTCTCTCTATGATGCTGCACATCGTAATGTGCGACATATTGTATTCACGGTCAGCTTCCGTCCGGGTTACACAGAGGGGCGCCGTGAACCAGGTGGCGAGGCCTTACCCTTTGTCTCCCAGTAACCAGCTCTGCCCTTCTGGCTGCTGCTCAAACGTGGCACATATAACACTGTCGCATAGGATGAATGCATCATGGGTGCTGCCAGGGTATCCTGCATCGACTGACATGATGTGATGCATGTTGTCACACACGAGCTGCACATTGATGGAGTGGAAGCCTTTTTCATTCCTGAACATCTTGGAATCCTCCAAAGGTGCTGGCAAGGTGATGCGGGTACAATCAATGCATCCCTATATCTTTGGGAAGCCAGCAATCCTTAAGAACCCCACAGCCCTGTTATAGATTGCTTGGGCAGTCATTGGGAACTTGAAGAAGTCATTCCTCCGCGCATACAGTGCAGCTGTGACCTGGAAAATGGAGACATGTATTGCATGTTGAGAGATGGCGCACACATCTCCAGTTGTATCTTGAAACAATCCAGAGGCTTAGAATGAAAATGCAACTGTAACCTTCACTTCAATTGACAAAGCAGTCCACCTGCCGCTTCTCGGCTGCAGGTCTGGTCTCCACAACTCTCAGATCTCACGGACAACTTCTCTGCAGAAATGCAGCCTTCTGACACATTCTACATCACTCAAGTGCAGATACGAACGGCTATCTCAAAATTGCCGAGGTGGGTAAGGCCTCCTGCCCAGCAGCCTACGGGCTCTGATGTTCCTGATATGATGGGCTCTAATCAATTGTCTCCTACGTAGCACCTTGAGCAGAACACTCACTCAAAGTATGGCATTGTCAGTATTGCCCCCATACTTAAAGTTAAACTTTCAAAGAAGCTCAAAACGGCAGGAAAGCAGGCAGCACAGATTCGCAGTTCTCTCTCTCTCTCTCTCTCTCCCTCTCCCCAAGATATGTATGGATGGACCACACCCAAAGATCTTTTGTCCTCTCCTCTCCCCCTCCCCCTGCTTGAGTCTTGTGGCCTCTCGCTCCCTCCTCCCCCCACCTTGAGTCTTGTGACCTCTCTCCCTCCCCCCCTCCCTCCCACCACCCCCAGCCTCTCCGTTGAATTGCAGCCTCTCTGTGGCCCTCGATGCTGGTCAGGTCGCTCCCTCCCTCCCTCCCTCCCCACCACCCACCGCTCCCCCCCCACCGTCCCCCAGCCTCTCTACAACTACTTTTTAACACTATATCTATCATATATGTATACTCTGTACATACTATGCTGGTACCATTAGGGGGTGCAACTGTGGGAGGCACAGGCAGGAGCTATATAAAAGGCTGGTCACCACGCGGTGAAGGCACTCTGCAGTTACAATAAAGAGACTAAGTTCACAGCAGTTCAAGCGCAGCACTAGGCCTCATGGAGTTATTCTGCAGACAAGTAGAGACATATTAACTGGCGACGAGAACACATCACGGACTTACATGCAGAGATGGCTGCCATTGGTAGTTTAGAAAAGTTTACAGAGCATGAAGCCTTTACTCAGGTTTTGCTGGCCAGGTATCGCTTCTACACACCTGCCGCACCGAGGGCCAGGATTTAGCGGAATATGTCGTAGACCTACAAAGGCTCGTGGAACCGTGTGAATTTGGCGAACACCTCAACAATGTGTTGCGGGACGTTTTCACGATGGGACGGGACGTGAAGTGGACCATCACCTTAAGCCAGGGGTTCACAACCTCAACGTTAAGATTCTCCCAGAATCAAAACTCACTGGCAACTAATGTTAAGAAAATAATTGTTGGTCAAAGAATTAGTCCGACTCAGAGTCCGCCAAGGGGTATAAATGTGAATCGCTTCACATGCAGGCATTGCGGGGGTAACCATCTGTGTCGATTCAGACACTATGTGTGCAAAGGCTGCGGCCAGAAGAGCCACCCACAGCGAATGTGCAGAAGAACTGCGACTCAAAACGTGGCAGAGGAGTCGACAGGAGGTTTATGATCCAGCAAGGATCATAAAGTACAAGCTAGAGAGGTGACTCAGCCCGAGGAAGCAGTGCACGGGGTGCACACCTTCACTACCAAAAGTCCTCCCATGATGATGAAAGTCAAGATAAATGGCATTCCTGTTCCCAAGGAGTTGGACACGGGGGCGAGTCAGTCACTTATGAGCCAGAAGGCATTTGAGAGGCTGTGGGACAACAAAGAACAAAGACCCAAGCTGAGTCCGATTCAGACAAAGCTGCACACTTACACCAAGGAATTGATCCCAGTTATCGGCAGTAGGAACGTAACAGTATCCTATGATGGAGAGATACACGAATTGCCACTGTGGGTTGTACCAGGCGACGGGCCAACGCTGCTTGGCAGAAGCTGGATGGGGACGATTCAGTGGAACTGGGAAGATGGCAAAGCACTATTTTCAGTAGACAATGCTTCCTGTGCTCAAGTGCTGAGCAGGTTCCCATTCCAATTTGAACCAGGCATAGACAACTTCACAGGCGCCAAAGTGCAGATCCACTTGGTCCCGAGGCATGGCTTGTTCATCACAAGGCTCTAGCGGTCCCTTACATGATGAGGGAGAAAGTGGAGATCGAATTGGACAGACTTCAACGCGAGAGAATCATATCACCAGTCGAATTCAACGAGTGAGCCAGCCCGATTGTTCCGGTATTTAAGAGCGATGGCACGATCAGAATCTGTGGTGACTACAAGCTAACGATCAACTGAGTTTCATTACAGGACCAGTATCCTCTATCCAAAGCCGATGATCTCTTTGCGACATTAGCAGGGGGAAAGGCGTTCACCAAGCTGGATCTAACCTCCGCTTACATGACCCAGGAGCTGGCTGAGTCGTCGAAAAAATTAATGTGCATTAACACAAACAAAGGACTGTTTTTGTTTCACAGGCGCCCATTCGGGATCCGCTCGGCTGCAGCCATCTTCCAAAGGAACATGAAGAATCTGTTGAAATCGGTTCCACGCACCATTGTATGACATCCTAATCACTGGTCGTGACACCACTGAACACCTGCACAACCTGCAAGAGGTTTTAAGTTGACTAAACAGAGTCGGACTCCGGTTGAAACGATCCAAGTGTGTCTTCCTGGTGCCAGAAGTAGAATTCCTGGGGAGGAAGATTGCGGCAGACGGCATCAGGCCCACGGACTCGAAGACAGAGGCCATCACGAATGCACCCTGACCACGAAATGTAATGGAGCTGCTCTTGTTCCAGGGACTCCTCAACTATTTCGGTAACTTTCTTCGAGGGTTGAACACCTTGCTCAAACTGTTGCACAAGTTGCTACGCAAAGGAGACGACTGGGATTGGGGTCAAAATCAAGACGCCGCCTTCAAAAAGGCCAGAAACCTGCTGTGTTCGAATAAGTTGCTTGTATTGTATGACCCAGGTAAATGTCTAGTTTTAGAAACATAGAAACATAGAAAAAGGTGCAGCAGTAGGTCATTTGGCCCTTCGAGCCTGCACCGCCATTCAATAAGATCATGGCTGATCATCCACCTCAGTACCCTTTTCCTGCTTTCTCTCCATACCCATTGATCCCTTTAGCCATAAGGGCCATATCTAACTCCCTTTTGAATATATCCAATGAAGTGTCATCAACAACTCTCTGCTGTAGGGAATTCCACAGGTTAACAACTCTCTGAGTGAAGAAGTTTCTCCTCATCTCAGTCCTAAATCGCTTACCCCTTATCCTTAGACTTTGTCCCCTGGTTCTGGACTTCCCCAACATCGGGAACATTCTACCTGCATCTAACCTGTCCAGTCCCGTCAGAATTTTATATGTTTCTATGAGATCCCCTCTCATCCACTAAACTCCAGTGAATAAAGTCTCTCCTCATATGTCAGTCCAGCCATCTCAGGAATCAGTCTGGTGAACCTTCTCTGCACTCCCTCAATAGCAAGAATGTCCTTCCTCAGATTAGGAGACCAAAACTGAACACAATATTCAAGGTGAGGCCTCACCAAGGCCCTGGACAACTGCAGTAAGACCTCCCTGCTCCTATACTCAAGTCCCCGAGCTATGAAGACCAACATACCATTTGACTTCTTTACTGCCTGCTGTACCTGCATGCCTACCTTCAATGACTGATGAACCATGTCACCCTGGTCTCGTTGCATCTCTCCTTTTCCTAATCTGCCACCATTCAGATAATATTCTGCCTTTATGTTTTTGCCACCAAAGTGTATAACCTTGCATTTATCCACATTATACTGCATCTGCCATGCATTTGCCCACTCACCTAACCTGTCCAAGTCACTCTGCAGCCACTTAGCATCCTCCTCACAGCTCACACCACACCCAGTTTAGTGTCATCTGCAAACTTGGAGATATTACACTCAATTCCTTCATCCAAATCATTAATATATATTGTAAATTGCTGGGGTCCCAGCACTGAGCCCTGCGGCACACCACTAGTCACTGCCTGCCATTCTGAAAAGGACTCATTTATCCCGACTCTCTGCTTCCTGTCTGACAGCCAGTTCTCGATCAACATCAGTACATTATAACCAATACCGTGTGCTTTCATTTTGCACACCAATCTCTTGTGTGGGACCTTGTCAAAAGTCTTTTGAAAGTCCAAATACACCACATCCACTGGTTCTCCCTTGTTCACTCTACTAGTTACATCCTCAAAAAATTCCAGAAGATTTGTCAAGCATGATTTCCCTTTCATAAATCCATGTTGACTTGGACCGATCCTGTCATTGCTTTCCAAATGCGCTGTTATTTCATCTTCAATAATTGATTCCAACATTTTCCCCACTACTGATGTCAGGCTAGCCGGTCTATAATTACCCTTATTCTCTCTCCCTCCTTTTTTAAAAAGTGGTTGTTACATTAGCTACCCTCCGGTCCATAAGAACTGATCCAGAGTCGATAGACTGTTGGAAAATGATCACCAATGCATCCACTATTTCTAGGGCCACTTCCCTAAGTACTCTGGGATGTAGACTATCAGGCCCTGGGGATTTATCGGCCTTCAATCCCATCAATTTCCCTGACACAATTTCCCGCCGAATAAGAATATCCTTCAGTTCCTCCTTCTCACTAGACCCTCGGTCCCCTAGTACTTCGGGAAGGATATTTGTGTCTTCCTTTGTGAAGACAGAACCAAAGTATTTGTTCAACTGGCCTGCCATTTCTTTGTTCCCTGTTATAAATTCACCTGAATCTGACTGCAAGGAACCTATGTTCGACTTCACTTATCTTTTTCTCTTCACATATCTATAGAAGCTTTTGCATTCAGTTTTTATGGTCCCGGCAAGCTTACTCTCATACTCTATTTCCCCCCTCCTAATTAAACCTTTTGTCCTCCTCTGCTGTATTCTAAATTTCTCCCAGTCATAAGAACATAAGAACATAAGAAGTCCTCAGGCTTGTTGCTTTTTCTGGCCAATTTATATGTCTCTTCCTTGGTTTTAACACTATCCTTAATTTCCCTTGTTAGCCACGGTTGAGCCACCTTCCCTGTTTTATTTTTACTCCAGACAGGGATGTACAATTGTTGAAGTTCATCCATGTGATCTTTAAATGTTTGCCATTGCCTATCCACCGTCAACCCTTTAAGTATCATTTGCCAGTCTAATCTAGCCAATTCACGTCTCATACTATCGAAGTTACCTTTCCTGAAGTTCAGGACCCTAGTCTCTGAATTAACTGTCACTCTCAATCTTAATAAAGAATTCTGCCATATTATGGTCACTCTTCCCCAAAGGGCCTCGCACAACAGGATTACTAATTACTAATTACTAATTACTAATAGATTGCTAATTAGTCCTTTCTCATTACACATCACCCAGTCTAGGATGGCCAGCCCTCGAGTTGGTTCCTCGACATATTGGTCCAGAAAACCATCCCTAATTCTACCCAGGAAATCCTCCTCCACTGTATTGCTACCAGTTTGGTTAGCCCAATCTATATGTAGATTAAAGTCACCCATGATAACTGCTGTACCTTTAATGCACGCATCCCTAATTTCTTATTTGATGCTGTCCCCAACCTCACTACTACTGTTTGGTGGTCTGTACACAACTCTGACTAGCATTTTCTGCCCTTGGTATTCCGCAGCTCCACGCATACAGATTCCACATCATCTAAGCAAATGTCCTTCTTTACTATTGCGTTAATTTCCTCTTTAACCAGCAACACTACCCACCTTCTTTTCCTTTCTGTCTATCCTTCCTGAATGTTGAATACCCCTGGATATGGAGTTTCCAGCCTTGATCACCTTGGAGCCATGTCTCGTGATGCCAATTATATCATATTCATTAATTGCTGCCTGTGCAGTTAATTCATCCATCTCATTACGAATACTCCTCGCCTTGAGGCACAGAGCCTTCAGGCTTGTTTTTTTAACATACTTTGCCCTATTAGAATTTTACTGCAATGTGGCATTTTTTGATTTTTGCCTTGGGTTTCTCTGCCCTCCACTTTTACATTTCTTCTTTCTATCTTTTGCTTCTGCCCCCATTCTACTTCCCTCTGTCTCCCTGCATAGGTTTCCATCTCCCTGCCATAATAGTTTAACCCCTCCCCAACAGCATTAGCAACACTCCCTCTAGGACATTCGTTCCGGTCCTGCCCAGGTTTGGACCGTTCGGTTTGTACTGGTCCCACCTCCCCCAGAACCGGTTCCAATGTCGCAGGACTTTGAATCCCTCCCTGCTGCACCAATCCTCAAGCCACATATTCATCTGAGCTATCCTGCGATTGCTACTCTGACTAGCACGTGGCACTGGTAGCAATCCTGAGATTACTACTTTTGAGGTCCTACTTTTTAATTTAATTGCTATCTCCCTAAATTCAGCTTGTTGGACCTCATCCTGTTTTTTAGCTATATCGTTGGTACCTATATGCACCACGACAACTGCCTGGTCACCCTCCCCCTTCAAAATGTCTTGCACCCACTCTGATACATCCTTGACCCTTGCACCAGGGAGGCAACATATCATCCTGGAGTCTCGATTGCAGCCGCAGAAACATCTATCTATTCCCCTTCCAATAGAATCCCCTACCACTATAGCTCTCCCAATCTTTTTCCTGCCTTCCTGTGCAGCAGAGCCACCCTCGGTGCCATGCCCTGCCCTGATGAGACATCCTCCCCAACAGTACCCAAAGCGGTGTATCTGTTTTGCAGGGGGATGACCGCAGGGCACCTCTGCATTACCTTCCTTCCACTGCGCTTCCTGTTGATCATCCATTCCCTATTTGTCTGTGTAGCCTTTAACTGCGGTATGATTAACTCACTAAACGTGCTATTCACAGCATCCTCAGCATCGTGCATGCTCCAGAGTGAATCCACCCACAGCTCCAGTGCCGCAATGCAGTCTGTCGGGATCTGAAGCAGGATACACTTCCTGCACATGTAGTCGTCAGGGACACTGGAAGCTTCCCTGACTTCCCACATAGCGCAGGAAGAGCATGACACGTCTCCGAGCTCTCCTGCCATGACTTAACCCATAGATGAACTTAATTTGGCAACAACAATAATGGTTAGCTACTGATAGGGAAAAGAAAAAGGAAAAACTACTCACCAATCACCAGCCAATCACTTACCCCCTTGGCTGTGGTGTCACCTTTTTATTTATTTCTACTTCTTTGTTTACCTTCTGCCCCTGCTGCAACTGCATCAGCACCAGCTGGCCTCCGATGACACTCGGGCCTTTATAGGCCGTTTGCCTCGCGAGCTCCCACTCCTGTGGCCCCCTCTGACGACACTCGGGCCTTTATAGGCCACTCGCCTCCCGAACTCCCGCTCCTGTGGCCCGTTGTATGGTGTTGGGTGTGTTTTACAGCAAGCAAATGTAGCGGGCAAACTCCAACCGGTTGCATATGCATCTAGAAGTATATCCAAGGCCGAAAGAGCCTACAGGATGGTCGAGAAGGAGGCTTTGGCTTGTGCCTATGGGGTAAAAAAAAATGCACATTTGTTCGAACTCAGGTTCGAGTTGAAAACCGACCACAAGCCCGTAATATCACTGTTTTCCGAAAGCAAAGGCATAAACACCAATGCTTTGTTGCGAATCCAAAGTTGGGCACTAACACTGTCGACCTATGACTATACGATCCGCCACAGGCCAGGCACTGAGAACTGCGCCGATGCCCTCAGCTGGCTACCGTTGCCCACTACCGGGGTGGAAATGGTGCAGCCCACAGACCTGTGCCTGGTCATGGACATCTTCGAAAGCGAAGGGCCCGTCAGATCAGGACCTGGACCAACCAGGACCCTGTGTTATCTCTTGTAAAAAGTTGTGTCCTCAATGGGGGCTTGTCAGCGGTCCCAAGAGAAATTCAAGACGAGATAAAGCCGTTTCACCGTCATAAAGACAAAATGTCCATCCAATCAGATTGCCTCTTATGGGGCAACCGTGTCGTCCTGCCAAAAAAAGGCAGGGCAACCTTCATAGGCAATCTGCACAGTGCCCACCCAGACATAGTCATGATGAAAGCTATCGCCAGGTCCCACGTCTGGTGGCCCGGCATTGACACGGACTTGGAGTCGTGCGTGCACCAGTGTAATACTTGCTCACAATTGAGCAATGCTCCCAGGGAGGCTCCACTTGTTCTGTGGTCCTGGCCCTCAAAACCATGGTCCAGGATCCACATAGATTATGCGGGCCCCTTTCTAGGAAAAATGTTCTTCGTTGTAGTGGACACCGACTCTAAGTGGATCGAATGTGCAATAATGGCATCCAGTACGTCCACTGCCACCATTGAAAGCCTCAGGGCCATGTTCGCCTCCATGGCTTGCCCGGCATTCTGGTCAGCGACAATGGTCCGCATTTCACCAGCTCAGAATTTAATGAATTCATGACCCGCAATGGCATCAAGCATGTCAGGTTTTCCCTGTTCAAGCCCGCATCCAATGGCCAAGTGGAGCAGGCAGTCCAAACCATAAAGCAGAGCTTGAAACACGTCACGGAAGGCTCCTTACAAACCCGCCTATCCCGGGTGCTGATCAATTACAGAACATGACCCCACTCGCTTACCGGGGACCCCCTGCGGAGTTACTAATGAAACCTGCACTCAAAACCAGGCTCTCCTTATCCCATCAGATGGAAACCAGGCGTTATTGGCAAAACATGTACCATGATCGCGCGGCTGTATCATGCGATCACTGTAAACGACGGTGTTTGTGCTGAATCATGGTCATGGCCCCAAATGGGTCGCTGGCATTGTTTTGGCCAAGGAGGGGAATAGAGTGTTTTTTGTCAAACTGCTTAATGGACAAATGTGCAAAAAGGATTTGGACCCGGCCAAATTGTGATTTACAGGTAACCAGGAACTATCGGGAGAGGACCTTACTGTTATGTATGGAGAAAGAGTCAGACCGAACACTATGAGCTCAAAGTAAAGTGTGACCTTAGTCTTTTATTGCAGGTCTCCAGTGTGCCTCTCCAACCTGTGAGGCCTCCTTAAATACTTGTGCTCCGAAGGGATTATGGGATCCCTTGGGACTCCAGGGGATGAGCCCTCTGGTGGCTGTACAGAGTAAATACAAGTTTACATATATAACACTTACCTTCAGCGATCCACCGACACACACCCAATCAGCAACAGACCTAGCTGCTAACCACGAGGATGATCCCACCATCTCCAACAGTCTAGTCAGACCAAGAGCGCTACAAGACAGCAGTGGCTCGACCAAATCACCCATGCCAGAAGTGACACTCAGACGATCAACCAGGGAGCGTAGAGTTTCGGATCGCCTCAACCTGTAACTAACTCGCATCAAAGACTTTGGGAGGGAATGATGTCATATATTATTACTCTGTATATACTATACTGGTACCACTAGAGGGTGCAACTGTGAGAAGCCCAGGCAGGAGCTGTATAAAAGGCTGGTCACCACATTGCTGCCTCACTCTGAGTTTAAATAAAGAGACTAAGGTCACAGCAGTTCAAGCACAGCAATAGGCCTCGTGGAGTTATTCTACAGACAAGTAGAGACATATTAATATCTACCATTTGTGTCAGCTAATTTATTATTTCCTCACCTGCTACATCTAGCAAGTGCTTCCTAAGTGAGAAGAAATGGCTGGGATGGTTCCCCCGGACCCTTAGAAGCCAAATATGTCTCTTGCCTCAGTAAAGAAGTTGCTCGAGAGGGAGAGAGAGAGAGAGACCAACTTCTGGCAGCCTTTCTCTTGCAGTGTCAAGGGGTACTAGATGAACTTCTGAAGCTCTCTCACATGCATGCATTGGAGAGGTCTTAAGAAAGTAGGCTTACTGTCACTGTCCAGAGAGACGGAACATTTGTAACTATTCCTGCAGCCCACTGGTACAGGATACAGGATCAGAGGTGCTACTACTTGGTGTAATCAGAGACCAAATAGTCCTAGCCTGAACTTGGAAGTCCTGTGCAAGTGTGATGTTCAAAACATCAAAACATCATTTTGACCCTCAAAACAGCTATTGAAACAGTGGAAGTAGTGACTCTGGAAGCCACCACTGTCCTTAGTACCTCATTTTGACACAGTGTTGCTCTAGAAATCTCCTAGACTGTCGCTCTCTATAAGGTGTTCTGCAGGTCATGAGACAGCTCCTGCAATGTGTTGCGAATATATGAAATGGACTACTCTCACTTCTCCATCATCTCAACCATATGCATGCAAACCATCTCCACTCCCCGTGCATGAAATCATCTCTCCCTAATCATTGTTCTTTTACATAAGAACATAAGACATAGGAACAGGAGTAGGCCATACGGCCCCTCGAGCCTGCTCTGCCATTCAATAAGATCATGGCTGGGCTGATCTGATCATGGACTCAACTCCACTTCCCTGCCCATTCCCCATAACCCCTTAACCCCTTATCGTTTAAGAAATTGTCTATTTCTATCTTAAATTTATTCAATGTTCCAGCTTCCACAGTTCTCTGATGCAGCGAATTCCACAGATTTACAACCATCTGAGAGAAGAAATTTCTCCTCAACTCTGTTTAAATGGGCAGCCTCTTATTCTAAGATCATGCTCTCCAGTTCTTGTCTCCCCTGTTATATATGTGGACTTATATTTACTCTGTACAGCCACCATGGGCTCTTCCCCGAGAGTCCCAAGGGATTCCATAATCCCTTGGGAGCACAGGTATTTAAGGAGGCTTCACAAGTTGAAGAGGCACTCTGGAGACCTGCAATAAAAGACTAAGATCACACTTTACTTTGAGCTCACAGTGTTCAGTCTGACTCTTTCTCCATACACAACAACTGGCGATGAGATACAGATAACGAACCCAAAGATGCAGAGAACAATGGGCATCCTGGAGAAATTTTCAGAGGGAGATGATTGGGAAACTTTTGTGGAGCGACTCGACCAATACTTCGTGGCCAATGAGCTAAATGGGGAAGAGAGCGCTGCCAAACGAAGGGCGATCCTTTTCACCATCTGTGGGGCACCGACGTATGGCTTCATGAAGAATCTGCTCACTCCAGCGAAACCCATGGAGAAATCATACGACGATTTGTGCACACTGGTCCGAGAGCATTTGAACCCGAAGGAAAGCGTTCAACACCTACAAAAGGTCTGAAGGCCAGGAAGTGGCGAGTTATGTCGCCGAGCTAAGACGCCTTGCAGGACATTGCGAATTTGAAGGACATTTGGAGCACATGCTCAGAGACATTTTCATACTTGACATTGGCCACGAAACCATACTTCGCAAACTTTCGACTGTAGAGACCCCAACCTTGAGTAAGGCCGTGGCGATAGCCCAGGCATTCATTGCCACCAGTGACAATACGAAGCAAATCTCTCAGCACACAAGTGCTGCTACAAGTATTGTGAATAAAGTGATGTTGTTTTCGAATCGTAACGTACAGGGCAGGTCACACATACCTGCAGCTGCACGTCCGCAGATGACTCAGAGTCCACCATCAAGAGTGATGAATGCAAGGCCATTAACACCTTGTTGGCACTGTGGGGGTGATCATTGTTTTCATTCATGCCGATTCAAAGAGAACGTTTGCAAGGGCTGTGGGACAATGGGACACCACCAACGAGTGTGCAGGCGAGCTGCAAAGCCTGTTAAACCTGCAAAGCACCATGTTGCAGAGGAGGACAGATCCACGGATGATCACGACGAACCAGAGCCTCGGATCGAGGAGGCATGGGTACATGGGGTGCACACATTCACCTCAAATTGTCCCCCGATAATGCTGAATGTTAAGCTAAATGGACTCCAAGTGTCAATGGAGCTGGACATGGGTGCAAGCCAGTCCATCAGGGGCAAAAAGACTTTCAAAAGATTGTGGTGCAACAAGACCCCAATGCCAGTCTTAACTCCAGTTCGCACGAAACTTAGAACTTACACTAACGAACTGATTCCCGTAATCGGCAGTGCTATCGTAAAGGTCGCCTATGATGGAGCGGTGCACAAGCTACCACTCTGGGTGGTACCGGGCGATGGTCCCACGCTGCTCGGCAGGAGCTGGCTGGGAAAGATACGCTGGAACTTGGACGACATCCGAGCGCTATCACCCGCTGATGACACTTCGTGTGCCCAGGTCTTAAACAAATTTCCTTCGCTATTCAAACCAGGCATCGGGAAATTCCAAGGAGCAAAAGTGCAGATCCACCTAATTCCGGGGGTGCAACCCATCCATCACAAGGCGAGAGCAGTACCATACATGATGAGAGAAAGGGTAGAGATCGAGCTAGGCTGGCTGCAAAGAGAGGGCATCATTTCACCGATCGAGTTTAGCGAGTGGACCAGTCCTATTGTCCCAGTCCTCAATGGAGACGGCACTGTCAGAATCTGTGGCAATTGCAAAGTAACTGTCAATCGTTTCTCCCTGCAGAACCAATACCCACTACCAAAGGCCGACAATCTCTTTGCAACACTGGCGGGAGGAAAGACATTCACGAAGCTGGATCTGACTTCAGCCTACATGACGCAGGAACTGGACAAATCAACAAAGGTCCTCACCTGCATCAACACACACAAAGGTCTTTTTGTTTATAACAGATGCCTGTTTGGAATCCGATCAGCGGCGGCGATATTCCAGAGAAACATGGAAAGCTTACTGAAGTCGGTCCCACACACCGTGGTCTTCCAGGGCGACATCTTGGTCACAGGTCGGAACACAGTCAAGTACCTGCAGAACCTGGAGGAGGTTCTTCTTCGACTCAACCGGGTGGAGCTCAGGTTAAAACGCATCAAGTGCATTTTACTGGCGCCTGAAGTTGAGTTCTTGGGAAGGAGGAATGCGACGGATGGCATCAGGCCCACCAACGTGAAGCTGGAGGCAATCGAGAATGCACCGAGGCCACAGAACTGAGCTGCAGTCATTTCTGGAACTCCTGAACTACTTTGGTAACTTCTTACCAGGTCTCAGCACACTGCTAGAACCATTGCATGTCTTACTACGAAAAGGGGGCGAATGGGTTTGGGGCAAAAGCCAAGAAAATACCTTTGCAAAAGCGAGAAAATTGTTACGCTCAAACAAATTGCTTGTGCTTTACGATCTATGTAAGCGTTTGGTACTAGCATGTGATGCGTCGTCATATGGCGTCTGGTGTGTATTGCAACAAGCTAATGATTTCGGGAAACTGCAACCGGGAGTCTGTCTAAGGCTGAGAGAGCCTACAGCATGATTGAAAAAGAAGTGTTAGCATGTGTCTATGGGGTAAAGAAAATGCATCAATACCTGTTTGGGCTAAAATTCAAATTGGAAACTGACCATAAGCCACTCATATCCCTGTTTTCCGAGAGTAAGGGGATAAATACCAATGCACCGACCCGCATCCAGAGATGGGCGCTCACGTTGTCCACATACAACTACGCCATCCACCAACAGCCAGGATCCTTATTATCTCTAGTCAAAAGCTGTGTGCTTCACGGGAGCTGGTCCAGTGTCCCAGTGGAAATGCAGGAAAAGATAAAGCCGTTCCAGTGGCGCAAAGATGAAATGTCTATATAGGCAGACTGCCTTCTGTGGTGCAATCAAGTAGTGGTCCGTAAGAAGGGCAGAGATACCTTCATCAATGACTTCCACAGTACCCACCTAGGCATCGTAATGATGAAAGCAATAGCCAGATCCCATGTGTGGCGGCCCGGTATCGATGCGGACTTAGCGTCCTGCGTTCACAGATGTAATACCTGTTCGCAGTTAAACAATGTACCCAGGGAGGCGCCGCTAAGTTTATGGTCTTGGCCCTCCAAACTGTGGTCTAGGATACACGTCGACTATGCAGGCCTGTTCTTGGATAAAATGTTCCTTGTGGTTATAGACACGTACTCCAAGTGGATTGAATGTGAGATAATGTCGGCTAGCACGTCCGCTGCCACTGCTGAAAGCTTGCGGGCCATGTTTGCCACTCACGCTTACCCAATGTCCTGGTGAGCGACAACAGGCCATGTTTTACCAGTGCTGAGTTCAAAGAATTCATGACCCGTATTGGGATCAAACATGTCACATCTGCCCCGTTTAAACCAGCGTCCAATGGTCAGGGAAAGAGAGCAGTGCAAACCATCAAGCAAGGCTTGAAAAGGGTAACTGAAGGCTCACTGCAGACTCATCTATCCCGAGTCCTGCTTAGCTACCACACGAGACCCCACTCACTCACTGGGATCCCACCTGCTGAACTGCTCATGAAAAGAACACTTAAGACAAGGCTCTCGTTAGTTCACCCTGATCTACATGAACAGGCAGAGAGCAGGCGGCTTCAACAAAGTGCATACCATGATAGCGCAAATGTGTCACGCGAGATTGAAATCAATGATCCTGTATTTGTATTAAATTATGGACAAGGTCCCAAGTGGCTTCCCGGCACTGTCGTGGCCAAATAGGGGAGCAGGGTGTTTCGGGTCAAACTTTCAAATGGACTCATTCACCGGAAACACTTGGACCAAATCAAATTCAGATTCACGGACTACCCTGAGCAACCCACCTTGGACCCTACCTTTTTTGATCCCCCAACATACACACCAGTGGCAACCGGCACCACGGTTGACCACGAAGCAGAACCCATCATCTACAGCAGCCCAGCAGGGCCCAACACACCAGGCAGCCCAGCAAGACCAGCTGCAGAGCAGCTCAGCGAGGACCCAACAAATGATTCAACAACACCAGCTTTCACACCGAGACGATCAACCAGGGCAAGAAGGGCCCCAGATTGACTCACATTGTAAATAGTTACACTGTTGACTTTGGTGGGGAGTGTTGTTATATATGTGGACTTGTATTTACTCTGTACAGCCACCAGAGGGTTCTTCCCCGAGAGTCCCAAGGGATTCCATAATCCCTTGGGAGCACAGGTATTTAAGGAAGCTTCACAGTTGGAGAGGCACTCTGGAGTCCTGCAATAAAAGACTAAGGTTACACTTTACTTTGAGCTCACATTGTTCAGTCTGACTCTTTCTGCATACACAACATCCCCCATCAGTGGAAACATCCTCTCTGCATCCACCTTGTCAAGCCCCCTCATAATCTTATAAGTTTTGATAAGATCACCTCTCAATTCTTCTGAATTCCAATGAGTAGAGGCCCAAACTACTCAACCTTTCCTCATAAGTCAACCCCCTCATCTCCAGAATCATCTAGTGAACCTTCTCTGAACTGCCTCCAAAGCAAGTATATCCTTTCGTAAATATGGAAACCAAAACTGCACGCAGTATTCCAGGTGTGACCTCACCAATACCCTGTATAGCTGTAGCAAGACGTCCCTGCTTTTATACTTTTGAAGTTTGGTCCCAAGATCTGGGTCTCTGGACTCTTCAGCTGAGAGTGGTCATTTCTCTACCCTCTGTGGAGGAATGATGCTCTTCTTCTATTCCTGTTTTGGACTTAATTTTCATTAGTATGCTGTGCTTTACCCAGTGATTCTCATTCTGACTAAATAACCACTTCCTCTTTATAGGTGTATCTGTGATGCCATGATGGAGTTGATATGACATGGCAAGAGTTGTGGTTTTGGATGAGGCAAGAGCTGTAGATCAGCAAATGCCCAAGTGGCCAACATGTTCTTCCAAGGCACCCCTTATGATGTGAAAATCAGAAGAACTTGTTTAGCTGTGTACAACATTTGCACTTGAGGAAATAATGGCTGAGTATAATGGGATTACAATACTTTGAGAAAGCCATCAAAGCTGATGAGCCTTGCCTAGCCTTTACCAACCTGCTCTTGCCACCTAACCTCCAATCTTAACGTCTCCCACAGCTTCCCCTTTCTGTCTAACATTTATGTGAAGAACTTCCTATTCTTGTGTATCATGAACCAGCATCCCCACTGACACCTGGGAATCCCTGGCCAAAGACCGCCTTAAGTGGAGGAAGAGCATCCGGGAGAGCGCTGAGCTCCTCGAGTCTCGTTGCCGAGAGCATGCAGAAATCAAGTGCAGGCTGCAGAAAGAGCGCACCGCAAACCAGTCCCACCCACCCCTTCCCTCAACAACTATCTGTCCCACCTATGACAGTGACTGTGGTTCTCATATTGGACTGTACAGCCACCTAAGAACTCATTCCGAGGGACTGCCTGTGATGATGATGATGATGATGATACATATGCCTCCCCCAGTTGCAGTTCTCTGCAGGTAGTTGAGCACAACCTTTTGCTCTGCAGGAACAGAACACAATGTTAATGAAGTGGCATAGACACTCTCATATGAGTGCAGGATTCCCATGTTGATGAAAGGTGCATGTGCATTGTCCCTTTAAGTTAACTCTCCTTCAAGACTAATAGAATCCCTGGTGGCAGGTTGTATGAGTTGAAAGAGTGGCTGTGCATTAAGTTGGTACTTGAGTGTTTGCAGAGGTTTTTCTTTAGATAAGTGAGTTCCTCTGCCATCCAGGTGATGACAGAGAAAGTGTATGAGAGGTAAGGAGGTGAGTGAAGCTTGCAGCATTGATATAGGATGTGCATTGGAAACAGTGGTTTAATTTATCTTGGCCACTCTTATGAAATCATTCAACCTTTTCTAGCACAGCATGGCAGTTCGTGGGTGATGGAAACTCCACTGGTAGCTCCTCCCTCTATGCCGCCTGAACCATCTTCTCATGAGGCTTTCTGTTAATAGTATTCAGTTGATCTCTTCTTGTCCTGACTTCAATGAGGATCAACTCTACAGATGCATTATATTCAGCTTGGTAGGGGTTAATTCACAAGGTCATACCACATTTTGACCTCACATTAGGATGCAGTTATTTGTACTGACAAAATGATTGCATTGTCTCTGATTGGCTCTCCATTAATAAATGACCTACTGCTGATTGGTACCCTTGGAAGATAAGCCACACCCTGATGTTTCTCTGGAATGTGTAATTGGAATCGCCCAGTCAATGTTCTGAATGACTTTGCAAATTGTAATTTGATCCATTTTGACTTCAGAAGCCAGAGAGGATAGATGTCCGCCAACCCAGCAAAAGCCTCCCAAGTTCCAGCTGAAGCCCATTACCACAGCGCAAGTGTATCCCTCCCCCAGCCGTAGTCCATTACCCCAGTGCAAGTGCATGAGGTTTATTGGATATGAAATGAATAGTGAGTGTCGTGACTTCTGGATTTCATCCACTCCAATGATGTCCCTTGCAAAACACGCACCGAGCTTTCCGAGAAATCGGGTTTGGATGTAAAAGGGGTTGGAAGAACGTGATTCTTCTTCCCTGAGTTCCCTCTCTTCTCTCCGAGCTCCTCTCCCGCTTCCCCGCTCTGCCCCCCCCACCCACACCCACCCACCGTGTCTCTCTCTCCCCCTATCTCTCTCTCCCCCAGCCCCGCCCATGTCTCTCTCTCGCCCCTCCCGCCCTTGTCGCTCTCTCTCCCTCCCCCCCGCCCCCCGTGTATCTCTCTCCCTCCCCCCTGCCCCCCGTGTGTCTCTCTCCCTCACCCCCACCCCCCCGTGTGTGTCTCTCTCTCTCTCCCCCACCCTGTCCATGTCTCTCTCTCCCCCCGTCTCTCTCTCTTTCCTTCCCCCCCTTTTTTCTCTCTCTCCCTCCCCCACCCCTGTGTCTCTCTCTCCCTCCCTCCCACCCCCACTGTGTGTGTCTCTCTCTCCCTGCTGCCCGCAGGCTCGGAGGAACAACATGGTCAATTGTGGGGCACCACTTCCAGTTCCGGTTTTCAGCGGCAGGCCAGGTGTCTGGGCGGAGTCCAGAGGACGCAAGTGCAGAATGACAGAAAAAGGACAGTACAACTATTTACTCTGATCACATTAAAGACAACAAAGGAATCAAGATTGGCTGCATATTAATTTAGAATGTTAATTAGTAAACAAAAGGGATCTCATTGGGTACAATCTCAGTTATTACAATGCTATTCTAATGAAATGGTTTCTTTACGACACCGAAATAGCCAAGCATTGGTTTATTCAATGCCTCCAGCAGTGGGTTTAGCTAAATGGAAATTGGCTATTCTCAGGCTCCCACATCAAAAACAACGCATTTCAATCGGATTGGTAACTTTGATTAATGGCTTAATTGATGTATCTCCCCCACCGTCCAGAACTCACAATCTTTCTCTCTCCTATTCTCTCTAAAACTGTATTCTGTTCATTCATTTTTTAACATAAAAGGAATCAGTTTGTTGTTTACAATCGTGACTCGTCGTACTAAAAAGCTTTTCAGTCTATCTTTAGTAAAGACAGAAGAATGCAACTGGCAGATCATGTGGGATTATGGTAGCTAGTCTACATAGCAACAGTTCCATGTCTTAATCCTCAGGTCCTGATATTGGGCAGTAAAAAGCAAACTCTGAATCATGGGAGAATAATGTCATGGCCATCACGAGAGTTGCTGCTGTCACTGGCACTCAGGTTAATGGCCGCTGAAAATGGACAAAGTGCTACCAGGGAAAAATTCACACTGGGGGCTAAAGATTTGTAGCCCAGTGCTAAATTACTGTGTAACACTCTTCTGGTGGTGTTAGTGCAGGCCTGGGAGTCAGTTTCCATCCAGAATGGCGTTCCAGCTTCGAACAGCCTCTGGAAGCGAGTCTATGGAGTTCTCTAGGAATTGTGGGAAATTAAAAGGCAATGCATTAAAAGGGAAATGTCTTCTGAACTAATAAAAAATAAAAATGAAGTGAAAAAAACAGTTTTCAGTCCTTACGGCATTTAAAAAAAAAAATTACCATTAAAAAGAAGTTCCAAAAGGGTGTCTTCAGCTCTTAAAACTTAATTTCCTTCCAAACTTCAAAAAATAGGAAAAGTGCTTCAGCACCAACACAAATGGCTCAGCAAGCCAAGGAAAGGGCACCCAGGGCCTCGCACACAGCACTCCAGCTTTGTGCAGGGGTCAACACTACAAGGGAGGTCCTCTATCCACAGGGGGCAGGAGGTCCTCCAGAAAGAATGATGTGGGACCACATCACTGAGGCAATGACAGCTAGCCATGTCAGCCCCACCACCTGGCTCCAATGCCCAAAGAAGCTTCATGACCTCAGACCAGTGGGGCAGAAAGGATAAGAAGAAGGAGAAGAAGGAGAAGGATAGCTGCATGAGATCAGTAGGATAGGCAAAGACACACACAAGACAGTCACAAAGAGAATGCATAAGGGAGATGAGGTGATTTCTTGATGTTATATTGGACAGATAGAGGTTTAAAGTTGGATTGGAAAGATTGATATGTGGTGGTTTTTATTTCAGTATTGTGGCCAAAAGGACGCTATGATGGGCAGTAACAGAGGTGTGGGACAAATATTGGAAGGGGAATTGGGGTTGTGGCCACTGGTATCGCAGGCGGATGATTCCATCCCAGATATCCCGGCCAGAAAGGGTCTGTCTGGATTGCATCCTTCCTTCTGCTTCCTCCTCTTCTGCTTCCTCCTCTTCGGCTTCCTCATCTTAGTTTTTTTCCTCTTCTATTTTGCGTCTTCCTCTTCCCTCTGTGAGCAGATGCTGTAAACTGAAATTACAACATAAAATGCTAGAAATACTCAATCAGTTAGGTAGCATCTTGACCTGAGATGTGAACTCTGTTTCTCACTTCACGGGTTTTGCCTGACCTGTTGAGTATTTATAGCATTTTCTGCCTTCTCAGAAGCCTTCCTTTACCATCTGAGGCCTTGTAAGCATCCAGCAGCACTGCGTACACACTTCTAAAAACTTTTAACATCTATTGCAGCAAACCAGTACTTCAGTAAAATCAAAAAAGCAAGTCCAAAAGCTGAAATGCAAACTTACCTGAAAGATGTGTGTGTCCCTTTAAGAGGTGCTCACAGTGCCTCTGTCAGTCTGCTGCACGCTAGGTTTACCTGGCGAGCTTAGGACCTAGTGCTGAACTCAGTGCAAAGGTCCAAGTTCACTGTGGGGGTGTTAAGTCGGTGTTGCATACTGACTGATGTCACCACTCCCTCATTTCAATTTGCAGGGTAATGGATCTTACCGGCAGCACTGCCAGGCCTGGGGAAATGGGGGACCCCATAGGACCCGCCACCAGCTAGCGAAAGAACAGCGGCTGCCCACTTTTCACTATTTTTTGCCGGTAATGAGTGGCATAAAGCCTCCGAATATTTAGCCCACAGGGTCTGTTTAAAGAAGTGACCAATGAGACTGAACCCAATAGAATATTTGGCACAAACCCAAAAACTTGTAACACTCCCTCTGACCTTTACATGCCCTATTTCTAGGTTAATTGTGTAAGGTCGGGGATTGAACATAAAACCTTTATTCCTGTTTTTTGCTACTGGTCATACATGTTCACACATGTGATCTTCCTTTACTTTAGAAGGTAGTAGAATAATTATGTCAGCAGGATTGTGGCCTAGGGCTTAGACTATAAATTGCCAAACAAATTTATTAACAAGTAATTGGATAAGTGAACAGAATGCTGGGGATGTTGGCCTGGTCGAGAACGCTAATGTTGGTGCGTCTAACCTCCCAGGGGATCTTGCGGAGATATCGTTGGTGGTATTTCTCCAGCAACTTGAGGTGTCTACTAAACATGGTCCATGTCTCTGAGCCATACAGGAGGGTGGGTATTACTACAGCCCTGTAGACCATGAGTTTGATGGTGGATTTGAGGGCCTGGATTTCAAACACTCTTTTCCTCAGGCGGCTGAAGGCTGCGCTGGCGCACTAGAGGCGATGTTGAATCTCATCGTCAGTGTCTGCTCTTGTTGATAAGAGGCTCCAGAGTTATGGGAAATGGTCCACATTGTCCAGGCCAACATCCACAGCATTGAAGCACTGACCACACTTGATCAACTCTGTTGGGCAGACCACATCGTTCGCATGCCAGACATGAGGCTTCCAAAGTAAACGCTCTACTCGCAGCTCCTTCACGGCAAACTAGCCAAAGGTGGGCAGTGGAAACGTTACAAGGACACCCTCAAAGCCTCCCTGATAAAGTGCAACATCCCCACTGACACCTGGGAATCCCTGGCCAAAAGCCGCCCTAAGTGGAGAAAGTGCATCCGGGAGGGCGCTGAGCACCTCAAGTCTCATCGCCGAGAGCATGCAGAAATCAAGCACAGGCAGCGGAAAGAGCGTGCGGCAAACCAGTCCCACCCACCCTTTCTCTCAACGACTCCCTGTCCCACCTGTGACAGGGACTGTGGTTCTCGTATTGGACTGTTCAGCCACCTAAGGACTCATTTTTTGAGTGGAAGCAAGTCTTCCTCGATTCCGAGGGACTGCCTATGATGATGAACAGAAGCAATGATACACTGTAGATTTACAGTAGTTAGAGCTTTAACTATCTCTCCTTGATAGGCAGACAAATATAAACAGTTGTGTCAACTGAATTAAATTCCAATATAAATTGGACTAAACATGAGGTCCATCAATATTAACCTTCATATGATGGCTTGCTACTCGTGAACCACAGAGTCCTTCTCACCTATCTAACTCTCTGATGGCTTCAGATAGCTACTCAATTTGAACAAGGCAGGGTATAAAATGCAGACCTTTTTATGGACTTTTCTACCTGCACTTTCACTTTGGAAAAGCTATGTGTCTCCATCACTAAATCTCTCTCTCTTCCTTCACTCTATTAATAATGTTAATGGATTTCTTAGTGGTTACCATCGCAACAAAGAGGTGTTAGTCCGGCGACAATAACTCTGTTTATGATTCACACACGAGTGGTTTTATAATAACAATCTTTATTACAGTGACTGATTTGGATTTCTATTTATATTAAATTACATGCAAATAATACAACCTGCTTCCCAGGCTCTGACTATCTGAGAACGCTCTCTGATGTCAGAGAACAATACAAGTCCTGGAGTGACCAGTTCCTGCCCTCCAGGCCCTCCACACGGCTGCATTGCCCCTGACTCTTGAAAAAAGCCTGAAATTAAAGGGGACCCAGTTCTATTCTTATACTCCAATACAACCTTGGCCTGTGCTTACGTAAAACATAGGTTAAACGTTTAGCTGAGGCTGCAGAATATAATCTTTCCACTTTTGCCTCTGTGCTACAAGCTTTGTTTATAGTGCAGTAAGTGCTTATGTCAAATGTTTATTCCATTTCCTAAATCTGTTGTTCGTATATAGAGACAAGATTAATGCTGGTATGGACGGACTTTTTAAATCATCTTAAAACATTCTAACAAATAGTCTTACCATTTAGGCTATATTTTCACTGTCTTTTTCTCAAAAAAATCCGAAAAAATAGAAAGACTTGCATTTATGTAGTGCCTTTCACGACTACTGGATATCCCAAAGTGCTTTACAGCCAATGAAGTACCTTTTGAAGTGTAGTCACTGTTGTAATGTAGGAAATGTGGCAGCCAATTTGAACATAGCAAGCTCCCACAAACAGCATTGTGATAATTAACCAGATAATCCGTTTTTGTTACGTTGACTGAGGGATAAATATTGGCCAGGAAACTAGAGCTAACTCTGCCGCTCTTCTTCGAATAATGCCATAGGATCTTTTACGTCCACCTGAGAGAGCAGATGGGGCCTCGGTTTAACATCTCATCCAAAAGACGGCTGTTCTGACAGTGCAGCACTCCCTCACTGGAGTGTCAGCCTGGATATTGTGCTCAGGTCTCTGGAGTGGGACTTGACCCCACAATCAACTGACTCAGAATTGAGAGTGCTACACACGGAGCCAAGTCTGACACTGAATACGACTGCATAAATTGCTAATCTTGACTTAATCCACCTAGAGAAGTCTAAATTCCTGGCTCGACAGCTGCTGGAGCTTTGAAGCTGACCCTCTGGCCAACAGCTTGAGACTTCTCCAATCCCATCTGCATTTTTCCCTCTCTACTCCTGCTCATTGCTTCAAGTGCTCCCTCCTACAGTTCACTGATTGACCTTCTCAGAGTGGTGCAGTGAAAGTGATTCATTAAGGAGATAAAGAAGGAAAACAAATGATGGTACATGCCAAACATTTGGATCCATAGCCTCGGAGTTCAACCTTCCCTACATCTTCTCTTGTCTCCACAGCCAGGATCCTCAGAGACTACACCTCATAATCTTGACTCTGGTCTTGACTATTCCAATCCTCTCCTGGCTGGCTTCCAATTTTCCTCCCACCATAAACTTGAGTTTACCCAAAAATCTGCTGCCTATATCCTAACTCACCCGAAATCCTGTTCACCCATCACGCCTATGTTTGCTGACCAACATTGGCTCTTGGTCCAGCAAAGGCAGAATCATAAAGATTTCAAATCCCTCCATTGCCTCTCTATCTTTGTAACCTCCTCCAACCGTAGAACCCTCGAAGATATCTGCGATCCTCTAATTCTGGCCTCTTGCACATTCCAATATTAATCGCTCCACTATTGGAGGCCATGCCTTCATCTCTCTAGGCACTATTTCGAAGAGCAGTGGAGTTATCCCTGTGTTTGGCTAATATTTATCCCTTAATCAACGTAACAAAAACAGATTATCTGGTCATTATCACATTGTTGTTTGTAGGAGCTTGCTGCATGCAAATTGGCTGCCACATTTCCTACACTACAACAATGACTACACTTAAAAGCGTACTTCATTGGCTGTAAAGCGCTTTTGGATGTCCGGTGGCCGTGAAAGGCACTATATAAATGAAAGTCTTTATTTTTTTTCCTCCTTTAAGGCGCTCCTTAAAACCTTTTTGACCAGCACTTTCCCTAATATTTGCTTATATGGCTCATATCAAATTTTCTTTGATAATGCTCCTGTGAAGCACCTTGAGACACTTTACAACATAATATTACAGGCCATTTGGCACATCAGGTCTATGCTGCTGTTTATGCTCCACATGAGCCGCCTCCCTCCCTTCTTCATCTAACCCCATCAAAATATCCTTCTATTCCTTTCTCCCTCATGTGTGTATCCAGCTTCCCCTTAAATACATCAAAGGTTCATTGAAGGTGCTATTTAAATGCAAGTTGTTATTGTTATTGTTGCAAGGAATCAGTGGTCACAGATTAGATGGCCACTCTGCTTTCTGCTTGCACTATCACCTGAAATGTGCCACGGGTGATGAAAATGGAGCAGTTTTATCAACCCGGTTTTTATTTGAATTTATTATTACTCGTAAAAGCACACGGAGTTAAAAAGCTAAATTGGCCTAGGAAACAGCCAACCTTTTTGGTACACGTTCAGCTCATAACTCAGATAAGTTGTCTGTGTGAGTGTTGATGGGTCAGTAATTATATATATAGGATACCTTTCAAACAAAGAGTGAATATGCTAATATCAATTGAATGCAGACTCACTGGCATCGTTCAGACAGAGTATCTTTGATTGCTGGCTGACACATGTGTGAATTGCCAGAAAAATAAAAAACAAATACTGCAGTTGCTTGAAATCTGAAACAAAAACAGAGAATGCTGGAAACATTTAGCAAGTCAGGCAGCATTTGTAAAGAAAGGGAAATGTTAACATTTCAGGTATAGAACTCAGTGGCCCTGATAATCCTGCAGCGGCAAGGTCAGCAACATACACCGTAAATTTAGCCATCGAGCTCACTGATTTTTCCGTTAGTATTTTCCTGCATATCTAATTGGAAAGCTTCACAGCGAGCATGGCAGTGAATCGGAAACACAGCAACCATTGGCCAATAATTTGTTCCAAAGCTGATAGTTCCCAGATTCCTCCTAATCCATAGAGTGCTTTTTTCTGCTTGTCAATAAATTAACATAACACCGGGAGGTGTAAAGTGGGCATCGTCACAGATGGCAGTTTTCAGCTAATTTGATTTGCGGAAGGTGACATCAAGTAATGGCTGAGAGCACTGGACACAGCAAAGACTATATGGGCCCGATCAGTATCCTGGGAATTTTATATGTAAACATTTTTAGTCAAAGGTGTAATAGAAAACATTTAGAAAATGAAAATATAATAGAGGAAAAGTCAAACTTGACCAACCTTTTTGAATTCTTTGTACAACTAACAGAAAGAGTAGACAAGGGCAATGTAGTAGATGTAATATATTTGGATTTTCAAAAGGCCTTCGATAAAGTACTGCATAGTAGACTCATGACTAAGGTTAAAACATGTGGGGATCGACATTCAGGTGCACCAGAAGGCTGGCAAACCTATGATTTTTAGGGTGGTATTTACCGCTGGAATTCCTGGATCCATTTTCAGGACCTTGAAATTTTTTCAAAGTCCTACAGGAAATATATCATAATGGGGGGGGGGGGGGGGCTGTGGTGCTGGGTGACTGGCTGACGATGGGTCGGTAGGGGCCTCCGCCACTGTCAATCAACAGTGGAGTCGTGGTGACGTCATAGCGCGTGTGTGTCACCACGCTCCCTCCCCTCCGTCAAAGGGGAAAGATTCGATAATTTTTTCATCTTTGGCCACTGGAACACCAGGGAGGTTTTTGGTTGGGCTAGTGGCCTGGCACCCAAGAGGGGGTGCCAGGCTGCCCGTTGGTGGCCCGGCCGAACCAGGAGCTCGTGGAGTCGGAAAGGCGGGAGTTCCGGCGACAGAGAGTCAAGAGGCCTATAAATCCTAGTGAGACTAGGAGCTCGCGGGGAGTTGGAGAGGTGTGCTTGTGCAGCTGCAGCAGGGAGGCAAAAAAGAAGTAGAAAGAAATCGAAAGGTGACGTCACAGCCAAGGGGGTAAGTAATTCGTAAGTAATTTGTCTTTTTCTTTTCTTTATCAGGAAGTAACCTTTAGCGCTGCTGTTGCCAAATTAAGTTTATCTAAGGGTTAAGTCAATGGTAGGACAGCTGGGACACGTGTTATGCTCCTCCTGTACTATGTGGGAAGTCAGGGACGCTTCCGGTGTCCCTGACAACTAAGTGTGCGGGAAGTGTATCCACCTGCAGCTCCTAACAGACTGTATTGTGGCACTGGAGCTGCGGATGGATTCACTCTGGAGCATCCAGAATGCTGAGAATGACGTGAATAGCATGTTTAGTGAGTTGGTCTTACCGCAGGAAAAGGGTACACAACCAGATAGGGAATGGAAGGCCAACAGGAAGAGCAGTGCAAGGAAGGTAGTGCAGGGGTCCCCTGCAGTCATCGCCCTGCAAAACAGATACACCGCTTTGGGTACTGTTGAGGGGAATGACTCATCAGGGGGGAGCAGCAGCAGCCAAGTCCATGGCACCGTGGGTGGCTCTGCTGCACAGGAGGGCCGGAAAAAGAGAGGGAGAGCAATAGTGATAGGGGATTCAATTGTAAGGGGAATAGATAGATGTTTCTGCGGCCACAGCCGAGACTCCAGGATGGTATGTTGCCTCCCTGGTGCAAGGGTCAAGGATATCTCGGAGCGGGTGCAGGACATTCTAAAAAGGCAGGGTGAACAGCCAGTTGCCGTGGTACATATAGGTAGCAACGACATAGGTAAAAAACGGGATGAGGTCCTACGAGGCAAATTTAGGGAGCTAGGGGTTAAATTAAAAAGTAGGACTTCAAAAGTAGTAATCTCAGGATTGCTACCAGTGCCACGTACTAGTCAGAGTAGGAATCGCAGGATAACTCAGATGAATACGTGGCTTGAGCAATGGTGCAGAAGGGAGGGATTCAAATTCCTGGGGCATTGGAACAGGTTCTGGAGGAGGTGGGACCAGTACAAACCAGACGGTCTGCACCTGGGCAGGACCAGAACCAATGTCCTAGGGGGAGTGTTTGCTAGTGCTGTTTGGGAGGAGTTAAACTAATATGGCAGGGGGATGGGAACCTCTGCAGGGAGACTGAGGGAAACAAAATGGAGACAGAAGCAAAAGATAGAAAGGAGAAAATTAAAATTGGAGGGCAGAGAAACCCAAGGCAAAAAGCAAAAAGGGCCACTTTACAGCAAAATTCTAAAGGGTCAAAGTGTGTTAAAAAGACAAGCCTGAAGGCTCTGTGCCTCAATTCAAGGAGTATTCGGAATAAGGTTGACGACTTAACTGCGCAGATAGCAGTTAACGGATACGATGTGATTGGCATCATGGAGACTTAGCTCCAGGGTGATCAAGGCTGTGAACTCAACATCCAAGAGGATTCAGCATTTAGGAAGGATTCATAAAGGAAAAGGAGGCGGGGTGCGTTGTTGGTTAAAGAGGAAATTAATGCAATTGAAAAAAGGACATTAGCTTGGATGATGTGGAATCGGTAAGGATGGAGCTACGGAATACCAAAGGGCAAAAAACGCTAGTGGGAGTTGTGTACAGGCCACCAAATATTGATAATGAGGTTGGGGACAGCATCAAACAAGAAATAAGGGATGTGTGCAATAGAGGTGCAGCAGTAATCATGGGCGACTTTAATCTACATATTGAGTTGGCTACCCTAACTGGTAGCAATGCGGTGGAGGAAGATATCCTAGAGTGTGTTAGGGATGGTTTTCCAGACCAATATGTTGAGGAACCAACCAGAGAGCTGGCCATCTTAGGCTGGGTGATTTGTAATGAGAAGGGACTAATTAGCAATCTTGTTGTGCGAGGCCCCTTGGGGCAGAGTGACCATAATATGATAGAATTCTTTATTAAGATGGAGAGTGACAAAGTTAATTCAGAAACTAGGGTCCTGAACTTAAGGAAAGGTAACTTTGACTGTATGAGGTGCGAATTGGCTAGATGAGACTGGCAAATGATACTTAAAGGGTTAATGGTGGAAAAGCAATGGCAAACGTTTAAAGATCATATGGACGAACTTCAACAATTGTACATCCCTGTCTGGAATAAAAATAAAACGGGGAAGGTGGCTCAACCGTGGCTAACAAGGGAAATTAAGGATAGTGTTATATCCAAGGAAGAGGCATACAAATTAGCCAGAAAAAGCAGCAAACCTGAGGACTGGGAGAAATTTAGAATTCAGCAGAGGAGGAAAAGGGTTTAATTAAGAAGGGGAAAATAGAGTACGAGAGGAAGCTTGCCGGAAACATAAAAACTGACTGCAAAAGCTTTTGTAGATATGTGAAGAGAAAAAGATTAGTGAAGACAAACATAGGTCTCTTGCAGTCGGATTCAGGTGAATTTATAATGGGGAACAAAGAAATGGCAGACCAATTGAACAAGTACTTTGGTTCACAAAGGAAGACACAAATAACCTTCCGGATGTACGAGGGGACTGAGGGTCTAGTGAGAAGAAGAAACTGAAGGATATCTTTATTAGGTGGTAAATTGTGTTCGGGAAATTGACGGGATTGAAGGCCGATAAATCCCCAGGGCCTGATAGTCTACATCCCAGAGGACTTAAGGAAGTGGCCCTAGAAATAGTGGATGCATTGGTGATAATTTTCCAGCAGTCTATCGACTCTGGATCAGTTCCTATAGACTGGAGGGTTGCGAATATAACACCATTTTTTTAAAAAAGAGGGCGAGATAAAATGGGTAATTATAGACCGGTTAGCCTGACATCAGTGGTGGGGAAAATGTTGGAATCAATCATTAAGGATGAAATAGCAGCGCATTTGGAAAGCAGTAATAGGATTGGTCCAAGTCAGCATGGATTTATGAAAGGGAAATCATGCTTGACAAATCTTCTGGAATTTTTTGAGGATGTAACTAGTAGAGTGGACAAGGGAGAACCAGTAGATGTTGTGTATTTCGACTTTCAAAAGGCTTTTGACAAGGTCCCACACAAGAGATTGTTGTGCAAAATCAAAATACATGGGATTGGGGGTAATGTACTGACGTGGATAGAGAACTGGCTGTCAGACAGGAAGCAGAGAGTCGGGATAAACAGCTCCTTTTCAGAATGGCAGGCAGTGACTACTGGAGTGCCGCAAAGCTCGGTGCTGGGACCCCAGCTCTTTACAATATATATTAATGATTTAGATGAAGGAATTGAGTGTAATATCTCCAAGTTTGCAGATGACACTAAACTGGATGGCGGTGTGAGCTGTGAGGAGAACGCTAGAGCTGCAGGGTGACTTGGACAGGTTAGGTGAGTGGGAAAATACATGGCAGATGCAGTATAATGTGAATAAATGTGAGGTTATCCACTTTGGGAGCAAAAACACGAAGGCAGAATATTATCTGAATGGTGGCAGATTAGGAAAAGGGGAGGTGCAGCAAGACCTGGGTGTCATGGTTCATCAGTCCTTGAAAGTTGGCATGCAGGTACAGCAGGCGGTGAAGAAGGCAAATAGTATATTGGCCTTCATAGCAAGGGGGTTTGAGTATAGGAGCAGGGAAGTCTTACTGCAGAGGTACAGGGCCTTGGTGAGGCCCCACCTGGAATATTGTGTTCAGTTTTGGCCTCCTAATTTGAGGAAGGATGTTCTTGCTATTGAGGGAGTGCAGCGAAGGTTCACCAGACTGATTCCACGGATGGCTGGACTGACATATGAGGAGAAACTGGATCAACTGGGCCTTTATACACTGGAGTTTAGAAGAATAATAGGGGATCTCATAGAAACATATACGATCCTGACTGGACAGGTTAGATGCGGGAAGAATGTTCCCGATGTTGGGGAAGTCCAGAACCAGCGGACACAGTCTTAGGATAAGGGGCAAGCCATTTAGGACTGAGATGAGGAGAAACTTCTTCACTCAGAAAGTTGTTAACCTGTGGAATTCCCTGCAGCTGAGAATTGTTGATGCCAGTTCATTGGATATATTCAAGAGGGAGTTAGATATGGCCCTTACAGCCAAAGGGATCAAGGGGTATGGAGAGAAAGCAGGAAAGGGGTACTGAAGGAATGATCAGCCATGATTTTATTGAATGGCTGTGCAGGCTTGAAGGGCCGAATGGCCTACTCCTGCAACTATTTTCTATGTTTCTATGTTTCTATGTAAGTCGGCCAGCAAAATGTTTTCCATTGCGGCCACGGCAGTGGACCCTCCCCTTTAAGGGCAGCTGTGCTGCTGTGCTGCACTCAGTGCGGAAATGGTGCACCGATAGAAAAACTTGTTGGGGGCATCGCTCTGCGGGGGATCGATCAATTCTGCTGAATATGGATCGGTAAATATTTTTATTATTTTAAATTGGCGATGCAACACTCAGGCGGGATGAGATTCAGGCCGAAAAATCCCCGAACTGAATTTAAGTCGGTTCGGCCAGTTGATCTCAAAGTGGTGGCCATTCGATTTTTAGGAATGGCCACCGCAAACGGGGACTAACAGGTCTTTTTGAGACTCTGAATTTCAGCCCTGTGGAGTCAGGGAACAAGTAGCAGAATGGATAGCAATATAGCTACGAAGCAGAAAACAGAGAGTAGCAGGTAAAGGTCTTTACTCATACCGGCAGAATGTCGAAAGAATAAGGAGCCACATATTCCTTGGAAAAGAAGAGTATAAAATGAGGTAGAAGAGCAAACAAATCTGAGGCTACAGATACAACAAATCACTAAAAGTAGCAATGTAGGTTAAAATAAGGCCAGAAAAATGCAAACCAAGCACTGGGGTTAATTTCTGGAGGGATATAATTGAAAAGCAGAGAAGTTATGTTAAACTTGCATAGAACCTTAGTTAGACCACATTTGGAGTACTCTACAATTCTGGTTTCCATATTACAAAAAGGATATAGAGGCATTGGTGAAACATAGAAACATAGAAAGTAGGTGCAGGA
Source organism: Pristiophorus japonicus (assembly GCF_044704955.1). Taxonomy (NCBI): domain Eukaryota; kingdom Metazoa; phylum Chordata; class Chondrichthyes; family Pristiophoridae; genus Pristiophorus; species Pristiophorus japonicus. The sequence goes on along the minus strand of NC_091978.1, from coordinate 180,223,912 downwards.
GTAGGCCATTCGGCCCTTCAAGTCTGCACTACCATTCAATATGATCATGGCTGATCATGCAACTTCAGTACCCCATTCCTGCTTTCTCTCCATACCCCTTGATCCCTTTAGCCATAAAGACCACATCTAAATCCCTTTTGAATATATCTAACCAACTGGCCTCAACAACTTTCTGTGGTCGAGAATTCCACAGGTTAACCACTCTCTAAATAAAGAAGTTTCTCCTCATCTCTGTCTTAAATGGCTTACCTCTTATCCATAGATTGTGACCCCTGGTTCGGGATTTCCCCAACATCGGGAACATTCTTCCTGCATCTAACCTGTCCAATCCCATCAGAATTTTATATGTTTCTATGAGATCCCCTCTCATTCTTCTAAATTCCAGTGAATATAAGCCTCGTCGTTCCAGTCTTTCTTTCTTGATATGTCAGTCCTGCCATCCTGGGAATCAGTCTGGTGAACCTTCGCTGCACTCCCTCAATAGCAAGAATGTCCTTCCTCAGATTAGGAGACCAAAACTGCACACAATACTCAAGGTATGGTCTCACCCTGTGCAACTGCAGTAAGACCTCCCTGCTCCGATACTCAAATCCCCTCGCTATGAAGGCCAGCATGCCATTTGCCTTCTTTACTGCCTGCTGTACCTGCATGCCTACCTTCAGTGATTGATGTACCATGATAGCCAGGTCTCGTTGCACCTCCCCTTTTGCTAATCTGTCACCATTCAGATAATAATCTGCCTTCCTGTTTTTGCCACCAAAGTGGATAACCTCACATTTACCCACATTATACTGCATCTACCATGCATTGCCCATTCACCTAACCTGTCCAAGTCCCCTGCAGCCTCCTAGCATCCTCCTCGCAGCTCGCATTGCCACCCAGCTTAGTGTCATCTGCAAACTTGGAGATATTACATTCAATTCCTTTGTCTAAATCATTAATGTATATTGCAAGTAGCTGGGGTCCCAGCACTGAACCCTGCGGCACCCCACTAGTCACTGCCTGCCATTCTGAAAAGGACCCGTTTATTACCACTCATTGCTTCCTGTCTGCCAACCAGAAGGTGCAAAAAAGATTCACGAGGTTGTTACCTGAACAAAGAAGATCTTCCTATCAGGAAATGATGAACAGGCTGGAGCTCTTTTCGCTAGAAAAGGGAAGGATAAGGGGTGAGCTGATAGAGATGATTAATATTATGAAATGGATTGATAGGGCAGATGTCGAGAAGATGTTTCCTCTTGAGGGGGAGTCCAAAACTAGAGTTCATAAATATAAGATAGTCACTAATAAATCCAATAGTGAATTCAGGTGAAAAGTCTTTACCCAAAGTGTTGTAAGAATGTGAAACACGATATAAGGGGTAGTTGAAGCAAATAATATTTGCGGGGAAGCTAGATAAACACATGAGAGACAAAGGAATGGAAGGATATGCAGATAGGGTTTGATGAAGAGGGGTTGGAGGAGGCTTGTGTGGAGCATTAACACTGACATGGATAAATTGGGCCGAATGGCCTGTTTCCATGCTGTAAATTCTATATTATTCTTTGTAAGAACAGAAAATGCTGGAAAGCACGAAGCAAGTCAGACAGCAGCTATGTAGATAGAAACAGAGTTAATAGGGTGATGACTTTTCATCAGAACTGAAACATCATCCTGTTTCTCTCTCCAGAGATGCTGGCTGACGTACTGAGTGTTTTCCAGAATTTTCTGTTTTTATTTCAGATTTCTAGCCTTTGCAGCATTTTGCTTTTGTTACAATAGTTTTAGATATAATCATTTGATCTCGGTTCATCTGGGGTTGACTCAAATCCTGTGCAGTGAAAAAAAACAGAATTAGCTTCTTGGAGTTTGTACCTGCGGGAAATAATATTAGAGCTCACAACTTCAAGGGTCCAAATTGTAATTTCCAAGCTAATGGAATTTATTATTTTATGCTCTCCTGAAACAAATGAAGTAAATCAGCTGGATTCCTTGTTGACGGTGTAAGTGCTAAACTTTCTCATACTTAGATTGTGCTTTGACAACCTTCCAATTATACAATCTTATTTGACCAATTTTCCACTTTCACCAGTATAAGTCAGGTGGTGCGTGTTTCACATGCATCTGACATAACGTCCGCTGAACCTGGCTACTTTTTTTCATGCCGAGCTAATTTATGAGCGATGGTTGAGAACAGGGCAGGACTACTGCCTCGATTAGACTCAAAATAGGGGGCAAGGAGAGGACATGTGGGGGACTAGTCATGCTGAACAGTCAATATGGGACAATTTATTAGAGAGAAATTGGGCAGGTCCCTTTACAGTCACATGTGCTGACCCAACAAATTTCTGCCATTTGCTGCATTCAGGCTATGTAGTAACCCTGCTTTGGCCTAGAAGCTGTGGAAGGAATTGGTGAGGACACGTTTCTAGGCATGGTACCACCAACTAGCATTATCTTCTATCCATACTCACTTTCATGTGTCAGCCGTCGCTCTGTACTTTCGCTTCTGAGTCACAAGATTGAAAGAAAAACTTACATTTATAGAGTGCCATTCATGACCATCAGAAGTCCCAAAGCACTTTACAGCCAATGAAGTACTTTTTTTGAAGTGCAGCCACTGTTGTAATGTAGAAACACTGCAGCCAATTTTAGCACAGCAAGCTCCCACAAACAGCAATGTGATAATGACCAGGTAATCTATTTTTGGTATGTTGATTGAGAGATAAATATTGGCCAGGACACCAGGGATAACTTCCCTGCTCTTTGAAACAGTGCCATGGGATCTTTTATGTCCACCTGAGAGAGCAGATGGGACCTCGGTTTAACGTCTCATCTGAAAGACAGCACCTCCAACGTTGCAGTACTCCCTCCGTGCTGCACTGAAGTTTCAGCCTAGATCTTTGTGCTCAAGTCTCAAGTCCCACTCCATAGACTTGAGCACAAAATTTATGGCTGACACTTCAGTACAGTACTGAGGAAATGCTGTACTGTCAGAAGTGCTGTCCTTCGAATGAGTCATAAACGATCCCGTGGCACTATTTCAAAGAAGAGCAGAGGAGTGATCCTGGGATTTCTGGCCAATATTTATCCCTCAGCCAACATCGGGTCGTTATCACATTGCTGTTTGTGGGATCTTGCTGTGTGCAACTTGGCTGCTGCATTTCCTACATTACAACAATGTCTGTACTTCAACAGTACTTCATTGGCTGTAATGTGCTTTGGGACATCTTGAGGTTTTGAAGGGCTTTATATAAATGCAAGTTTTCTTTTCTTCATCCATCCCTTTAGCAGCTGCATGAGACCCAAAGTGATGAATCTTCTTTCGGGGCCAGTTAGCCGCTGGAGAAGGATCAGGGCGGGACTTTCACCCGCCACTCTGGCTCCATCGCTATCCTGCCACACTTTCTAGGGTCAGGGCTCGTTCTGTATGCAGGACCAGCTCCTGGTGGGAGTGTTGCCACACAGTAAGAATTATAAATCAAAGGAAGAACACAAAAGAACAGAAAGATTTAAGGATAAGTAATGTTTAATAAAACTACTCCTGTGATGTGTATCAACTGCAATGAGATACCAAGCAAATTGTGTTGATTTAACAAAAACATTGTTGATATAAGTAACTTCTAACAGAAGTTTTCATGCAATTTTATGACTTTTTGCAATACACAGCAAGTTCTAAAAATAATAAGTAAAACTAAAACGAAACTTAATTCAATTCACTGATTTCTAAACCCCACCGCAAAAACGGAGCTTCAGAGAGGTGAGGTTTAATCCCCAGGGAGAAGGACCAAAGCTGCCTGATTCCGGTAATAACACACGTTAGGCCAGATATTGTGATAAAAATAACAGTGAGGCTAACAGCGCTCACTGTTATTAATGTGTAAATCAGACAGCACCTTCCAGCGACTGCACATGCACAGTTATATGCGTAAATCAGGAAGTTGCTGTAGGAAATGCCCGGCTCCTCCAGAAGCCATCGCTGAGAGACATACCATTGATATACGTGGAATGGCGTGAAGTTGCTGTACTTATTGTTTGATATGCGTTGAACTCACCAGAAAAAGTTAGGACCTGTCCATTCCAGTGAAGTACCCTTTTAACGGTGTGGTCAGTCTTAATGAATTAAATAAAAAACATTTTGTTTTGACTTTTACTTTTACTTTCTGTCTCTTTTTTTTTCTCTCTTAAACAAATCTTTCTTTCTCTCTCTTTATTTTGCTTTCTGTAGCTGATTTGACATTGAATTAAATATTCTAACTTAAACTTCCTCTGCTCATTAACGATTCTTGAATCTGCTAGGTTATGCACAGTTGCTTGCCATATTCACACAGGTTCCAGATACCCTTGTTGGCTGATAGGAACTTCGAGTGCAAAAGCTCTAAAAAGTCTATGGGCAAGTGTAAATGTAATGAATGGCTAGCGCTGTTTATTCGCCGCTCATCGCAAAATCAGGCCCAATATACAACAGTGCACAGAACTGGCCGACATGAACTGACCCTCTCTCACCTGAGTTAGTCTATCCAAGGGCTGTGGATGGTGGCTCTTCTTCATCCTTCCTTCATTCAGTCACTGGCAACCAGGTCCCGTTTAAAGGATACATCACAGGCTTTCCTCCCTCACCCTGCTCTTCCTAAGTCACATAGAGATGTCGATCGCAAATGTTTCAGGCTTGCCTGGTTCGGAGACAGTGACGAGGGAATAGAAGTTGAAATTGGAATGTACTGCCTGAAAGAGTGGTGGAAGCATATTCAATTGCAATTTTCAAAAGGGAATTAGATAAATATTTGAAAAGGAAAAATTTACAGGGATTTGGGAATGAACAGGGGAATGTAACTAATTGGATAACTCTCTCAAAGAACCAGCACAGGCACGATGTGCTGTATAATGAAAAGATTCTATGATTTGCAGGCAGGGAATTGCCGTGTGACTGGTCTTGCTCCACACCATAACTTCACTGGAAGTGTGAGTTCACTTGGGTCATGGGGTGAACCAACTACGATGTAATTCCAGGCCGCTTCTTGGAGACAGGGAATGGCTGAGAAGGCCAGAGGTAGTCCTTTGCACACCACCAGGTACGATGATGGGTCCCGCAATTGCAAGTCGAGACAGCTGTGGCACAGGTGCGAATCTCCGTGATCTACAAATGCTTTTCTCCCGGGTTGCTAATAGCAATGCCCAGGAGAGCAACTTTCAATTCCGGAAGACAATTGGACAATCCAGGAGGGTTGGCAATGCCAGTTCCACGTAACTAAACATTAAACATTTTGTGGACTGTTAGGCCGCTCACTGCCTGGTACAAATGGGGGGAGTGTGTGCGGCCAGTCATACCTGAAAATTACATTTGGGAGTCCCACAACCACCATTTATTTATTATTTAAGCAGACTCCTGCCAAACAAATGGATGTGCTGCTCATTGACAGTCAAGACCCGCCTGATATAATGAGGTGGCCGAGATGACACCCACCCCCCACCCCGCCCCCGCAACACCACCGCCTCCCCCCCACCCCCACCCAGTTTTTTAACTGCCAGCCACCCATTTTTCAGGTGAGAAATATGCAACTGGCAGTTGAAAATCACCCCCAATGATTCTACGTTCTGAATATAAATAGCATGAGATAAACATTGATTTTTATTTCTTCATATGGACAGTTTTCATAGGGCCTTGGAATGATTGTAAATGATGAGAGGTGACTGAAAGATGTCACTAACTTTACTGGAGGGAATATGTGGCATATTCTTGGATACTAACATGTGTTGGATTTCATTGCAAAAACAAAGTTGTTCAATGACAAGGTGTATCCATTGCTGGAAGTAGTTTTCAACCATTGAGTTCTGCTCCAATCTCTCTATCTAGACATTAGCTCTCTCCAACAGATATGGATCTCTTCCTTATCCTCGTCCTGTGGGCGTGGAACACTATGGGTCTACTCCTCAGTCTGCCGCATGTTCACTGCTCTTTGGATGCAGAATTGTGCAGCAGATGGGGATGATATTGGAGACTTTGGTTAGAGTATAGAGCAGCACCTTTCCTGAGTGGTGCAAACAGCAGCATAGTCACTTCAGCATCTTTATTGCGCGCTCCATTGTAATTCCAGTAGTGCCAAGGAGCTCAATGTATCTGTGCCATGCTATTGTCTGGGGCCTTCTAATTGGGGACATCAACCATGGCTGAAAAAGTACAGTAATTCTTTAATTTTCTTGGGATATTAAATAAAGCGGGTAACTTGAACAATGCATAATGAAAGCATTGTGGCCGCTCTTTTGGCATTCACATTTCTCTCGTCTGAAATCACCTGAGCATTCATGGAATGGAAGTCCTTCCTTTTCAAGTGTGCAATTGTATTGACTCTTTGGCATCCTACCAGGGAGTAAAAGTGCAACCTTTCCATGGGAATAAATGATAAAAGTGTTTCTCCTGACAATTGTACTTGCTCTATACAGGAATTAACTGCAAACTGCCTTATCTGAAAGGGTCTCCTGCTGCAGCCGGGAAGGATCCTGCTGATTAAAAGCATTAAGAAGTACTCTAATGCAGACCTGACTCATTTAGCAGGCATATGCTTATTTTTCATGGGCAAAGATCACAGTGGGGAAGCAACCAAGACGTGAAACTTGTATGAGGCCTAATATAATTAACTATTTGGGCCCTGAAATTCTGCAGTGATCCACTAAAACTCCTATTTCGGCAGATGAGCGGATCCAATGAAAAACAGCAAACAGGGCCATTCTCAGCCATTTATGCCATTTCTCTGGGGGTTCTGCTGATATCCCATCAAAGTAATGGTGTGGAATTGGTAAATTTCCTGTGGAAATTTCAGGCTTTGATACAATGAGCCTTGTGAATCCCTGTAGCATCTTTGTGCCCCCTGCCCAATACAGTGCACTCCAAAATACCGTGCCTAGAGAATGACATGCACAGTCCCATGCACCAAATTTACCCAGCATATCCAGTAGCAATAAGGCTCCATGTTACCAGTGGAGCCTTGCAAAATCAGCCCTGTATTTTTATGTTAATAAGTAGGCTCAGTGAAACTGAAATGAAGGTGCAGTATTCCACAGCCTGGATTTTCCTCTTCAGAAGGATTGCTGATGGAAACGTGATGGATGGGTCTCCCACTTGTTTAACTTACCCAATGCTGACCCTGACAAATTTTCCAGGCTATTCAATATTGTCAGTGTCTTTGATTGGACAGAGTGTCAATTGACATCACTGTGCCAGTCAATGAGTTGGAGGCAGGCCGGGACTTACGGCAGGACTCGCAGCCATAAGTGTATTTTACAGCAAACAATGTCATTTTAAAAAGTGTCTCTACGAACTGCAGCAGCAAACAGAACCCATTACCAAAACTGCAGCAACTTCCGATAAAAGCAAGCTGATTTCTCCAGCAAAATGCACTGAGTGGAAGATAGTTAAATAATACAGGTTTTGTGCATAAAATCAATCCTACTCATTCACAGCAGTGCGGTATCCAGGCACGAGTGATGGGGGAATTACCCAATCATCTCCATTCTGGCCAGGAATAGTGGTGTCACTATATGCAGCCTGGATTGGGAGCCTGTTCCACGGCCTGTTCCACGGTGGGCAATTGTGAGCAGCTTTAGAAATTCAATAACAGCAGCAATTTAAAGAGCCAGGCACCAGCAATCAAAAGTCGTAATTTTCATCTTCAGCAACATTCATTGATTTCGATGGAATGAAAATTGGGTGGTGATCTGCTGAGTATACAGCCCAGGCGGAGAAAGTGAAAATTACCCCCAATATTTTATTGTCAAATCTTTATTTAAAATCTTTAAAGAATGTCTCAGGATGCACCTGTTGAGCACGGAGCCCTCAAGTTTTTTGAGGGTTCAGTGTAAGTGATATTGGCTCAGAAGGGAAGCCTTGTTTGGGACTAAGCTGTCGAAAGGTAGTACGTGGGCACAGTAGAAAAGGGTGACCAGAGCAGTCAGTAACAATCCTCTGACCCCAAGCATGGTAATACAGTGCCACAAGAAGTTTAATGGCCTTGGTAGATCAAGAATAGCATCAACACCTTCCCATACAATGCACTAAACATGTTTGGCACTTACCACCTGCCCCTCACTGTGTTGAAGTACTTCAATAGCTAATACAAATGCAAAATACTGCGGATGCTGGAATTTGAAATAAAAAAAGAAAATGCTGGTAATCTCAGCACGTCAAGCAGCATATGTGGAGAGAAACAGTTAATGTTTCAGGTCTGTGAAGTGGGTAGAGGGGATCAGTATCAGGCTCATCTTGACATTCCCCTTATCTTGCTTCTCATGCTTTTGCACCACCCATAACCTGTCAGCAAAAGGATCATGAAACTCTCGTGTCACTCCTTGTACTGAAAGTCATTCTGCTTTTCAGCGCTCCTGTCTACCCTTTTTCCTTTCTGAAAGAATGGACCTCATTATAACAATGTTCAGCTTATGTCTAGAAAGGCACACAGGTGTCATCAGACATGGCTGCAAAGAGTAGTCTTGTTCTCCCAGGATCCAGCCTGATGAGTGCCTTTCTGGATTAGAGTGCTGGTATGGTGGACTGCCTTAAAATGAACACATTGTGGCAGCTGCTAGGAAAGCAAACCTGCGTGATTCAGTGCTTCTGGTCACAAATGAGATGGACATGGAGAGAGTGCAATCCTTACCTTTTGAGACAGGTGGTGACATTAATGAAGGGAGCATGTATGGCCATGTGGGGGTAATCTATGACTCCTTGGACCTTGAGGAATCTTGGGCCATGGATCTTTTCTCAGAACTGTGAAACTCCTTAGTTTCCTGGGTTTTTCCTTCATCTTGCAACCTTCAGGCTTTCACAAGACAAGCTGAGCATTATCTAAATCATTACTAGCTGACCAACCTTGTTTTCCACTGTGTGGTATACTGTCCTTGGAGTTTTGGGGTGATCACCTTGATTTGTCAACAGAACATGGTGTCAGAGTTGTTGTTACTTTAAAAATGCCTCATCCTTTGTTGAAAGTTTGTGAAGCTGCTCACATATCAATAAAGGCTGGAATGTAAAGTATGCATCCTTATACATTAAATAAGGTTTGTTTTTTATTTATTTGTTCCTGGGATGTGGGCATCGCTGGCAAGACCAGCATTTATTGCCCAGACCAGCATTTATTGCCCATCCCTATTTGTCCTCGTGAACCTCTGCAGCAGTTTGGCACAAAAGAGTGGCTTGCTTGGTCATTTAAGAATCAACCACATTGCTGTAGATCTGGAGTCATATAGAGGTCAGAATGGCAGATTTCCATCTCTGAACCAGATTTTTTTTAAGACAATCCAGTAGTTTCATGGTCACCATTACAGATTAATTTAATTAACTGAATTTAAATTCCCCAGCTGCCATGGGATTTGAACCATATCTCCAGATGATTAGTCCAGGCATCTGGATTACTAGTCGAGTAACATACCACTATGCTGCCATTCACTTCATATGCTAATTACCCAATGCTATTTTTGTTCTGGAGCGCATGAATTAACCTGAGTGATGGAAAATTTACATTGTTTATTATGGTGGATGAAATATGTCTTTTCCAGCAGACAGCTAAAGCTTGGAAAAGGCTATGTCCTTTCCAGTCAGAGATTTTTAATTGAATATACTCTTATTTGTTTTGCTTTCAGTATTGCTCTTAGTAATTTTTGAACTTTCTAAAGATTACATAACCATAACTGAGGCAGAGTAAAGGTTTTGTATACTGCAATTAGTGCTTCCTGTGCAAAGAGAGATCTGATTTGCTTATGAAATCCTACTTTGCTGGTATTTTTGCTGACACTTTGGTAATGCAACCCTTGAAGGGCAGTGTGTTGTCATATGCACCGAACAATTTGAGTGAGTTAACATTTCCAAGGTTAAGGTTATTTGTGTCCCTTTCCAAAATCTGTTGGAAAGCGAGGGATTGGGCTGAATCAACATAATTCTGCTTCTGTTTATATTTAGAGTGAACTGGTTGCTGTTTAGCCCCAATTAATACTTTTGCAACAGCCTTAGCAAATTTTTGGAATGCAGCAATACAAACTATTTTGAAGTGTGGATACACCTGAAGAAGATCATTGCTGTAACAAATTAATATTAATGACCTCAACCTCCAGATAAGTTCAAATTTTAAATAAAAGCAGAAAATGGTGTGGAGATAAAAATAGAGTTAGAGTTTCACTTCGATTACCTTGCATTTTTATTTCACATTTTCAGCATCTGCAGTATTTTGCTATTGTATTAAGTTCAAATTTTAACTGAGTTTAAATTAGATGATATACATTAAAACAGCACTGCCTTCATGAAAACGTTTTTGAGAAACCGTTGCTATGCTTCAAACAAAATGGAATTGTTTTTCAGTGCCTTTGCCTGGCCTTAACAGGGTGGTAATGGCCTGAAAATGAGGTTGGTAGTTTTAAGGCCATGTTAACACCGGCGATGTGGCCGGTGCCTTTTAAAAGTGACCTACCATCCAGCTGTCCAAAGCACCTGCCTGCTTCAGATGACAGGCCCCTTATAATCTGTAAATCATGGTCCTATGATATAAATAGGACCATGATTATCATTTTAGGCAGGAACTGCTTGGAGCCTGTGCAATGCAGGCTATGACCAGATCCAAGGGCAATGGAATAGAAGAGGCCCTTTAAAGGTATATATCAAACTAGTTTTGTGGGCCCTGCTGTAGTCCTCCAGGGCCCATAAAAATAATCTGGACTTCCACCGCCCCAGAACCACCACTCTCCCATGATTGAGACCCCCAACACCATCCACCTGCAACTTACCTTCTGGTGGCAGGTCCAGCCCAATTTTCAGTGTTCAATCTGCTGAGTTGCATCAGGACACCAGTTTGGTGCCCGACAGCTTGGCAGAGCCTCACAATGACAGGGGCCACTTTGCCGCCGGCATGGATGACCGACCAGTGCGCTCCGCCAGTCAATTGGCCTGAAGTCAAAATCTACCCCATGACAAAAGATAATATTGAAATACATCATCTAGTGTCAGCCATGGGTCAGTTAGTAGCACTCTTACCTCTGAGTCAAAAGGTTCTGGTTTCACAGTCCCACTCTAGGCTAACACTCCAGTGTAGCACTGAGGGAGTGCCACATTGTTGGAGGAGCTGTTCTTCAGATGAGACATTAAATCGAGGCCCTGCCTGCTCTCTCAGGTGAACATAAAAGATCCCGTGACACTATTTTGAAAAAGAGCATGGGAGTTATCCTGGTGTCCTGGACAATATTTAACCCTCAATCAATATTACTAAAAACAGATTATTTGGTCATTATCATATTTTTCTGGGAGCTTGTTCTGCACAAATTGGCTGCTGCATTTCCCACATTGTCTCTGCAGCTTGTCCACATCTTGTCTCTGCATGATCCTGATAATCCCCTGGGAGGACAGACGCACCAATGTTAGTGTCCTCAATCAGGCCAACATCCTCAGCATTGAAGCACTGACCACACTCGACCAGTTCTGTTGGGCGGGCCACATTGTTCGCATGCCTGACACAAAACTCCTAAAGCAAGCGAGCCCCAGATGGGCAGAGGAAACATTTCAAGGACACCCTCAAAGCCTCCTTGATAAAATGCAACAGCCCCACTGACACCTGGGTGTCCATGGTCAAAGATTGCCCTAAGTGGAGGAAGAGCATCCGGGAGGGCGCTGAGCACCTCGAGTCTCATCGCCGAGAGCATACAGAAAGCAAGTGCAGGCAGCTGAAGAAGCGTGCGGCAAACCAGGCTCCCCACCCACCCTTTTCTTCAACGACTCTGTGTCCCACCTGGGACAGAGACTGTAATTCCCATATTGGACTGTTCAGTCACCTAAGAACTCACTTTTAGAGTTGAAGCAAGTCTTCTTCGATTTCGAAGGACTGCCTATGATGATGACAACACTTCCAAAAAATACTACTTTATTGGCTGAAAGCACTTTGGGACATCCGGTGGTCATGAAAGGCATTATATAAATGCAAGTTTATATCTATTACTTGCACGTAACTCTATGATTAAAATGACACATGGCTCTTCTGGCTCTCCTCTATCTCAAAACATTACAAACTTTGCCAAACATTTCTTCATGAACAAATCATATTTAAAAACAAATCCTGTCAATTCTTACCTTTCCTCTTCTCCTCTGAAATTGTTAACTCCTGAAAACATACAATTACATTGCATCTGGTACCTCACCGAAATGACCATTAATGGTGTGTGAGTCTTCACAATAAGGGCCTGCCTCTCCAACTATACACCAACCCTCTGGTGTCTGTTGCATAGCAGCATGACACCATTGTGGCCTTCACGGCTATGGGAACAGTTATCCCAGTCGTTTAAGTTTTTTAACCCCCAAAAAATAGGTGGATTTGAGTAAGTTGGAGTTTTTAATGAAGGCGGGATCTGGAGTGGGTGAACAACCCACTCTAAGGAGGCGGGTCCTTCCTTTAAATATTTTAATGAGGCTGCTTGCCGAAGATTTTGTTCTCTGTTCCAGCTTTAACACTAGCCAGGCTTCCCAGGCCTCGGGAAACCCGGTAGCTAAAGTGTTCTGGAAAGAACAGGTAAATGCCTTTTCAGCACTGCTTTTGGGCCAGGAGGAACAGAAGTACTTACCCCTGGACCACAAGCTACCTTGTAAACCACCCCAGAGATTGGTTCACCACTCCTATCCCACAATCCGATGTCCTCCCGACCACCCCCAGATCCACCACAGACCCCGAATCTCTTAATCTGGCTGGTTGCAGCTGGGAAACAGATTCTCTAAATGGTAATCAGGTCCTGTCATTAAATTCAGCATAACCTGAGGTTAACCTGTTTGTCTGGATTTCCCGACCACTAAATCGCCCCACCCCCGCTCCCTCCCTGCCTCCCCGTAAATATCAGCGCTAATGCATCTGCAGTGAAGTGGATGCACCAATGACAGGTGTCCTGTGACATAATCATTTAGGAGTTGCATTGTCTGCAAACAGGATCCATTTGATATTAACAGCAGCAAACTTACCCCTCCGAGAAGTTGTTGGACTGAGAATTGTATCTCTGCATGAAGTGGGCCCCTCGTACAATTCATGCAGCACTGTGGGAACAGCCAAAGGATTCCCATTCTCCTCACTTTGTCAGCTGAAACCTGAGCTACAGCAGTAATTGAGCACATTCCGCAGCAGTCAACTCAAGCAAATTGAAGGTGTCAACAAAACGGGGAAAAAAATATAGATTGAAATACACAAGGTGGTGAATGCACAATTCTTCTTCTCTTCTTAGGTAGTCCCTCGGAGTCGAGGATGACTTGCTTCCACATTAAAACTGAGTTCAACCTACAATCTCTGTCACAGGTGGGACAGACGGTGGTTGAGGGAACGGATGGGTGGGCTGCTTGGGTTGCCATGCACTCCTTTCACTGTTTACGCTTGGCTTCAGCTTGCTCTCGGCGAAGAGACTCGAGATGTTCAGCATCTTCCCGTATACTTTTCCTCCACTTTGTGCAGGCTTGGACCAGGGATTCCCAGGTGTCGGTGGGGACGCTGCACTTTTTCAAGTAGGTTTTGAAGGTGTCCTTAAAGCGTTTCCTCTGCCCACCTGGGGCTTGCTTGCCATGTCGGTATTCCAAGTAGAGCGCTTGCTTTGGGAGTCTCGTATCGGGCATGCGGATGACGTGGCCCGCCCAACAAAGCTGATTGAGTGTGGTCAATGGGGATGTTGGCCTGAGCGAGAATACTGACATTGGTACGCCTATCCTGCCAATGGATTTTCAGGATCTCGTGGAGGCAGCATTGGTGGTATTTCTCCAGTGCTTTGACGTGCCTGCTGTACATAGTCCATGTCTCTGAAACATATAGGAAGGTGGGTATCACTATTGCTCTGTAGACCATGAGCTTGATGCCAGGTTTGAGGTCCTGGTCTTCAAACACTCTCTTCCTCAGGCGACCAAGGGCTGCACTGGCTCCAACAACGTGGTTTTGGACTTCGTCATCAACGTCTGCCCTTGTTGATAGTATACTCTCAAGGAAAATGGTCCACCTTGTCCAAGGCCTCATCGTGGATTTTGATATTTGGGGAGCAGTGCTGCATGGTGGGGCAGGTTGGTAGAGGATATTTGTCTTATGAATGTTTAGTGTAATGCCCATGCTCTTGAACACTTCAATGAAGGTGCTGACAGTGACTTGGAATTCGGCCTCCGAGAGTGTGCAGACGCAGACATCATCTGCGTACTGTAATTCAATGACGGAGGATGGGACAACCTTGGATCTGGCCTGAAGGTGGCGGAGGTTGAACAGTTTCCCGTTTGTTCTATAGATTAGCTCCACCCCAGCCGGGTGAGATAGAGCATTTCAGCAAGGAAGATCAAGAAGAGCGTTGGTGCAATGATGCAGCCTTGCTTGACCCCGGGCTGAACGTGAATTTGGTCTGTGGGTGATCCATTTGTCAGGATCACAGCTTGCATGTCATCATGAAGCAGATGGAGGATGGTGACAAACTTTTGAGGGTAGCCTCATGGTTGACAGCGTCGAAGGCCTTTGTGAGTTCAAAGAAGACCATGTATAGGGATTGGTGCTGTTCCCTGCATTTCTCTTGGATTTGCCGCATGGTGTGTTGTCCATTGTGCCCCTTAGTGGGCGGAATCCGCATTGCGACTCTGGGAGGAGCTCTTCAGCCACAGGGAGAAGGCGATTGAGGAGAATTCTTGTGATGATTTTCGCTGTGGCAGGCAGCAGGGAAACTCCTCTGCAATTACAGCAATCAGACTTGTCACCTTTCTTGAAGATGGTCACGATTACCGCGCCTCTGAAATCCCCTGGCATGCTCTCCTCCTTCCAAATGAGAGAAATGAGATTGTGTATTCCCGCCAATAGTGCCTCTCTGCAATGTTTCAGTGCTTTTGCTCGCTCGCTCCGGTGATGATGTAGTCGAGCAGATGCCAGTACTTGGAGCGAGGGTGTTGCCATGACGCCTTATACTTGTCTTCCTGATAGAACAGAGCGTTGGTTATGACAAGGTCATGTTCTAAGCATTTTGTCAGAAGGGTACCGTTGGTGTTGGTTTTCCCGACCCCCTCTCTGCCAATCACATCTCCCCAGAGGTCTGGTCCTTTCCAACTCTGGCATTAAAGTCACCCAGGAGGATCAGCTTGTCGCCCGTTGGGACTCGGGACAGGGATTGTCCGAGGCTGGAGTAGAATTCCTCTTTGGTCTCGACTGTAGCTTCTAGTTTTGGTGCATATGTGCTGAAGACCGTAGCACACTGATTACAGGCTAGGGTGATCCGTAGAATCATGAAGCTTTCGTGTATCCCACAAGGGAAACAGCCAACTAGTTCTGAGACAGCCAACTAGTTCATTTTTTATGGCGAAGCCTACCCCATGGAGGCGGCAATCTTCTTCTGGTTTATCTTTCCAGAAGAAGGTGTAACCACAACCATGTACCTTGAGCTGGCCTGCCCCTGCCCGCCGAGTCTCGCTTAGGGCGGTGATGTCGATGTCGAATTGTCTGAGCAACGATGGTGGTGTGGTGTTCCGGTCTGTTGCTGTTGGGGTTGTCCATGAGGGTCCTGAAGTTCCAGGTTCCAGGTTCCGAACTTCATTTTGAAGGATGGAAGATGCCTGTGCGCGAAATCTTTTAATGTGCGGTGGCCATTACACACCAGCCACCACACGGGCTTGACAGAGCAAGGTCTTGGTCCAGTGGCAAGGGGATCCAAGATGACTGGAGACCAGGCTCTGCTGCATGGGCCTAGTACATACACACACACAATTAGTGAAATGCTTGCTGCCAAAGAAATAGATTTTAACATTCAGTGAAAAAACAGCAAATCTTGCTTTACAGACACTCCAAGCAGACGACCACTGTTTTGTGGTAGTCTTGCTTGAACCTTGAAATTCAGTGTCGGCCCTAATTTAAATAATTTACATATAACAAAGTATTTTTTTCTTGCCAGTAGTGCTGATTCTTTGCTCCAACCAAAGTCACACTTCAGCAAATCAGGTCTGCGAGGGTGGGTGCCTGATTTTCCGACCCATGTCTGGCACCAATGGAAAACTAGGGATTATTGCGACATCAATATCTGATGATGTGTTTACTATTTCTGATGACAGTTATCGCAACAAAATAGCTATGTTTGACGAGATTAGGAACAGAGCCACTTGTTTCCAATTGAACTTCAAAAACACCAAAGAACATGACATGATTTGTGACACCAATGAAAGCTCATTGACATATTGTAAACCATAGCTCACCATTTTAAACTGTAAAGCACTGTTTGCATTTTCAAAAGTTTCCCTGAGTGAGAACCATTTTGCGTGCCTGTGTGTGTGAGATCCCACCAGGCAGATTCAGTCACAAAAACAACAAAAGCAAAATACTGCAGATACTGGAAATCTGAAATAAAAACAGAAAATGCTGGAAATACTCGGCAGGATCGGAGAAGAGAGAAACAAACTTAGGGCTGGATTTTAGGCTTTTTTGTTTTCGGGGCGAAAATGGAAGCGGGGCGGGAAAGTCACCGGCTGGGAATAGTCTGCACTTTAGAATGGAAGTTTTGGCATCTAGGCCCTGCTTTGTACATTTTTCACGGTGCAAGGATGGGAAATGCACAAACTAAAGAGCTGGGTTGTGTGCGCTCCGAGAGAGGCCTGGGAGAGGGGGCTGGGGTGGGGAGTGGGGGGCGGGATGCCGAATGGGGAACATTCCCAAAACATTGCCCATGCCACCACAACACAAATCATTAAAAAATTTAAACGAACAAAAAAAGAACAAACACTCGCATTTACCTTTGGAGTACTTTATCTTCTTTCCCAGGCGATCATTGCAGGCCTACTTCCGGGCGGACGGATCCCGGCAAAAGTCCAAAGTACTGCTGATGTCGCAACGAGAGGCATTGCACACCCAGCGGAGCTCTTCCCGGCGGTCCTGCTCAGCACCACCGCAAAACCGGACCGAAGGATTGCAACGGGGCACAGGAGAACTCACTGCCGCCTTTCACGCCACTCCGGGCCGAAACCCAGAGCACAAAGCACCGGAAAATCTAGCCCATGTGTTTCAGGTTGGTGATCTTTCATCAGAACTGGAAAAGTTCTATCATTTTAATTCTCCACTCCACTCCCAGTCTGACCTCCCTGTCCTCAGTCTCCTACACTTCTAATGAAGCTCAATGTAAGCTTGAGGACCAGTACCTCATGTTTCAATTTGGTGTTTATGGCCTTCTGGACACAACACTGAGTTTAACAATTTCAGTTCATAACTTCTGCCCCCATTTTTTGGAAAGCAGCTGTTGGTAATGATTCTGCCATTTCTTTTTACACCGCCTCTAGACCCATGTTTTGTTTCTTTACTTGCCCCATTACTTGCTCCTTTTCTTTACTTGCCCCATTACTTGCTCCTTTTGCCTCGCACCATTATCCCTTTTGTCATTAAATCTCTCCTGCCTTCCCTTTTGTTCATTCTCCCCCTCCTCCCTTTCCCCGCCTCTGTACTTGCTTAAAAAAAAACAGCAGTGCCTGATCTCCAGTCGTCTTGGACCCCCTTGCCACTGGATCAAGACCTTGCTCTGCTAAGCCCGTATGGTAGCCGGTGTGCAATGGCCACCCCATGTTAAAATAACTCACACACAGGCATCTTCCACCCTTCGGGACCTGGAATGTCAGGACCCCCATGGACAACTCAGTCACCTGAGAACTCACTTTTGGAGTGGAAGCAAGGCTTCCTCGATTTCGAGGGACTGCCTATGATGACTTGCTTAACATATGTTGCATTTCTAACTTTTTCCAGTTCTGACGAAGGATCATTAACCTGAAGGTTAACTATTTCTCTTTCCACAGATGCTGCCTGACCCACTGAGTATTTCCGGCAATTCCTGTTTTTATTGCATTAGAAACAGAATATTCCAGAAATATATAGCAGATCAGTCAGCATTTGGAGGGAGAAATGATAGTTGAACTTTCTGTGCATAAAGTTCCCAATGAGCAGGGACAGCCAGAATGAGCAGGTATGTGGGTTTGGCAGAACTGCTGGCTTCCCGAGGGTTCAAGATGCCATTGACAGCACACACGTGGCCTTGCGAGCACCATTCGACAACGTAGAGGTATTCAGAAACCGAAAGCGATACCACTCACTAAATGTGCAGCTAGTATGCGACCACACGCAACGTATGCTCGCAGTGAATGCCCGCTATCCAGGGAGCGCATATGATGCTTTCATCTTGCGTGAGAGCAGTGTCTTATGATTGTTTCAGCCACCAAAGGGGATTCCAGTTCTCCACCAAGGGGAGCTGGCTGCTCGGGGACATAACCACCTGGCTCATGAACCCCTCCGCAACCCCACCACACAAGTGGAGCAGCCCTACAATGAGAGCCATGCGGCCACCCGCAACATTCATCGAACAGACAATTGGGGTGTGCAAGCAGGAATTCTGCTGCCTGGACCGCTCTGGAGGCAGCCTTCAATACTCCCCTCATCAGGTCTCCGAATTCATTGTGGTGTGCTGCATGCTGCACAACCTGGCCATCATGAGGGGCCAGGCATTGCCAGTAGGGATTGCAAGCCCACCTCAGGAGGAGGAGGATGATGAAGAGGAGCCTGGCGAGGCCCCAATTGGACAGCCACCTCATCCATGGGGGAGGTAGCATGGAGATGCTGCCGGACCAAGAGCCACACCTCTCCAGCTCATAATGGACCAGTTCTCTTGAGTAGACGAAGCTGAGGGATGGAGCTAATACTGGCCACGCTATGTGCCACCATAAAGGCACATCTCCGGTGAACTTTGGAATGATACACAAGGCACCAATGGCAAAGGGTCAAAGTGACATTTTACTGCAACAAAGTAACAAACACTCCCCTGCCCCCACCACTCTCCCCACCAAAAGAAAACCATACAATATACAACATTCTGTTGCAAAGCACTCAACAAAAATGAAGTGCATTAATTGAACTTAACTATTTACAGGCATCATAACGAAAAATCAGGGAATCTCCACGACGATGTCCAACACCTTAATTGGACTTGCTTTGCTCCCCCTATACTTCCCCCCCCCTCCCACTTCTGCTCTGTGTAAGTGAGCCACACAGTGCAGATTGCCTCCGAGCTTCCCCTTTTACTATAGACCACTGGGGTCAGGAGCTTCAGCCGTCAAACCCCTCGAAGTCCGCGTCCTTCCCCGATGTTGTGTCCCCACATAGTGGGACTGCAGGGATCTCACGCTCAGGGAGTACACTGTCATCCCCGACCTCATCATCTCCCCTGTGGCCAGATGTCAATGGTTCACGCGAAGGCTGCTGCACTTCTGGCTGGTCATCTGTGTTATGTTCAGAATAACTCCACAAGACTGTATGCTGTAAGCTCAAGCTGTTGTGATCTTGGCCTTTTAATGTAACTCCAGAGTGAGGAGGCATCATGGTAAACTGCCTTTTATACCTGCTTTCCCAGGGTGTGCAGGTGACCCTTGGGTCTCCCACAGGTGCGGCCCCTGGTGGCAAGGCTTACACATTGGTAAAGTTTGCATACATAACATCACTCCCTCCCAAAGTCTTAGATGCAAGTTATTTACAAGTTGAGGCGATCCGGGGCTCTGCGTTCCCGGGTTGATCGCCTGAGTTGAAGTCCTGGCCATGGGTGAGTCGGTCGGATCATTGGTGCACTGCGGCGCGGCTGGTTTGATCGGACTGTCGGGCATGGTGGGTTCATCCTCGTGGTTGACTGCGAGGTCGATTGCTGGTTGGGTGTGTGTAGGTGGATCAGTGATGGTAATGTCCTCTTCAAACTGCTCTTGGTTGTCAGTGAATCGCAGTTTGGTCTGATCCAAGTGCTTTCTGCACATTTGTCCATTGACAACAAACACTCTATTCCCCTCCTTGGCTAAAACAATGGCAGCAACCCATTTGGGACCATGACCATAATTAAGAATAAAGACAGGGTTATTAACCTCACTGTCACGTGATACAGCCGCACGATCGTGGTATACGTATGCCAGTGACGCTGGGTTTCGACATGATCATTGAGATCCGGATGGACTAAGGAGAGCCTGGTTTTGCGTGCTCTCTTCATTAGCAATTCTTCAGGGGGAACCCCAGTAAGTGAGTGGGGTCGCAGGCGGTAGCTGTGCAGAATCTGAGATAACCGGGTCTGCAGGGAACTGTCTGTCACGTGTTTCAAGCTCTGCTTGATAGTTTGGACTGCCCATTCCACTTGACCATTGGATGCAGGCTGAAACGGCGCAGACCTGACATGCTTGATACCATTGTGGGTCATGAATTATGGAAAGAGCTGCAGAACACCAAAGGGCAAAAAACGTTAGTGGGAGTTGTGTACAGACCACGAAACAGTAGTAGTGATGTTGGGGAGCGCATCAAACAGGAAATTACGGGTGCATGCAATAAAGGTGCAGCAGTTATCATGGGTGACTTTAATATGCATATAGATTGGGCTAACCAAACTGGAAGCAATACGGTGGAGGAGGATTTCCTGGAGTGCATAAGGGATGGTTTTCTAGACCAATATGTCGAGGAACCAACTAGGGGGGAGGCCATCTTAGACTGGGTGTTGTGTAATGAGAGAGGATAAATTAGCAATCTCGTTGTGCGAGGCCCCTTGGGGAAGAGTGACCATAATATGGTGGAATTCTACATTAGGATGGAGAATGAAACAGTTAATTCAGAGACCATGGTCCAGAACTTAAAGAAGGGTAACTTTGAAGGTATGAGGTGTGAATTGGCTAGGATAGATTGGCGAATGATACTTAAGGGGTTGAGAGTGGATGGGCAATGGCAGACATTTAGAGACCGCATGGATGAACTACAATAATTGTACATCCCTGTCTGGTGTAAAAATAAAAAAGGGAAGGTGGCTCAACCGTGGCTATCAAGGGAAATCAGGGATAGTATTAAAGCCAAGGAAGTGGCATACAAATTGGCCAGAAATAGAAGCGAACCTGGGGACTGGGAGAAATTTAGAATCAGCAGAGGAGGACAAAGGGTTTGATTAGGGCAGGGAAAATAGAGTACGAGAGGAAGCTTGCAGGGAACATTAAAATGGACTGCAAAAGCTTCGATTGATATGTAAAGAGAAAAAAGTTAGTACAGACAAACATAGGTCCCCTGCAGTCAGAATCAGGGGAAGTCACAACGGGGAACAAAAAAATGGCAGACCAATAGAACAAGTACTTTGGTTTGGTATTCACTAAGGAGGACACAAACAACCTTCCGAATATAAAAGGGGTCAGAGGGTCGAGTAAGAAGGAGGAACTGAGGGAAATCCTTATTAGTTGGGAAATTATGTTGGGGAAATTGATGGGATTGAAGGCCAATAAATCCCCAGGGCCTGATGGATTGCATTCCAGAGTACTTAAGGAGGTGTCCTTGACAATAGCGGATGCATTGACAGTCATTTCCCAACATTCCATAGACTCTGGATCAGTTCCTATGGAGTGGAGGGTAGCCAATGTCACATCACTTTTTAAAAAAGGAGGGAGAGAGAAAACAGGGAATTATAGACCGGTCAGCCTGACATCGGTAGTGGGTAAAATAATGGAATCAATTATTAAGGATGTCATAGCAGCGCATTTGGAAAGAGGTGACATGATAGATCCAAGTCAGCATGGATTTGTGAAAGGGAAATCATGCTTGACAAATCTTCTGGAATTTTTGGAGGATGTTTCAAGTCGAGTGGACAAGGGAGAACCAGTTGATGTGGTGTATTTGGACTTTCAGAAGGCTTTCGACAAGGTCCCACACAAGAGATTAATGTGCAAAGTTAAAGCACATGGGATTGGGGGTAGTGTGCTGACGTGGATTGAGAACTGGTTGGCAGACAGGAAGCAAAGAGTAGGAGTAAATGGATACTTTTCAGAATGGCAGGCAGTGACTAGTGGGGTACCACAAGGTTCTGTGCTGGGGCCCCAGCTGTTTACATTGTACATTAATGATTTAGATGAGGGGATTAAATGTAGTATCTCCAAATTTGCGGATGACACTAAGTTGGGTGGCAGTGTGAGCTGCGAGGAGGATGCTATGAGGCTGCAGAGTGACTTGGATAGGTTAGGTGAGTGGGCAAATGCATGGCAGATGAAATATAATGTGGATAAATGTGAGGTTATCCACTTTGGTGGTAAAAACAGAGAGACAGACTATTATCTGAATGGTGACAGATTAGGAAAAGGGGAGGTGCAATGAGACCTGGGTGTCATGGTACATCCGTCATTGAAAGTTGGCATGCAGGTACAGCAGGCGGTTAAGAAAGCAAATGGCATGTTGGCCTTCATAGCAAGGGGATTTGAGTACAGGGGCAGGGAGGTGTTACTACAGTTGTACAGGGCCTTGGTGAGGCCACACCTGGAGTATTGTGCACAGTTTTGTTCTCCTTACTTGAGGAAGGACATTCTTGCTATTGAGGGAGTGCAGTGAAGGTTCACAGACTGATTCCCAGGATGGCAGGACTGACATTTCAAGAAAGACTGGATCAACTGGGCTTGTACTCACTGGAGTTCAGAAGAATGAGAGGGGATCTCATAGAAACGTTTAAAATTCTGACAGGTTTAGACTGGTTAGATGCAGGAAGAATGTTCCCAATGTTGGAGAAGTCCAGAACCAGGGGTCACAGTCTAAGGATAAGGGGTAAGCCATTTAGGACCGAGATGAGGAGAAACTTCTTCACCCAGAGAGTGGTGAACCTGTGGAATTCTCTACCACAGAAAGTTGTTGAGGCCAATTCACTAAATATATTCAAAAAGGAGTTAGATGTAGTCCTTACTACTAGGGGGATCAAGGGGTATGGCGAGAAAGCAGGAATGGGGTACTGAAGTTGCATGTTCACCATGAACTCATTGAATGGTGGTGCAGGCTCGAAGGGTCGAATGGCCTACCCCTGCACCTATTTTCTATGTTTCTATGTTTCTATGAACTCGTTGAATTCCGAGCTGGTGAAACATGGTCCATTGTCACTAAGAAGGACGTTGGGCAAACCATGGGTGGCGAACATGGCCTGGAGGCTTTCAATGGTGTCAGTGGCCGTACATGACGATATTATTATATATTTAATCCATTTAGAGTAAGTGTCCACTGCTACTAGGAACATCTTTCCGAGAAAGGGGTCAGCGAAACCTACGTGGACCCTGGACCACCGTTTGTAGGGCCATGACCACAGACTCAGTGGGGCCTCCCTTGTTGCATTGCTCAACTGTGAGCAAGTGTTACATTGGTGTACGCATGACTCCAATTCCGAGTCAATGCTGGGCCACCAAACGTGCGACCTCGCTATAGCCTTCACCATGACTATGCCTGGGTGGGTACTGTTTGGCAAAACTACATGATTCCTTGATAGGAGACAATCCAAATGGATGGACATTTCATCCTTGCATTGATGGAACAGTTTAATTTCGTCTTGCATTTCCCCAGGAACCGCCAGCCAGCTCCCATTGAGGACGCAGCTTTTTACTTGTCGGGGGTGTTGTGCAATGCAGATTATTGCTGTCTGTTGCACACTGCACTACAAGGTCACCACGCTGGCCGCTTCTGTCCCGGGCTGAAGGGACCCCGCGTTGGCCACTTCTGTCCCGGGCCGAAAGGACTCCACACTGGTCCCGGGCCCCAGCGGGACAACATACAGCGGGCCCTCAGCAGCCCCAGCGGGGTAACACACAGCGGGCCCTCAGAAGTCCCAGCGGGAAAACAAATAAACGTTACCTTGCAGTTGCCGAAGGGACCCCGTGCCTGCTGCTTCTGTCCCGGGCCGAAGGCACCCTGCGACGGCCGAAAGGACTCCACACCGGTCCCGGGCCATCCCGGGCCGAAAGGACTTCACACCTGCCCACGCCTGTCCCTGTGGTCGCACACCAGGTGTTCATTGTGCTGACAGATTGGAGGGACGTGGAACCAGCCGAAGGGACTCCAGGCCGGCGCTGAACCGGACGAAGGGCGTTCAACCCAACGACTTAAACTCCTAACCAACTTTTAATTAATTTTAAAACTTTTAATCAACTTTTAAACTTTTTAAACAATTTGGGAGAACTTTTAAAACTTACATTTTAGACTTTTAATTGAAATACTTTTAAACATCTATTATTGATTTACATCTTAGACTTTTTAACAACTCTTAGAAACTTTTCAAATAAATTGGGAATCTTTATCAACCTTTAACTTTTAAAATAACTTTGGAAGTCACCTTCCTAATGCCTGCCCCCCAACCTAGCCTCGGGCCAGCTACCATCAATGGCGCTACCCGGCGCTGAGCTTGCGGCCAACACTTCACCGTAGACAATTAGGTTTATCGAGCTGTGCCTGGTCTCCAGTTGTCTTGGACCCCCTTGCCACTGGACCAAGACCTTGTTCAGTTAAGCCTGTGTGGTTGCCGGCGTGCAGCGGCCACTCCATGTTAAAAGAACTCACACCCAGGCATCTTCCACTTCGTCAGTATGAAGTTCAGGACCTGGAACGTCAGGACCCTCATGGACAATCCCAACAGCAACAGGCTGGAACACCGCACCGCCATAGATGCCCAGGAACTCAGATGTTTTGACATTGACAACGCCCCCCTAAGCGAGACCCGGCGGGCAGGGGAAGACCAGTTGAAGGAACATGGTGGAGGTTACACTTGCTTCTGGAAAGGGAAACCAGAGACAGAACGCCACCTTCATGGAGTCGGCTTTGCCGTCAAGAATGAGCTGGTCGACCGCCTCAAAGACTCCCCTCTGTGGGGTTAGCGAACATCTTATGACTCTTCGTATTACCCTATCTCGGAACCAATGCGCCACAGTCATCAGTGTGTACACCTCTACACTCGATGCAACAGATAAGGCTAAAGAGGGCTTTTATTCCAACCTCGAGACATCCTTGTCCCGCGTCCCCATGGGCGACAAATTGATCCTCCTGGGTGATTTTAATGCCAGAGTCGGCAAAGATACAGCCCTCTGGGGAGGCGTGATTGGCAGAGAGCGGGTAAGGAAAGCCAAATCCAGCGGTACCCTACTCCTGACAAAATGTCTGGAACATGAACTCCTCATCACCAACACCCTCCGCCAGAGGGACAAATACAAGGCATCACGGCAACACTCTCGCTCCAAACACTGGCACCTGCTTGACTGTTATCGTCTGAGCCAGGGATCGCAAGGATGTGCGCATCACCCGCGCCATGACAGGAGCTGATGACTGCTGGATGGACCACCGCCTAATCCGATCCACCATTGACATCAACATAGCCCCGAAGCAGAGGGGACAGCAGAAGCAGTCCGCAAAAAAGTTAATGCCGGGGCATTTAGAGACCCAGCTAAGAGCCCTATACAGCCAGCACCTCACAGCCAATCTGGCATGCCTTGATGACCCTGAGATGCTGAATGCCCATAGTGCTTTGTCTGCCCTCCAGGCCTCTATGACCAGTGCCTGTGAAGAAACACTTGGTCACTCAACCAGAAAACATCAGGACTGGTTTGATGAAAATGATCAAATCGAAGAACTAATAGATCACAAGCGCAAAGCATTTCTGAGCCTCAAGCAACAACTCAACTCGGGAGCTGCAAAACAACATTACAGACAGCTCAAGGCTCAGGTCCAACAAAAAACCCGGGACCTAAAGAACAGGTGGTGGATGGAGAAAGCACAGGAGATACAACAACTGGCCAACAGCCACGATATGCGAGGATTCTTCGCTGCAGTCAAGACCACCTACATTCCAAACTCCCAATGCCGCACCCCACTCCTGGCCAAGAATGGGGAAACACTCATCAAGGACACCAAAGCTGTCAGGGCCCGATGGAAGGAGCACTTTGAAGATCTCCTCAATCGAGACTCTGCCTTTGACTTGAGTGTCCTTGACTCATGCGACCCGCCACCAACTCAGTGAAACTCCAACGTTGCACGAGATAGACAAAGCCATAAAACAGCTCAAGAATAACAAAACTACGGGTGCGGATGGAATCCCTGCTGAGGAGCTAAAGTATGGTGGAAAGGTGCTGTTGGCGTGGATACATGACCTCATCTCTTTCACCTGGAGGTAGGAGAGCATGCCAGGAGATCTGAGAGATGCAGTGATTGTAACCATTTTTTTAAAAGGGGACAAGTCTGACTGTGGCAACTACAGGGGAATCTCCCTGCTATCAGCCACTGGGAAAGTTGTCGCTCGAGTTCTCCTCAATCGTCTTCTCCCTGTGGACAAGGAGCTCCGCCCGGAATCACAATGCGGATTTCGTCCCCTACGGGGCACAACAGACATGATCTTTGCAGCACGGCAACTGCAGGAAAAATGCAGGGAGCAGCACCAGCCCTTATACATGGCCTTTTTCGATCTTACAAAGGCCTTTGACACTGTCAACCGTGAGGGTCTATGGAGCGTCCTCCTCCATTTCGGATGCCCCCAAAAGTTTGTCAACATCCTTCGCCTGCTTCACGATGATATGCAGGCCGTGATTCTTACCAATGGATCCATTACAGACCCAATTCACGTCCAGACTGGGGTCAAATAGGGCTGCGTCATCGCTCCAACCCTCTTCTCAATCTTCCTCGCTACCATGCTCCACCTCACAATCAACAAGCTCTCCGCTGGAATGGAACTAAACTACAGAACCTGTGGGAAGTTGTTTAATCTACGCCGCTTCCAGGCCAGGTCCGAGATCACCCTAACTTCTGTCGTTGAACTGTAGTATGTGGACGACGCCTACGTCTGCGCACATTCAGAGGCTGAACTCCAGGATATAATCAATGTATTCACTGAGGCATATGAAAGCATGGACCTTACGCTTAACATCCATAAGACAAAGGTCCTCCACCAGCCAGCCACCGCCGCACAGTTCTGCTCTCCAATCATCAAGATCTACGGCGCGGCCCTGGACAACGTGGACCATTTCCCATATCTCGGGAGCCTCTTAGCATCAAAGGCAGACATTGATGCGGAGATTCAGCATCGCCTCCAGTGCGCCAGGCCTGAGGAAAAGAGCGTTTGAAGACCATGCCCTCAAATCTACCACCAAGCTCATGGTCTACAGGGCTGTAGTAATACCCGCCCTCCTGTATGGATCTGAGGCATGGACGATGTAGTCCCCGCAGATTTTGACCGTCCCATCGCTTTTCAACACCGGAACAATTGGACTGGCCCACTCGTTGAACTCGACTTGTGATATGATTCCTCTCGTTGAAGTCTGTCCAGCTCGATCTCGAATTTCTCTCGCATCATGTATGGAACCACTCGGGTCTTGCGATGAACGGGTCGTGCATCAGGGACTAAATGGACCTACACTTTTGCGCCTGTGAAGTTGCCGATGCCTGGCTTAAATGACGACGGGAATTTGTTTAGCACTTGGGTGCATGAGGCATCATCCACCAAAGACAGTACTTTGATGTCGTCCCAGTTCCATCGGATCTTTCCTAGCCAGCTTCTGCCGAACAGCGTTGGACCATCGCCTGGTACAATCCATAATGATAAATCATGCACAGCTCCATCATACGATACCAGTCATTGGCAGTGCGGCAGTGAAGGTATGAGCTCTTTGGTGTAAGTACGCAGCTTGGTGTGGATCGGGCTTAGTTTTGGCCTTTGTGCCTTGTTGCCCCACAGTTTCTCAAAAGCCTTCTGGCTCATAATTGACTGACTCGCCCCCGTGTCCAATTCCATGGAAACTGGAATGCCGTTTAATTTGACTTTTAACATTATCGGAGGGCTTTTGGTGGTGAAGATGTACGCCATACACTTCTTCTTCAGCTTTGGGTTGAGTTGCCTCTCTTACTTGTTCAGCGTGATCCAGGCCGGATCGGTCATCTTCTGCCGACTCTGCCACGTGGTGAGTTGCAGGATGTCTGCACATTCGCTGGAGGTGCCCCATTGTTCCACAGCCTTTGCACACGTAGTGCTTGAATCGACATTGATGGGCTCAATGATTACCCCCGCAGGGCCAACACGGTGCTAATGGATTCACATTCACGCCCCACGGCGGATTCTGAGTCATCCTAGGTCTGGCCTCTGCAGGTGTGTAGGCCCTGTCATGTACAGTTCTGCCTGCTGAAGGCATTATTTTATGCACAGTACTTGCCAGTGAGCTTCGATGCTGCAAAGGTATCTGTTTAGTGTTATCGTTCGTGGACATGAAAGCCTGAGCTATCGTGATAACCTTGCTCAGATCTAGGGATTCGGCAGACAGCAGTTTGCGAAGAATGACCTCGTGGCCGATTCCAAGCACGAAAAAGTCCCGCAACATTTCCCCCAAAAATCCAGTAAATACGCATGGTCCCACAAGGCGTCTTAGGTCGGCGACATAGCTCGCCACATCCTGGCCCTTGGAGCGATGGTGCGTATAAAAGCGATACCTGAGCACCTCGAGTCTCATCGTCAAGAGCATGTAGAAAGCAAGCGCAGGCAGCGGAAGGACTGTGCGGCAAATCAGACTCCCCACTCACCCTTTCCTTCAATGACTGTCTGTCCCACTTGTGACAGAGATTGTAATTCCCACTTTGGTCTGTACAGTCACCCGAGAACTCACTTTTAGAGTGGAAGTAGGTCTTCCTCGATTTCGAGGGACTGCCTATGATGACACGTGGCCTTGCGAGCACCATTCGACAATGCAGCGGTATTCAGAAACCAAAAGGGATACTACTCTCTAAATGTGCAGCTGGTGTGCGACCACACACAACGCATCCTCGCCGTGAATGCCCACTGTTCCGTGCATTTATCCTGTGGGAGAATACTGTGCCATAGTTGTTTCGGCCACCATTGGAAGGGCTGGCTGCTCGGGGCAAAGGATACGGTCTAGCCACCTGGCTAATGACCACCTCCGCAACTCCACCACACAAGCAGAGCAACACTCCTATGAGAGCCATGCTGCCACCTGCCACATCATCGAGCAGACAATTGGGTTGCTGAAGCAGCGCTTCCGATACATAGTCTGCTCTGGAGGAAGCCTTCAATACTGTCCTCAACAGGTGTCAGAATTCATTGTGGTGTGCTGCATGCTGCACAACTTGGTCATCATGAGGGGCCAGGCATTGCCAGTGGGGATTGCAGCCTCACATCGGGAGGAGGAGGACGAGTTACAGGAGCCTGGCGAGGCCCCCAGTGCCGAGCCACACCAGGAGGAGCACCATCCACAGTGGAGGTAGCGTGGCGATGCTGCCAGTGTAAGAGCCAGCAGCTCATAATGGATCGGTTCTCTTCAATGGAGGAAGTTGAGGGATGAAGCTAATACTGACTGCGCAATGTGCCACGATAATGGCACATCTCTGTTGAAGTCCGCAATCATACACAAGATGCCAATGCAAAACGGTCAAAGTAACATTTTACTTACGACACCAACATCGTGCCTCAAACAACACAATCAACCCACCACCCAACCCCCCCACAGCAAGCAACAAAACGACACACAATGTCCCATTGAAACACCATCAAGCACAATGAAGTTAAACAATGTTACGACATATTTACAGCCATTATTTATATTGAGGGTACATGTGTCCATGGTGACCAAATCGTCACTCAGACTTTGACTGACATTTCCCTCCTTTACCCCCCTCCTCCTCAATGTGGCCTCACTGCCTACAGAAAGGCTGCTTGAGGGCTGCAGTCTGTGTGGGGCAGACAGTACAGACGGCCTACCAGGACTCCCTGGACCAGCTCTGGGCCTTGAACACCCAGCTGCGGACTCCTCCGCTTCAGCATAGGCGGCAGCAGTCTGTGATGGCTCGGGTGTAGACCGAGGTATGTGCAAAAAGGCGGAGTGGCAGTGGTGGGAGCCGGAATGCTATCACCTTGAGGAAGGACAGCAACCTTCAATTTCCAGCGGCCTACTGTCACTCACACGGGGCGGAGAGTCAGCATCTGGAGCACGATGTGCGAGCACAACTTGCTGGCCTGCTTCGGCACTGTAACTTTCCTGTCCTACTATGTTTGGGGAACATCATCATCATCATAGGCAGTCCCTCGGAATCGAGGAAGACTTGCTTCCACTCTTAACATGAGTTCTTTGGTGGCTGAACAGTCCAATACGAGAACCACAGACTCTGTCACAGGTGGGACAGATAGTCGTTGAGGGAAGGGGTGGGTGGGACTGGTTTGCCGCACGCTCTTTCCGCGCCTGTGCTTGATCTCTGTATGCTCTCGGCGATGAGTCTCGAGGTGCTCAGCACCCTCGCGGATGCACTTCCTCCACTTAGGGCGGTCTATGGCCAAGGACTCCCAGGTGTCAGTGGGGATATTGCACTTTATCAGGGAGGCTTTGAGGCTGTCCTTGTAACGTTTACTCTGCCCACCTTTGGCTCGTTTGCCGTGAAGAAGTTCCGAGTATAGCGCTTGCTTTGGGAGTCTTGTGTCAAACATGCGAACAATGTGGCCTGCCCAGCGGAGCTGATCAAGTGTGGTCAGTGCTTCAATGCTGGGGATGTTGGCCTGGCCGAGTATGCTGATGTTGATGCGTCTGTCCTCCCAGGGGATTTGTTGGATCTTGCGGAGACATCGTTGGTGGGATCTCTCCAGTGACTTGAGGTGTCTGCTGTATATGGTCCATGTCTCTGAGCCATACAGGAGGGCGGGTATTACTACAGCCCTGTAGACCATGAGCTTGGTGGCAGTTTTGAGGGTCTGGTCTTCAAACACTCTTTTCCTCCGGTGGTTGAAGGCTGCACTGGCGCACTGGAGGCAGTGTTGAATCTCGTCGTCAATGCCTGCTCTTGTTGATAGGAGGCTCCAGAGGTATGGGAAATGGTCCACGTTGTCCAGGGCCGCGCCATGGATCTTGATGACTGGGGTGCAGTTCTGTGCAGCGAGGACAGGCTGTTGGAGGACCTTTGTCTTACGGATGTTTAGCATAAGACCCATGCTTTCGTATGCCTCAGTAAATACTTCAACTATGTCCTGGAGTTCAGCCTCTGTATGCACACTAGACGCAGGCGTCATCCACGTACTGTAGCTCGATGACAGAGGTGGGTGGTCTTGGATCTGGCCTGGAGACGACGAAGGTTGAACAGGTTCCCACTGGTTCTGTAGTTTAGTTCCACTCCAGCGGGGAGCTTGTTGACTGTGAGGTGGAGCATGGCAGCGAGGAAGTTTGAGAAGAGGGTTGGGGCGATGACGCAGCCCTGTTCGACCCCGGTCCGGACGTGGATTGGGCCTGTGATGGATCCATTGGTAAGCATTATGTCGTCGTGGAGCAGGCGGAGGATGGTGACGAACCTTTGGGGGCATCCGAAGCAGAGGAGGACGCTCCATAGACCCTTGCGGTTGACAATGTCATAGGCCTTTGTAAGGTCGAAGGAGATCATGTATAAGGGCTGGCACTGTTCCCTGCATTTATCCTGCAGCTGTTGTGTTGCAAAAATCATTTCCTTTGTGCCCCGTAGGGGACAAAATCCGCACTGCGACTCTGGGAGGAGCTCCTCGGCCACAGGGAGAAGATGGTTGAGGAGGACTCTAGCGACAACTTTCCCAGTGGCTGATAGGGAGATTCCTCTGTAGTTGCCGCAGTCGGACTTGACCCCTTTTTTAAAGATGGTCACGATCACTAAGACGACGGCAGTAGTCAGTGATTGCATGGTATCACACTGAGACTGACTCAGAGCAGACTGAGCCTGAAACGCAGCAGTCTGAGAGTTTATACCAGCAATCATTGACATCATCACCTCACAAGGTTTTTGCATGGCTTGGCCTTGTGATGTGATTGCTGTTCCCACATCAACCATGGGATGTGTCATCCCCTCTGGGACTCCACTATCACTGGTTGAGCCCATTTCCCTCTGTAAACGGGTAGGGTGGCTCGTTGGACTCCTGAGAAGCACGGGCAATGCTTGTGGCGGCCTCCACCACACTCACAGCAAGTGCATCGATGCTCTGCGGGACCCTCTTCAATGCACCCATGTGGTCATGGTGCATTTGCGAGGTCTCCCTGGACTTAGCCACCAAGTCCAGGTCCACATCCTCCTGTCTCTCAGTGAGACTCCTGGGCCAACTCACCCTCCGGTGAGCTGGCCTCCAAGCTTCCCCTCTTGCTGGGCGTTGGCTGTAGGCCACTGGGACATCAGGGTCCTCAAACCCCTCAAATTCAATCTCCTTCACCGATGTAGTGTCCCCACTCGGTGGGATTGATGTGATCTCCCACTCACACTGTCGTCCCCTCCCTCGTCACCTCCCCCGTCACCTCCCTCGTCACCTCCCCCGTCACTTGATGTGGATGGTTCAGGGGCAGGCTGCTGCGCTTCTGGCTGGTCATCTGTAAGTACAAAGCAACAGACGTGTGGTTAGCAGCAGGGGACGGGGCAGGAAGATAAGAGGAAGGTGGCATTGGACATATAAATGTAAAGGGGCCACTTGATATCAGGCGTCAAGGGACCCACATAAATAGCATATGCCATTCACATACCGTCACTACACACAGGAGGCTCTACCACATGAACTGGGGTGCCCATCAGGGCCGACACTAGCTGCTTCACCTCAGTGAGGTCCTGCAGATCAGGCTTTCCATCTCCGGTCCGCTGCTGCTCCTGGCAATTATGAACCAATTTCGCCTACAATAAGGACAAGAGGAAGGTATGAGTGACTGTGCAGCTCATCGTGTGGCACATGTGCCTTCCATAGTAGAGTAGCTGCTCTTGTCTTGAATTGTGAAGATGTGCTTTATAATCTGCGTGGCTGCGCCCTGTGAGTGTGGGAAGGCTGGGAGGAGGTGAGAGCCAACTGTACATAGAAACATAGAAACATAGAAAATAGGTGCAGGAGCAGGCCATTCAGCCCTTCTAGCCTGCACCGCCATTCAATGAGTTCATGGCTGAACATGAAACTTCAGTACCCCCTTCCTGCTTTCTCGCCATAACCCTTGATCCCCCGAGTAGTAAGGACTTCATCTAACTCCCTTTTGAATATATTTAGTGAATTGGCCTCAACTACTTTCTGTGGTAGAGAATTCCACAGGTTCACCACTCTCTGGGTGAAGAAGTTTCTCCTCATCTCGGTCCTAAATGGCTTACCCCTTATCCTCAGACTGTGACCCCTGGTTCTGGACTTCCCCAACATTGGGAACATTCTTTCTGCATCTAACCTGTCTAAACCCGTCAGAATTTTAAACGTTTCTATGAGGTCCCCTCTCATTCTTCTGAACTCCAGTGAATACAAGCCCAATTGATCCAATCTTTCTTGATAGGTCAGTCCCGCCATCCCGGGAATCAGTCTGGTGAACCTTCGCTGCACTCCCTCAATAGCAAGAATGTCCTTCCTCAAGTTAGGAGACCAAAACTGTACACAATACTCCAGGTGTGGCCTCACCAAGGCCCTGTACAACTGTAGCAACACCTCCCTGCCCCTGTATTCAAATCCCCTCGCTATGAAGGCCAACATGCCATTTGCTTTCTTAACCGCCTGCTGTACCTGCATGCCAACCTTCAATGACTGATGTACCATGACACCCAGGTCTCGTTGCACCTTCCCTTTTCCTAATCTGTCACCATTCAGATAATAGTCTGTCTCTCTGTTTTTACCACCAAAGTGGATAACCTCACATTTATCCACATTATACTTCATCTGCCATGCATTTGCCCACTCACCTAACCTATCCAAGTCACTCTGCAGCCTAATAGCATCCTCCTCGCAGCTCACACTGCCACCCAACTTAGTATCATCCGCAAATTTGGAGATACTGCATTTAATCCCCTCGTCTAAATCATTAATGTACAATGTAAACAGCTGGGGCCCCAGCACAGAACCTTGCGGCACTCCACTAGTCACTGCCTGCCATTCTGAAAAGTACCCGTTTACTCCTACTCTTTGCTTCCTGTCTGACAACCAGTTCTCAATCCACGTCAGCACACTACCCCCAATCCCATGTGCTTTAACTTTGCACATTAATCTCTTGTGTGGGACCTTGTCGAAAGCCTTCTGAAAGTCCAAATATACCACATCAACTGGTTCTCCTTTGTCCACTTTACTGGAAACATCCTCAAAAAATTCCAGAAGATTTGTCAAGCATGATTTCCCTTTCACAAATCCATGCTGACTTGGACCTATCATGTCACCATTTTCCAGATGCACTGCTATGACATCCTTAATAATTGATTCCATCATTTTACCCACTACTGAGGTCAGGGTGGTGTGAGGAGGGGTGAAAATGAATAGGGGACAAGAGGGTCCATGCTATCTGAATGTATAGGGCATGGCTGGTGAACTGAGTCTCCAGTTTTTAGGTGGCTTCACCAACCCACACCATGGCCTGGAACACATAGCGAAGGGGCGCTCCATCAAATATTTTACATTGTGTGAGACAGTGATGTTGCAACCATGGCAGTGGTGCATTAATGTAAAGGGTACTCATCCTGATGACCCTCGTGAGGTCGGTAAACTTCCTGCGACATTGGGTGGTAGTTTGAGGCACTGTGCGTCTCGCAGAGACCTCCTGTGCTACCTCCCTCCAAATCCTCCAAAACACTCTTGACATGGGCCTCCTTCCTCCAGTAAGCTGAGAGTAAAAGGCAAAGGTATAAAGATTAATGTTAATTATTTGTCTGTTATAAAGCACTCATGGTGATAATAATTCTTTATTGGTGAACTATCACTCCTCAGCCTTTGACACGGCTGACCACTTCAGCCTCCTCCAAAGCCTCTCCACTGTTGTCCAGCTTGGTGAGACTGCAATCACCTGGTTCCATACTTATCCATCTAATCATAGACAGAGAATCACCAGCAATGGCGTCTCTTCCTGCTCCTGCATCGTTACCTCTTGTATCCCTCAAGGATCTTATCCTTGGCCCCCTCCTATTTCTCATCTACATGTTGCCCCTTGGCGACATCATCCAAAAAAACAGCAGTTTCCACATGTACACTGACAACACCCAGCTGTACCTCACACCACTTCTTTCGACCCCTTTACAGTCTCTAAGTTGTCAGACAGCTTGTCCGACATCCAGTTCTGGATAAGCAGAATTTTTCCCCAAATAAATATTGGGAAGACTGACGCCACAATCTCCATTCTCTGGCCACTGACTGCATCCCTCTCCCAAATATTTGACTGAGGCTGAACCACACTGTTCATATTGACCCTGAAATGTGCTCCCGACCACATATCCATGGCATAATTAAGACCGCCTATTTCCGCTTCCGTAACATTGCCCATCTCCACACTTGCCTCAGCTCATCTGTTGCTGAAATTCTCATCCATGCCTTTGTTACCTCTAGACTTGACTTTTCCAATGCACTCCTGGCTGGCCTCCCACATTCTACCCAACGTAAACTTCAGGTCATCCAAAAAACGTCTGCCCGTGTCTTAACTCGCAACAAGTCCCGTTCACCCTTTACCCCTGAGCTTGCTGATCTACATTGGCTCCCGGTTAAGTAACACCTCAATTTCAAAATTCTCATTCATGTTTTCAAATCCATCTATGGTCTCGCCCCTCCCTATCTCTGGAATCTCCTCCAGCTCCACAACCACGTCTCCCTTCCTGAGATATCTGTGCTCCTCTATTTCTGCCTCTTGCACATCCATGATTATAATTGCTCAACCATTAAAGACCATGCCTTCTGTTGCCTAGGCCCAAAACTCTGGAATTCCCTCCCTAAACCTCACCATCTCTCTTTCCTCCTTTATGACGCTTCTTAAAACCTACCTCTTTGACCACGGTTTTGATCATCTGCCCTAATTTCGCCTTATGTGGCTCGGTGTCAAATTCTTTCTCTTATTACATTTCTGTGAAGCGCTTTGGAATGTTTTACTACTTTAAAGGCATTATACAAATACAAGTTGTTGTTAATATGGTTTTGTTTCATGCTGCATTGAATTCAACCCTGATCACTGGAATGGTCCATACTGTACATACATTTAGCTTAATAAGATCCCATTTCACAGTAAATGCTGACAGCCCTGCTATAATAAAACTGATCCCATAATATATATTTGCCTTTATTATTTTATTAGTTTGATATCTGACAAATATAATGTCTGAAAAATGTTCTGGATGAGCTGGGTTCATTCTGTGGTTAACTATGTAGCTAGCATTTTGCTTAGGACATGATGTCACACTGAATAAGGCTCAGCTCTGAATATTCGATCAATCATTTCAAAAATTGACAGTATATTTGATTACAAAAATAAAAGCTGCCTTTTTTCAAGGAAATAAGGTCAGTCAAATTGCACCTCAAACAATCTGCTCAAAATAATATGGCATGCAAATACATAAACAAGGTAAATTAAATTTATGGTGATTTGTGACTCTGTCATCGGATTTAGTATGGATATAAATTGTATCAGTGAATACAATATATGGCAACCTGTCACAATAACATGTCATTCTGTTTCTAAATATATATGGTTGTGTTCATGTAAAACTTGCCCTGAAGGTCTTGTTCAGAATTCAGAATTACCAACTTCACCAAATAGAGAAATCTTTCAGTATCTGTAACTGAAATTCCTAATGATGTCATTGTGTTCTCAAGACATTCGTATTTAGTTATAAACTGTGTTTTTGTGTGTGCATGTGAGAGAGGGGGATGGGTGACGGGACAGGGGAGGCGATCCATAATAATAACTGAACTAAAGTTAATCCTTAAGATCCGACTTCATGTTTTTTCCCCACCCCAATTAACAGATAACATTGATTGTCAACCCCATTCTATTGTCAGGAAAACTAATGACGATGGTGTTGATGGCAAGAAAAACTGGTAGAAGAAGGGAAATATTCAAAAACAATTGCTACCATTGACAACATCAGCGTTCCATAAGGATCATGTTCATCCAATGATGAAATATTGCACCCTGTTTGTTGGGCTGAAGATACAGCCCAGCTTTTGCTTTTTGATTCCATCGTATCATAGAAGTTTACAGCACAGAAGAAGGCCGTCTGTGCTGGCTCTTTTAATTAAAAAAAAGTTGTCCCAGGATATGAGCATCGCTGAAAAGGCCAGCATTTATTGGTCATCCCTAATTGCCCTTGAGAATGTGGTGGTGAGCCGTCTTCTTGAACTGCTGCAGTCCTTGTGGTGAAGGTACTGTCACAGTGCTGTTAGGGAGGGAGTTCCAGGAATTTGACCCAGCAACGATGAAGGAATGGCGATATATTTCCAAGTCAGGATGGTGCATAACTTCGAGGGAAACTTGCAGATCATGGTGTTCCCATGCACCTGCTGCTCTTGTCTTTCTACGTGATAGAGGTTGCAGATTTGGGAGGTGCTGCCGAAGAAGCCTTGCTGAGTTGCTGCAGTGCATCTTATAGATGGTACACACTGCAGCCACGGTGCACTGGTGGTGGAGGGAGTGAATGTTTAAGGCAGTGGATGGGATATCAATCAAGCGGGCTGCTTTGTCCTGGATGGCGTCCAGCTTCTTGAGTGTTGTTGGAGCTGCACTCATCCAGGCAAGTGGAGAGTATTCCATCACACTCCTGACATGTGTCTTTTACATGGTGGAAAGGCTTTGGGGAGGTAGGAGGTGAGACACTCGCCGCAGAATACCCAGCCTCTGACCTGCTCTTGTTGCCACAGTATTTATGTGGCTGGTCCAGTTAAAGTTCTAATCAATGGGGACTCCCATTGATGGTGGGGGATTCAGTGATGGTAATGCTGTTGAATGTCAAGGGGAAGTAGTTAGACTCTTTCTTGCTGGAGATGGTCATTGCCTGGCACTTGAGTGGCATGAATGTTACATGCCACTTATCAGCCCAAGTCTGAATGTCATCCAGGTCTTGTTGCATGAAGGCATGGACTGCTTCATTATCTGAGGAGTTACAAATGGATCTGAACACTGTGAAATCATCAGTGAAAATCCACAATTCTGTCGTATGATGGAGGGAAGGTCATTGATGAAGCAGCTGAAGATAGTTGGGTCTAGGACACAGTCCTGAGGAACTCCTGCAGCGATGTCCTGAAGTTGAAATGATTGACCTCCAACTACAACCATCTTCCTTTGTGTTAGGTGTCATGTATCTCACAATACTGTATATAACTGTATCTTACCATGCTATCTATACATGATTGTAACTGGATATGACCTGCA
The DNA here is from genome assembly GCF_044704955.1 of Pristiophorus japonicus. NCBI lineage: Eukaryota > Metazoa > Chordata > Chondrichthyes > Pristiophoridae > Pristiophorus > Pristiophorus japonicus. The sequence goes on along the minus strand of NC_091978.1, from coordinate 180,186,045 downwards.
ACAATAAGCATACCCTACCATCAGGGGTGCACTTGCAGGAGACACTCCATACCTGTCCCACTGAGGTATATAAAGGGAGGTCTCAGGCAAGTGCAGCACTGGAGAGCTGGAATTAAAGGTCCAGGCCCTGAGTGACCTTGACTTCAGCATGTGTCTCATGTAAGTCAGTACATTAGAGTCAGGACTTAACAGTGGCGACGAGTTACGGGATCACAGAATCCACAGAATGGCTACCAACAGCTCAGATGAGAAATACAATGCTGGAGACAATTGGGATGACTTTATAGAAAGGCTCCAGTAAAGCTTTGTGACAAAAGACTGGCTGGGTGATGATAAGGCAGACAAGAGAAGAGCCCATCTCTTGACCAGCTGTGGCTCGAAAACATATGCGTTAATGAAAGACCTGCTGGCACCCGAGAAACCAGCAAGCAAGTCATTTGAGGAGTTGAGCACACTGGTGAGAGACCACATGACGCCAACGAGCAGCCTGCACATGGCTACAACTACAAACGCTGTGTGGGCCAAAGCATACCCGACTTCCTGGCGGAACTTCGGAGGCTGGCTAGTTCATGTGAGTTCCCTGATGAACTAAGGAGAGAAGTACTGAGAGACTTTTTTATTGAAGGAATAGGCCACCAGGCATATTCCGAAAGCTTATAGAGACTAAGAACTTGACTCTAGAGGCAGCAGTACTGGTCGCACAGAAGTTCTTGGCAGGCGAAGAAGAAACGAGGCTGATCTATACTTCGGGTACGACAACCAACGAGGCATCGGAACAAGGGGTTCACATTGTGAAACAAACCGCTACCCTCACACACAGACAAAGGTAGGAGAGCAGGCCTTCAACAGCAGACAGTGGCGCCAGGAGCCATCAAAATCAAAGGCCACATGAACGGCCGATCACACCTCATCAACCCACAATGCGAGAAGCTCAAGGGAGATCCGCCAGACGCAGCTCATCCTTCGGAAACAATGGAAACGTTCTGTGTTGGAGATGTGGGGGAAGGCACTCAACCAGGGTGTGTCGATTTCAGCATGCCGTTTGCAGAAACTGCAACTACTCAGGGCATCTGGCTCGCATATGCAGAAAAACAGCAGCTCGGCTGGTATGCGAATCGGAAGGGTCGGAAAGCGGACCAGAAGATGGTTGGAACAGTGCACGGGACGTCGAGGTACAGCGGGTTAACACGATTAATGTCCACTGTTCTTAAACAAAGATGCCTCCAATTATGATGAGGGTTCGACTCAATGGGATACCCGTCAACATGGAACTGGACACGGGGGCCAGTCAATCCCTCATGAGCGTTCAACAATTTGAACAGCTGTAGCCACACAAAAGCAACAGACCAAAACTCACAAAGATCGACACCAAACTAAGGACCTATAGTAAAGAAATCGTCCCAGTCCTTGGCAGCACCATGCTCTCAGTCACACACAAAGGGATGGTGAACCGACTTTCTCTGTGGATTGTCCCCGGGGATCTCCCAGCCCTGTTGGGGAGAAGCTGGCTAACAGAACTTAATCGGAAATGGGATGATGTTCACGCCATATCGTCAGAGGAACGGACCTCCTGCTCAACAGTTCTGTCGATTTGAACATCTCTTTCAGCCAGGTGTGGGCACCTTCAAAGGGGCTAAAATTAGAATCTACATCACACAGAATGCCAGACCGGTCCATCACAAGGCTAGAGCTGTGCCTTATGTGATGAGGGAAAAGATTGAAAATGAACTGGACCGGCTTCTGCGGGAAGGCATAATTTCTCCCATGGAATTCAGCGACTGGGCAAGCCCCATCGTCCCTGTCATGAAGCCTGATGGATCCGTGCGAATCTGTGGGAATTACAAGTCTACCATAAACAGAGTCTCCCTACAGGAGCAATACCTGCTGCCCAGAGCGGAGGACCTATTTGCCACGTTGGCTGGAGGAAAACCTTTCTCGAAACTTGACCTCACATCTGCGTATATGACACAAGAACTGACTGAAGAGTCTAAGCTACACATCAAGGCCTTTTTGTGTACAATCGATGCCCATTCGGCATCAGGTCGGCAGCTGCTATATTCCAGCGCAACATAGAGAGTCTGCTCAAGTCCATCCCGGGGACGGTTGTGTTTCAAGATGACATACTCATCATGGGCAGGGACACCGACTCTCATCTCCGCAATCTTGAGGAAGTACTAAGTCGATTGGATCGGGTAGGCCTAAGAGTTAAGAAATCCAAGTGTCTGTTTCTTGCGCCTGAGGTTGAATTTTTGGGCAGAAGGATTGCCGCTGATGGAATCCGCCCAACCGAATCTAAAACCGAAGTGATTCGCCTGGCACCCAGGCGCCTGAATGTCTCGGAACTGCACGCCTTTCTCGGGCTACTCAATTCCTTTGGGAACTTTATGCAGAACTTGAGCACGCTGCTGGAGCCTCTCCACGTGCTACTCAGAAAGGGGTGTGATTGGTTTTGGGGGGACGCCCAAGAACGTGCCTTCAATAAGGCACGCAACCTTCTATGTTCCAAGAGTGTTTTAGCCTTTTTTGACGCAGGTAAAAAGTTAGTCCTTAAGTGTGATGCGTCAGCATACGGGTTCGGGTGCGTTTTACAGCACGTCAATGATGCGGGTAAATTGCAGCCCGTTGCTTATGCCTCCAGGTCACTTTCACGGGCGGAGCGCGGGTACGGTATGGTTGCGAAGGAGGCGCTCGCGTGCTTGTACGGTGTCAAAAAGATGCACCAATACCTTTTCGGGGCCAAGTTTGCATTAGAAACCAACCACAAACCCCTCACATCCCTACTATCTGAGTGCAAGGCAATCAACGCCAACGCCTCGGCGCGCATTCAGCGGTGGGCACTCATGCTGGCAGCTTACGACTACACGATAAGGCACAGACCAGGCACAGACAACTGTGCCGACGCGCTTAGCAGGCTACCCCTGGCGACCACAGAAGGGTCCGACGAACAGGACTGTGAGATGGTCATTGCATTCAATGCCTTTGAATCCACAGGTTCGCCCATGACGGCTCACCAAATCAGAGCCTGGACGACCAGTGACCCCACATTATCTCTAGTTAAAAGATGCGTTTTACCGGTGACTGGGCAGAGGCTCGCGATGCCTGCCCCGAGGAGGTCAAACCCTTCCATAGGCGCATGCATGAACTCTCACTACAGGCAGACTGCCTGATGTGGGGCAGCCAAGTAGTTATGCCCTTACGAGGCAGGGAGGCGTTTGTCCGGAGTTCCATCGCGAGCACCCGGGGATCGTCCTTATGAAGGCCATAGCCAGATCTCATATCTGGTGGCCTGGCATTGACGCGGACTTGGAGCTCTGCATCCGTCGGTGCACCATTTGTGCCCAACTCAGTAATGCCCCCAGGGAGGCCCCTGTAAGCCCCTGGCCCTGGCCCACCAAACCGTGGTCGCGGGTGCATGTAGACTATGTGGGCCCATTCATGGGCAAAATGTTCCTCGTCGTCATTGATGCATTTTCAAAATGAATCAAGTGCACCATTTTAAACTCGAGCGCCACCTCCACCACTGTGGAGAGCCTTAGAACCATGTTTGCAACGCACGGCATTCCTGACTTATTGGTCAGTGATAATGGTCCGTGCTTCACCAGCGCAGAATTTCACGATTTTATAGTTGATCACAGTATAAATCACGTTAAGATGGCAACTTTAAAGCCAGCTTTCAATGGCCAGGCGAAGCGAGCAGTGCAGATCATTAAACAAGGCATGCTCAGAATCCAAGGTCCCACGCTGCAGAGCCGCCTGTCGCGACTGCTGCTGGCATACAAATCTCATCCGCATTCGTTGACTGGGGTTCCCCCCGCGCAACTATTGATGAAACGAACCTTAAAGACCAGGCTCTCATTAATCCTCCCAGACATGCATGAAATTGTTGAGGCTAAGCGTCAAAAGCTAACTGAGTACCATGACCGAAATTCGAGGGGGAGGTGGAATGAGATAGAGGACAAAGTGTTTGTGCTAAACTATGGCCGGGGTCCCAAATGGCTTGCAGGGACAGTAACAGACAAAGAGGGAAACAGGCTACTGGTTGTACAAATGGACAATGGCCAAACCTGCCGGAGGCATGTAGACCAAGTAAAAAATAGATTCACTGAGAACACTGAAGAACCAGAGGCAGACTACAATGTGGAACTCACACCACACCTGGTGGACAGACAGGTGGAACAACCTGAGGAAACGGCAGTCTCAACAGACAGCCCAGGCGAGATACCAGCAATCACACCGAACGAAACAGACAGCCCAGGCGAATTACCAGCAATCACACCGAACGAAAAACAGGCACCAAGGCAAACAACTGAACCACAACTAAGACGCTCCACGCGAGAGTGCAGACCACCTGAGAGACTGAATCTATAAAGGCAATAAGACCTTGGGGGAGGGTGATGTCATGTATCTCACATTACTGTATATAACTGTATCTTACCATGCTGTACATGACTGTAACTGGACTGTAACAATAAGCATACCTTACCACTAGGGGTGCATTTGCAGGAGACACTCCATACCTGTCCCACTGAAGTATATAAAGGGAGGTCTCAGGCAAGTGCAGCACTGGAGAGTTGAAATTAAAGGTGCAGGTCCTGAGTGACCTTAACTTCAGCATGTGTCTCGTGTAAGTCAGTACATTAGAGTCAGGACTTAACATTAGGTATGACTCCAGCAAGTGGAGAGTTTTTCCCCTGATTCCCATTGACTTCAATATTACAAGGGCTCCTTGATGCTACAATCAGCCAAATGCTGTCTTGATGTCAAGGGCAGTCACTCTCACCTCACCTCTGGAATTCAGCTCTTTTGTCCATGTTTGGACCAAGGTTGTAATGAGGTCTGGAGCTGAGTGGTCCTGGCGGGACCCAAACTGAGCATCAGTGAGCAGGTTATTGGTGAGCAAGTGTCACTTTGTAGCATTGTCGACGACACCTTTCATCACTTTTCTGATGATTGAGAGTAGGTTGATGGGGCAGTAATTGGCCGGATTGGATTTGTCCTGCTTTTTGTGGACAGGACATAACTGGGCAGTTTTCCACATTGTCAGGTAGATGCCAGTGTTGTAGCTGTACTGGAACAGCTTGGCTAACAGCACGTCTAGCTTTGGAGCACAAGTCTTCTGCACGACAGTCAGGATGTTGTCACGGCCAATAGTCTTTACTGTATCGAGTGCGTTCAGCCTTTTTTTAATAGCACGTGAAGTGTATCGAAGTGGCTGAAGACTGGCTTTTGTGATCATAGAATCATAGAATTATAGAATTATAGAATGGTTATAGCATGGAAGATGGCCATTCAGCCCATTGAGCCTGTGGTGGCTCTCTGCAAGAGCACATCAGCTAGTCCTATCCACACCGCACCCCGCACCCACCCCCCCCCACCTCTATTCATGAAGCCCAGGATCCATTAAGCTTTTTTAACTACTTTCTCAACCTGTCCTGCCACATTCAATGATTTGTGCACATATACCCCTATGTCTCATGCATCCCCTTTAACATTGTACCCTTTAGTTTATATTTCCTCTCCTCATTCTTCCTACCAAAATCTATCACTTCGCACTTTTCTGCATTAAATTTCATCTTCCACGTGTCCGCCTATTCCACCAACCTGAATATATTCTCTTAAAGTCTATCACTATCCTCCTCACTGTTCCCTATACTTCCAAGTTATGTGTCATCTGCAGATTTTAAAATTGTGCCCTGTACACCCACATCCAAATCGTTAAGATATGTCAAGAAAAACAGTGGTCCTAGAACTGACCACTGGGGAACACCACTGTACCCCTTCCTCCAGTCCCAAAAAACAACCGTTCACCACTACTCTCTGTTTCCTGTCACTTAGCCAATTATATATCCATGCTGCCACTGTCCCTTTTATTCCATGGGCTTTAACTTTGCTGGCAATCCTATTCTGTGGCACTTTGTCGAACGCCTTTTGGAAATCTATATACACCACATCAACCACATTACCCTCATCAACCCTCTCTGTTATCTTATCAAAAAACTCGATCAAGTTGGTTAAACATGATTTGCCTTTAACAAATCCATGCTGGATCCTTAATTAATCCACACTTGTCCAAGTGGCTTTAATTTTGTTCCTGATTATCGTTTCTAAAAGCTTCCCCACTACTGAGATTAAACTGTAGTTGCTGGGTTTATCTTTACACCTTTTTTGAACAAGGGTGTAACATTTGCAATTCTCCAGTTCTCTGGTACCACCCCTATTTCGAAGGAAGATTGGAAGGTTATGGCCAGTACCTCCGCGATTTCTTCCTTCACTTCCCTCAGATGCATCCGATCTGGCCCTGGTGATTTATCTACTTTAAGTACAGCCTGCCTTTGTAGTAGCTCAGCTTTATCAATTTTTTATCCCATCCAGTATCTACTCTACCTCCTCCTTCTTCATCATCATAAGCAGTCCCTCAAAATTGAGGAAGACTTGCTTCCACTCTAAAAATGAGTTCTTAGGTGACTGAACAGTCCAATACGGGAATTGCAGTTTCTGTCACAGGTGGGACAGGCGTTGAAGGAAAGGTTGGGTGGGACTGGTTTGCTGCACACTCCTTCTGCTGCCTGTGCCTGGTTTCTGCATGTTCTTGGTGATGAGACTCGAGGTGCTCAGCACCCTCCTGGATGCACTTCCTCTACTTAGGGCAGGGACTCCCAGGTGTCGGTGGGGATGTTGCACTTTATCAAGGAGGCTTTGAGAGTGTCCTTGAAACATTTCCTCTACCCACCTTGGGCTTGCCTGCCATGTAGGAGCTCCGAGTAGAGAACTTGCTTTAGGAGTCTTGTGTCAAGCATGCGGACAATGTGGCCCGCCCAGCGAAGCTGGTCAAGTGTGGTCAGTGCTTCGATGCTGGGGATGTTGGCCTGGTTAAGGATGTTAACGTTGGTGTGTCTGTCCTCCCAAGGGATTTGAGGTGTCTACTGTATATGGTCCACATCTCAGAGTCATACAGGAGGGCGGGTATTAAAACAGCCCTGTAGACCATGACCTTGTTGGTAGATTTGAGGGCCTGATCTTCGAACACTCTTTTTCTCAGTTGGCCGAATGCTGTGCTGGTGCACTGGAGGCGGTGTTGAATCTCGTTGTCGATGTCTGCTCTTGTTGATAACAGACTCCTGAGGTATGGAAAGTGGCCCACGTTGTCCAGAGTTGCGCCGTGGATCTTGATGACTGTGGGGTAGTGCTGTGTGGCGAGGACAGGCTGGTGGAGGACCTTTGTCTTACGAATGTTTAGTGTAAGGCCCATGCTTTCATACACCTCAGTGAAGATGTTGACTATGACTTGGAGTTCAGACACTGAATGTGTGCAGACGCATGCGTCGTCCGCGTATTGTAGTTTGACGACCGAGGTTGGGACAGTCTTGGATCCGGCCTGGAGTCGACGAAGGTTGAACAGGTTTCCACTGGTTCTGTAGTTTAGTTCCACTCCAGTAGGGAGCTTGCTGAGTGTGAGGTGGAGCATTGCAGCGACGAAGACTGAGAAGAGGGTTGGCGCAATGACACACTCCGGGAGGAGTTCCTCAGCCACAGGGAGAAGACGGTTGAGGAGGATCCTAGTGATGACTTTCCCAGTGGCTGATAACAGGAAGAATCCTTTGTAGTTGCCGCAGTCGGACTTGTCCTCTTTTTTAAAGATGGACACGATCACTGCATCTCTGAGATCTCCTGGCATGCTCTCCTCCTTCCAGATGAGAGAAATGAGGCCATGCATTCGTGCCAATAGTGCCTCTCCGCCATACTTTAGCGACTCAGCGGGGATTCCTTCTGCTTCCATTGCCTTGTTGTTCTTAAGCTGGTGGATGACCTTTTCTACCTTGTGCAGGGCTGGGGTTTTGCTGAGATGGTGGTGGGTAGTATGTTGCGGGATGGAGTCGAGGACACGCGAGTCAAAGGCAGAGTCTCGGTTAAGGAGACCTTCAAAGTGCTACTTCCAGCTGGTCCTGACTGCCTTGGTGTCCTTGACGAGTGTCTCCCAATTCTTGGGCAGCAGTGGGGTGGGGCTTTGGGTGTTTGGGCCGTAGGTGGCCTTGACTGCGGTGAAGAATCATTGCACATCATGGCTGTCGACCAGCTACTGAATCTCCTGTGCTTTCTCCACCCACCATCTGTTCTTTAGGTTGCGGGTTTTTTGTTGGACCTCGGCCTTAAGCCATCTGTAATGCTGCTTTGCTTCTCCCGAGTTGGGTTGTTGTTTTAGGCTCAGAAATGCCCTGCGCTTGCAATCTATTAGCTCTTGGATCTCCTGGTCATTCTCATCAGACCAGTCCTGGTGTTTCCTGGTTGAATGATCGGGCGTCTCTTTGCAGGCATTGGTTCTGGAGGCCTGGAGGGCAGACCAAGCGCTGTGGGCGTTCTGCGTCTCGGGGTCAACAAGGGACGCTAGATTGGCATCATCATCACCATATCAATATTAGGCAGTCCCTCGAGTCGAGGATGACTTGCTTCCACATCAAAAAGTGTTCCAATGAAGGACCTAAAGTTCCAGGTCCCGACCTAAATCTTGAAGGGTGGAAGATGCCTGTGCTTGGATTTTTTTAACGTGTGGTGACCATTGCACACCAGCCACCACACGGGCTTGACAGAACTAGGTCTTGGTCCTGTAGCAAGGATTAACCAAGATGACTGGAGACCAGCTCTGCTGCACGGACCTAGTGCGCACACATATCGCAATGTGGACGGGTCCGTGCTGCCCCTGGACCCTCATCTCTTCTGGACCCCAAACTCTCACCTCTCTTGTGCCCCGATCACATCTCTCTACAATCTCTCGCCGCTCCTTCACGTCGACCTCGCTGCTCATGTTGTATCTGTCCACGCTCCAGTCACGGGTCTTGGTGATGTCCCTTTTCACTGCTGTCGCTCTCCTGCTCCAGCACGTGCTGCTCCCTGGAGTGGTGTGCTGCCACGCTGTTCTTTCCGCTCCCCGGCCTGCTCCAATGGTGCTCGCAGGTCGGGGACTGCTCAGCCTGCTGGGCAAGGCCGCCACGCTGCTCCTTCCGCTCCCCGGCCTGCTCCGATGGTGCTCACAGGTAGGGGGATGCTCAGCCTACTGGGCTAGGCTGCCAGGCTGCTCTTTCCGCTCCCCAGCCTGCTCCGATGGTGCTCGCAGGGCAGGGCCGCTCAGTGTATTGGTTGACTGGCTGCAGGAGGCAGATTAGCAGTGAGGTGCTGGCTGTATAGGGCTCTCTTAGCTGGATCTTTGAGTGCCCCGGCATTGACTTTTTTGCGGCACTGCTTCTGCTGCCGTCGCCGCTTTGGGGCTATGTTAATGTTAATGATGGAACGGATTAGGTGATGGTCCGTCCAGCAGTCATCAGCTCCTGTCATGGTGCGTGTTGTGCGCACATCCTTGCAATCCCTGGCTCGGACGATGACATAGTCTTCACTATGTCTATGACAGCATCTTCTTCCCTGGTGAAGAGAGATGCAAAGTACTCATTTAGTACCTCAGCCATACCCTCTGCCTCTATGTGTAGTTCTCCTTTTTGGTCCCTAATCAGCCCCACATTTCCTCTGACTACCCGTTTACTGTTTATATGCTTATAGAAAACTTTTGGATTACCTTTTATATGATGGTGGGGACCTCAGGAGAAGGCCGATGTTGATTATCCATTTGGCACCTATGAGTCATTAATGTCCATCCCACTTGTCCAACAGCATGGGGAAAATACTTGTGCTGGCCATTCAGATTTGGCGCTGCGTGAGCATCGTGCGACCAAACTAAGAGGCCTGAGGATCGATGGAACTTGGTCCTCGGGTCTCATCAACATACTTGGATGAGCTGCCATCTCTGGCCCTTCCCCACAGGCAGCTAGCACAAGGAAAGACATTAATGTCGGGTCATTTACATCGCCAGTAGCGGCCATCAGGTATATCTTGAGAGGTGGTTTGGAGCAGGCTTTGGGGGAGGGGACGATCCTGCTCTTTCTGGCTCCATAGGAAGGGTTTTCTAAAAAAATAACTTAAACTTATCTTTCATTGGCGGCCATTGCCTGCCCCATTCATCGCTAACTAATATCAGAAACAGGTAATTCCACACGCGTTAAGCCTCTGATATTCAAGGGGGCGAATGCCCGTTTCAGGTGGGACATCTAAAAAGTGGCCCCACAAATTTAGCAGTGAGTCCAAAGCCTGCACAAGTTGCTTTGCGCCCGTTTTATGCCCAAAATCTGAGTGCAACACATACCAATTTTTACCCCTGTGAATCTATTGGATAGTTCCAATAACCAGGAGATGCCGGCACCTGTGTCTCCTGTTTTCCTCAGCTACCCCTGCAGATGTTATCCACTTCTCTCTTGCTACGTGATCTCTGTGTCCTGCATTGTCTACCACTGCCTCCTGGGTGACCACATTCTGGAGAGTATGATCCACAAAGTTGTCATCATCTCTGATGCTGTGGCGTGTGGCCAATTGTTCTGCGAGCACAGAGATTCTCTGTTTCAGAGACTCGGTTTTCTGAGACTTAGTGGAAATTTACTGCTCCTGGATACACTCAGGATCAGCGATGGTCGACGTATCAGATTCCATATGCAAAGGTTCCTTGCACTTTCATCTGTTTGTGTTCAACTGAATAATTAAAAGTGTCTGTAGGATAGCACTGATCTGCGTGTAATTATCCCAATACAAATGCTTTAAGTCTGTGAGTGACAAGGGTCACATTCACGAAATATCTGTCTCTGTTAAAATTCTCTTTGCAGTAATGTTTCAGAATGCCACCTAATATACAAAGAAAATTCCCACATAGCAGAGCTGAAAAAATAATTTTATTGCATACTGCTGGCTTTGCACCGCAGTAATTATACCTTGAAGGTTTTCCACAGCTCCACTGCAAACCTGACACATGAATACTGCATGCACTGCACGGGCAATTATACTCATGTGATTCACTTAATAGGGCCCAAGGGAAAATTCCACCACAAACAACCTCCAGATCCTCAGTTTATTACCAGGAAAACAGAAAAGAGATCGATAATTAATCAGAACATTGTGTAAATTAAATAAATAAGCAATTTTTCACAGAATGGTTCTTACTGTTTGTCCCAAAAGGAATACGTAACACCTCAGAAAACACAGATCCCTAAGGTACTCTATAATATGTCCTTACTATACAATATAAATGCACACGAGGCCCATACTTGAGAGAAGATCACTAAGTGACCTGTTACCTTTATTACCAAGACCTCAAGAGACAGACAGTGGGTGGAGCTTCCCCTTTTATTCCGGAAAGTCCAGGTTAGGAGTGTTTCCCACAAGTTCACCCACTGTGGTCAGTCTTCTCAAGGTGTATAACTTCGGTCAGCTGATACATGGGTTACAATGACAGTTGAATACATGACACTCCACAGTGCTGACTATTAACATGCCTTCTACCAACAACACAATGAGAATATTCAATCATTGCAGTCACTTTCCGCGAGCTTTTGAAGGAGAGGAATAACAACAATTTCACCGGCACAACTTTCTCTGTGCACCTTACAACTGCAAACCCTTATTAATACTGGTTTGGGCTGCTACTCAATATCAGAAATGCTGATGCTTAAACTGGCAGACAAGATGCTTGTGGAAATGCAGGATCCTAATCTGGATGTCCCTGGGCCCATGGGTGGTGCTTCCCTCCCCCTCCCTCCCGCCTCACCCGCCAGAGATGGCACATCAGCAGCAGGCAGGACGGCCAGTCAGCAGCTCGTGGCTCAGTGTCCAGACAATGATAATCATCCATGCCCTCCCCCTCACCAGCCTCAACCTCACAGAAACATATAAAATTCTGACGGGGCTGGACAGGTTAGATGCAGGAAGAATGTTCCCGACATTGCGGAAACATAGAAACATAGAAACATAGAAAATAGGTGCAGGAGTAGGCCATTCAGCCCTTCGAGCCTGCACCACCATTCAATATGATCATGGCTGATCATACAACTTCAGTACTCAATTTCTCTCCATACCCCTTGATCCCTTTAGCCGCAAAGGCCACATCTAACTCCCTTTTGAATATATCTAACGAACTGGCCTTAACAACTTTCTGTGGTAGAGAATTCCACAGGTTGACAATTCTCTGAGTGAAGAAGTTTCTCCTCATCTCAGTCCTAAATGGCTTATCCCTGATCCTTAGACTGTGACCCCTGGTTCTGGACTTCCCCAACGTCGGGAACATTATTCCTGCATCTAACCTGTCCAATCCCGTCAGAATGTTATATATTTCGATGAGATCCCCTCTCATTCTTCTAAATTCCAGTGAATATAAGCCGCGTCGATCCAGTCTGTCTTCATATGTCAGTCCTGCCATCCCGGAAATCAGTCTGGGGAACCTTCACTGCACTTCCTCAATAGCAAGAATGTCCTTCCTCAGATTAGGAGACCAAAACTGTACAAATTATTCAAAGTGTGGCCTCACCAAGGCCCTGTACAACTGCAGTAAGACCTCCTTGCTCCTGTACTCAAATCCTCTCGCTATGAAGGCCAACATGCCATTAGCCTTCTTCACTGTCCGCTGTACCTGCATGCCAACTTTCAATGACTGATGTACCATGATACTCAGGTCTCATTGCCCCTCCCCTTTTCCTAATCTGTCACCATTCAGATTATATTCTGCCTTCCTGTTTTTGCCACCAAAGTGGATAACCTCACATTTATCTACATCATACTGCATCTGCCACTCGTTTGCCCACTCACCTAACCTGTCCAAGTCACCCTGCAGCCAGCCTTTTAGCATCCTCCTCACAGCTCACACTGCCACCCAGCTTAGTATCATCTACAAACTTGGAGATATTACATTCAATTCCATTGTCTAAATCATTAATGTATATTGTAAATAGCTGGGCTCCAAGCACTGAACCTTGCGGTACCCCACTAGTCACAGCCTGCCATTCTGAAAATGACCTGTTTATTCCCACTCTTTGCTTCCTGTCTGCCAACCAGTTCTCTATCCACATCAATACATTACCCCCAATACCATGTACTTTCATTTTGCACACTAATCTCTTGTGTGGGACCTTGTCAAAAGCCTTTTGAAAGTCCAAAAACACCACGTTCACTGGTTCTCCCTTGTCCACTCTCTTAGTTACACCCTCAACAAATTCTAGAAGATTTGTCAAGCATGATTTCCCTTTCATAAATCTATGCTGACTTGGACTGATCCTGTCACTGCTTTCCAAATGCGCTGCTATTGACTCTTTAATAATTGATTCCAACATTTTCCCCACTATCGAAGTCAGGCTAACCGGTTTATAATTCCCTGTTTTCTCTCTCTCACTCCTTTTTTTAAAAGTGGGGTTACATTAGCAACCCTCCAATCCATAGGAACTGATCCAGAGTCTATAGAATGTTGGAAAATGACCACCAATGCATCCACTATTTCTAGGGCCACTTCCTTAAGCAGACTATCAGGCCCTGGAGATTTATTGGCATTCAATCCCATCAATTTCCCTTACACAATTTCCTGACTAATAAGGATTTCCTTCAGTTCCTCCTTCTAGCGAGACCCTCGGTCCCCTAGTATTTCCGGAAGCTTATTTGTGTCTTCCTTAGTGAACACAGAACCAAAGTATTTGTTCAATTGGTCTGCCATTTATTTGTTCCCCATTATAAATTCACCTGATTCTGACTGCAAGGGACCTACATTTGTCTTCACTAATCTTTTTTCTTCACATATATATAGAAGCTTTTACAGTCAGTTTTTATGTTCCCTGCAAGCTTACTCTCATACTCTATTTCCCCCCTCCTAATTATACCCTTTGTCCTCCTCTGCTGAATTCTAAATTTCTCCCAGTCCTCAGGTTTGCTGCTTTTTCTGGCCAATTTATATGCCTCTTCCTTGGATTTAACATTATCCCTAATTTCCCTTGTTAGCCACGGTTGAGCCACCTTCCCCATTTTATTTTTATGCCAGACAGAGATGTACAAATGTTGAAGTTCATCCATGTGATCTCTAAATGTTCGCCAGTCTATCCTAGCCAATTCACATCTCATACCATCGAAGTTACCTTTTTTTAAGTTCAGGACCCTATTCTCTGAATTAACTGTGTCACTTTCCATCTTAATGAAGAATTCTACCATATTATGGTCACTCTTCCCTAACGGGCCTCGCACAACAAGATTGCTAATTAATCCTCTCTCATTACACAAAACCCAGTCTAGGATGGCCTGATTCTAGTTGGTTCCTCGACATATTGGTTAAGAAAACCATCCCTTATACACTCCAGGAAATCCTCCTCCACCGTATTGCTACCAGTTTGGTTAGCCCAATCAATATGTCGATTAAAGTCATCCATGATAACTGCAGTACCTTTATTGCATGCAGCCCTAATTTCCTGTTTGATGCCAACTGCAACCTTTCTACTACTGTTTGGTGATCTGAACACAACTCCCACTAGCGTGTTCTGCCCTTTGGTGTTCCACAGCTCTACCCATACAGGTTCCACATCATCCAAGCTAATGTCCTTCTATTGCATTAATCTCCTCTTTAACCAGCAACGCTACCCCACCTCCTTTTCCTTTCTGTCTATCCTTCCTGAATATTGAATAGCCCTGGATGGTGAGTTCCCAGCCTTGGCCACCCAGGAGCCATGTCTCCATAATCCCAATTAAATCATATCCGTTAACAGCTATCTGCGTAGTTAATTCATCCACCTTATTACGAATGCTCCTCGCATTGAGACACAGAGCATTCAGGCTTGTTTTTTTAACACTCTTTGTCCTTTTAGAATTATGTTGTAATGTGGTCCTTTTTGATTTTTGCCTTTGATTTCTCTGTCCTCCACTTTGCCTTTTCTCCTTTCTACCTTTTGCTTCTGCCCCCATTTTACTTCCCTCTGTCTCCCTGCATAGATTATCATCTCCCTGCCATATTAGTTTAAACCCTCCTCAACAGCACGAGCAAACACTCCCCCTAGGACATTGGTTCTGGTCATGCCCAGGTGCAGACCATCCGGTTTGTACTGGTCCCACCTCCCCCAGAACCGGTTCCAATGTCCGAGGAATTTGAATCCCTCCCTCTTGCACCATTCCTCAAGCCATGTATCCATCTTAACTATCCTGCTATTTCTACTCTGACTAGCACATTGCACTGGTAGCAATCCTGAGATTACTAACTTTGAGGTCCTACTTTTTAATTTAACTCCTAGCTCCCTAAATTCAGCTTGTAGGACCACATCCCGTTTTTTACCTATATCGTTGGTACCCACATGCACCACGACAACTGGCTGTTCACCCTCCCTCTCCAGAATGCCCTGCATTTGCTCCAAGACATCCTTGACCTTTGCACCAGGGAGGCAACATACCATCCTGGAGTCTCAATTGTGGCCGCAGAAACGCCTATCTATTCCCCTTACAATAGAATTCCCTACCACTTTAGCTCTCCCACTCTTTTTCCTGCCCTCCTGTGCAGCAGAGCCATCCATGATACCATGAACTTGGCTGCTGCTGCCTTCCCCTGATGAGCCATCTCCCCCAACAGTATCCAAAGTGGTGTATCTGTTTTGGAGGGAGATGACTGCAGGGGACCCCTGCACTACCTTCCTACTCCTGCTCTGCCTGATGGTCACCCATTCCCTATCTGTCTTTGCAACCTTTACTTGTGGTGTGACCAACTCACTAAACGTGCTATTCACGACATCCTCAGCATCGCGGATGCTCCAGAGTGAATCCATGCGCAGCTCCAGTGCCGCAATGCAGTCTGACAGGAGCTGCAGCTAGATACACTTCCTGCACACATAGTAGTCAGGGACACTGGAAGTGTCCCTGATTTCCCACATAGCACAGGAGGAGCATGACATGGGTTTGGGCTCTCCTGCCATGACTTAACCCTAAAATTAACTTAATTTGGCAACAGTGCCAAAGGTTTCCAACTGAAAGGAAAAAGAAAAATTCTCACCAATCCACCAGCCAATCACTTACTCACTTGGCTGTGATGTCACACTTTAATTTTGATTTTTTAAAACTTTTTGTCCCTGCACTAGCTGGTTCCTCTGACTCTCGGGCCCTTTTATGGGCCTTTTGATCCTCCCGCTTCTGCTCCTGTGGCTCCTCCAGCTCTCGGGCCCTTTTATGGGCCTCTCGATCCTCCCGCTCCTGCTCCTGTGGTTCCTCTGACTCTCGGGCTCCTTTTATGGGTCTCTTGATCCTGCTGCTCCTGTGGCTCCTTCGACTCTCAGGCCCTTTTAAGAGCCTTTCGATCCTCCCGCTCCTGCTCCTGTGGCTCCTCCGACTCTTGGGCCCTTTTATGGGCCTCTCGATCCTCCCGCTCCTGCTCCTGTTTTCAACTTTTTAAAGAGACATGTGGTTGGTCTGAGGGATAAGCCATTAGGCACATCATCCATGAGGTCCTGCATTCACCATTGACCTCAATGCGGCATTATCAGATCATTGGTCCAGCAATATGTGGCACAAATATAATGCAATGTTAATGGTGAGCTAAAAGATTATGTTCGCCACCAAACTTACCATTACTTTTAAAAATAGGGACGCACAGCCTGGATGCCTACTGAGCAACCTGATCCAATATGGTGGGCAATGACCGTCTCATGCTGAATGAGCATGTGCATGCCACCCGCCATTTTGGGTGCTTGGGCGCCGGTTCTATGCCTGTAAAATGGTGCAGCAATATCGAATGTCTCGGCCAGTGGTTCTGCTAAAGTTACAGCGGTAATTCAAAGAACCCCCGTGGAAATTCCAGGCAGTTCAATTAATCCATAGAAAACTGGACTCTAGTAATTACTTTTGGATAAATGCTTAATGTGCTCCTATGACATTCCTCATTCCACTATTTTAACTTTTTGAAATTGCTTAATATCAGTGACAAAATGATCCTTAAATCATTTTTAAGACCTCAATTAGATCACCCCTCAACTGCCAAAACTCAAGGGAATACAAGCCAAGTTTATGCAACTTGTTCTCATAATTTAACCCTTTAAGCCCTGCACCCCTTCCACGGCCAATATATCTTCATGAGATGCAGTGCCCAAAACTGAATGCAGTACTCCAGATGGTCCCTGATCAAGGAGCTGTATAACTGAAGCTTCACTTCATCACCTTTGTATTCCACCCCCTTGAGATAAATCGCAACATTACATTAACCTTTTTGAATGCTTTTGTACCTGTGCACTAGCTTTTAGTGATTTGTGTATATGATGCAACAGAAATTTCAAAGAACTTCTGGGCCGCTATTTTATAAACTTACAATGCAATTTTGAATAGTTTTTTTTAGTCCAGCATTATTGATCTCATCAGTATTCAACAATAAATATGAAAATTAAACCAGAACATAAGTATATTATACTTCCAACTGAGTCTTCATTTAAAATAAAACAGTAATTTACTCTTGATATATACGTTGTTATTTAAATATAATTTTAATTTAAGCATAATAATTTTTGACAATAAAAGCTTTCAATCAGATTTGAATTATATTTCATGTCATCTTTAGTGCTCTCATTTTTATTGTCAGGTTTCAGATATTAATTATTCCCATTCCAATTTTGCTTTTCATATCGTATTTTGCCTAAAGCTCAAACTGTAATCAAACTACCCTGAAGAACGCAACCAACTTCTGCTCAGCTTTCAACCATGACAGAATAATATATCTATGTTATTGTATAACAGAAGCTAAAGATAGCCTATAAAATTAAAACAGGAACAAGCATTTACATTAATGGATAAAGGAAAAGGTTGCTCTCATTTTGACAGCTGACTGAATAATTGATTTTAGTATTTGAAGATTTTGGTGTCCCTTTGGGCTGAACTTGGAATAAAGATATAAGGTAATGAATTCTTCAACAAGGAAGATAATCCACTGCCACTCAATACTGTAGTAAACTCAAATTAACAAGTATTTTTAGGCTAACTTTCTGCTGTTCTAATTCTGCTTATGACAGTGTTTGACTGTTCTTCAGTCCTCTGCTGCTGTCTGATTCCTTATCGTCTTCTGTCATTCCTCTGTTGTTGCTGCAGAACATTCCTACATTGTACAATGAACCATAGCAACTTAGACCTCTGAAAGTTCCCCGTATAGGGTCAATCTCAGGTGAGTTGATTGATTAATTGATTACATAGCATTACATAGTATTTACAGCACAGAAGCAGGTCATTCAGCCCAACAGGTCCATGCTGGTCTTTATGCTCCACACAAACCTGCATCCCACCCTTTTTCATCTAACCTCATCAGCATAACCTATTCTTTTCTCCCTCATGTGTTGATCTAGCTTCCCCTTAAATACATCTATGCTATTTGCAACAACTACTCCATGTGGTAGCGAGTTCCACATCCTCACCACACTCTGAGTAAAGAAGTTTCATCTGAATTCCCTACTGGAATTATGGGTGAATATCATATATTTATGGCCCCTAAAGGTCTTCCCACAAGTGGAAATATCTCCGGCATGGACACGATGGGCCAAAATGGCCTACTTCCGTGCTGTAAATTTCTATGATACTATGATCTTCTTTACGTCTAATCTATCAAACATAGAAACATAGAAACTTAGAAAATAGATGCAGGAGCAGGCCATTCGGCCCTTCGAGCCTGCACCACCATTCAATATGATCATGGTTGATCATGCAACCTCAGTACCACATTCCTGCTTTCTCTCCATACCCCCAATCTCTTTAGCCGTAAGGGCCACATCTAACTCCCTTTTGAATATGTCCAACGAACTGGACTCAACAATTTTCTGTGGTAGAGAATTCCACAACTCTCTGGGTGAAAAAGTTTCTCCTCATCTCGGTCCTATATGGCTTACCCCTTATCCTTAGACTATGATCCCTGGTTCAGGACTTCCCCAACATCAGGAACATTCTTCCTGCATTAAACCTGTCCAGTCCCGTCAGAATTTTATAAGTTTCTATGAGACCCCTCTCATTCTTCTAAATTCCAGTGAGTATAAGCCTAGCCGATCCAGGCTTTCCCCATATGTCAGTCCTGCCATCCCGGGAATCAGTCTGGTGAACCTTCGCTGCACTCCTTCAATAGCAAGAATGTCCTTCCTCAGATTAGGAGACCAAAACTGCACATAATGTTCAAGGTGTGGTCACACCAAGGCCCTGTACTACTGCAGTAAGACCTCCCTGCTCCTATACTCAAATCCATGCCATTTGCTTTCTTTACTGCCTGCTGTACCTGCATGCCTACCTTCAGTGACTGATGTACCATGTCACCCAGGTCTCGTTGCACCTCACCTTTTACTAATCTGTCACCATTCAGATAATAATCTGCCATCCTGTTTTTGTCACAAAAATGGATAACCTCACATTTATCCACATCATACTGCATCTGCCATGCATTTGCCCATTCACCTAACCTGTCCAAGTCCCCCTGCAGCCTTTTAGCATCCTCTTCGCAGCTCGCATTGACACCCAGCTTAGTGTCATCTTCAAACTTGGAGATATTACACTCAATTCCTTTGTCTAAATCATTAATGTATATTGCAAATAGCTGGGGTCCCAGCACTGAACCCTGCGGCACACCACTAGTCACTCCCTGCCATTCTGAAAAGAACCCGTTTATTCATGCCCTTTGCTTCCTGTCTGCCAACCAGTTCTCTATCCACGTCAATACATTACCCCCAATACCATGTACTTTAATTTTGCACACTAATCTCTTGTGTGGGACCTTGTCAAAAGCCTTTTGAAAGTCCAAATACACCACATCCACTGGGTATCCCTTATCCACTTTATTAGTTACATCCTCAAAAAACTCTAGAAGATTTGTCAAGCATGATTTCCCTTTCATAAATCCATGCTGACTTGGACCGATCCTGTCACTGCTTTCCAAATGCGCTGCTATTACATCTTTAATAATTTATTCCAGCATTTTCCCCACCACTGATGTCAGGCTAACTGGTCTATAATTCCCTGTTTTCTCTCTCCCTCCTTTTTTAAAAGTGGGGTTACATTAGCTACCCTCCAATCTATAGGAACTGAACCAGAGTCCATGGAATGTTGGAAATTGACCAACAATGCATCTACTATTTCTGGGGCCACTTCCTCAAATACTCTGGGATGCAGCCTATCAGACCCTGGGGATTTATCGGCCTTCTGTCTCTTCAATTTCCCTCACACCATTTCCTGACTAATAAGGATTTCCTTCAGTTCCCCCTTCTCGCTAGACCCTTGGTCCCCTAGTATTTTCGTAATTTTAAAGACTCCTATTAGGTCACCCCTCAGACTTCTCTTTTCTCGAGAAAAGAGACCCAGCCTGTTCTTTGAATGATTCATTGATTATGTATTTTAATTGATTGCAAATTTCCTTAGAAAATCTCACTTGATCCTGATCAGACCAGACCGCATGCAGCATTGTCTACATTTTTGTCAACGAATTGAGAATTACTTTGATGTAGACCAGGATTCTAGAAGAAGAGCTAGTTAAAATGGTGCAAAGGCAATGTGGGACAGCTGTCAGGAAGAGCACGGTCATGGAAAGAGCGATCCAGGTATAACACGGGAGGCGAAAACTTTACATAGGAACTTAAGAAATAGGAGCAGGAGTAGACTATTTGGCCCCTCGAGCCTGCTCTGCCATTCAATAAGATCATGGCTGATCTGATCTTTGTCTCAACTCCACTTCCCTGCCCGCTCCCCATAACCCTTGACTCACTTATCGTTCAAAAATCTGTCTATCTCCACCTTAAATATATTCAATGACCCAGCCTCCACAGCTCTCTGGGCTGGAGAATTCTACAGATTCACAACCCTCTGAGAGATGAAATTCCTCCTCATTTCCGTTTTAAATGGGCAACCCCTTATTCTGAAACTATGGCCCCTAGTTCTAGATTACCCCATGAGGGCAAATATCCTCTCTGCATCTACCCTGTCAAGCCGCCTCAAAATCTTATACATTTCAATAAGATCATCTCTCATTCTTTGAAACTTCAATGAGAATAGGCCCTACCTGCTCAAACTTTCTTCATGAGACAACCCTTTCATCTCAGGAATCAACCTCGTGAATTTTCTCTGAACTGCCTCCAATGCAAGTATATCCCTACTTAAATAAGGAGACCAAAGCTGTACGCAGTACTCCAGGTGTGCAGTTGTAGCAGGACTTCCCTACTTTTATACTCCATCCCCCTTGCAATGAAGGTCGACATTCCATTTGTCTTCCTAATTACTTGCTGTACCTGCATGTTAACTTTTTGTGTTTATTTTTCCTACCAAAGTAGATAACCTCATATTTTCCCACACTATATTCCATCTGCCAACATTTTGCCTACGCACTTAGCCTGTCTATATCCCTTTGCAGATTCTTTGCATCCTCAAGAGACAGATGACAAATTGGGGGAGGTGTGTAAACCATTTTGTGCTCTATGACCTAAGATGAACCAAATGGCTTCCCTCATCTGCATGCAATTTGGATATTTATAAGATTTTTGTCCTTTTCAATATTTTATTTTGTTCCTTGCTACCAGTGTTATACTAATGGACAGCTCAATAGAGGGATTGCTATCTCAGTCAGTTTATCAATAACTTTGGATGAGTTTCAGATTAATTAATAGAAAAATAAAAATCATGCAAAGGACTATTTACTTATTAATGAGAGGTCATCTTTCCAAACCAAGTACATTATAGGGGAAGTTCTTTTCAGTTTGTAATACCACTGAGTCAGCCAGGAGAAGCGCAGTACAGTAAAGAATATCCCTTTGATTATCTGTTCAGGTCTTGTTGTACAGAGGGCAGTGAACATTGAAAGATAAACCTGGTGATTCTTTTTGCCAGACCTTCTCCTGTAACTTTGTCGGAAGTGCAACGGAAACCTTATTTGAACGTGGGTGAACCTGGTTTCTGCCAACGTTACGGTGATAGAGCCAGAAAATCTGCAAGAAAATTCAATCCCTAATGACCCAGAATTTCCTCAGAGCTGCTCCCTCTCTGTTGTCGTAACTTCACCACAAGTGCGGCAGAAACACATTTACACGGAGGAGTGGGACCAATTCTGAGGAAAATCCAAGTCATTGGACTCAGTTTCTCCCAGTTATCTGCACCGTTTTTTTGGCGTGCATCGTCATTTTTGGCGTAAATTAAAATATCCAAGTTTCCCCAAAGATTCTGCGCCAGCCTAACTCAGTTAGGGACGATTTTTTTAGGTTAGTTATTGTTTTGCGTCATAGTGGGTGTAACCTGATGTCTGTGCCAGTTTTTCACATTTAAGCAAGTTTGGCCAACTTAAATTTTTCCCAGGATAACGTATGTGACCACTCCCAAAAAACCTTCTGGGCACTTAAGGAAAACCAGCGGACATTAAAAAATCTGTGCACAAAGACACCATTGTTTTTAGGCGACGTTTTGGAGGGAGTCAAGAAGACGAAGAATATGCATCATGAAGCTTAATTTTTTCAAAGTCAAAAGGGAGAAAATGGAAGTCGAATACAATTCTTTAATTTTTGATTTTTTTCAAAGTACCACGCCACCACTGATCGTCCCCTCACCGGGCTCGAGGGTCGGAATGTTGGCCGGCAGAATCGCTCCCTCACCCGGACACAGAGGCTCGGCTTCAAAAGAATCCTGGGGGGGGGGGGCGGCTGGCGGCAGGAGGGGAGGGGGGAGTGGAAGCTGAACTGAAGGGATGAGAACCCTTAGACATGCAGCAGCTGCAAAAGAAGCCCGGGGTGAGGGGTTGGGGGAGTAGGGGGGGCGGTGGTGGATGCCAAGCCCCTGTGCCCCTGTGTCCGGACGAGGGAGTGATTCTGCCAGCCGATCCTCAAGCCGGGTGAGCAGACGTGCGGTCAGTGCTTGAGTGGTATTTTGAAAAAAATCTCCAATGAAAGAATTGCATTAGACATCGTTGCCCCAAATGTCTTCATTGAATGCCTAGCTTCCCGTTCTAAGCAAGCCTATTGCGCATGCTCAGACCAGGATGTAGTCTGTACTAGGGTATCAATCTTGGGGAGAGAGAGAGAGGAAAGAAGATTTGAGGCCTTTATCCTGCTGTTTTGAGCTTCTTGCAAAGCTACAATTTAATGACGGGGGCAATATTGACAATGCCACACCTCGTGCAAACCTTCTGCATGATGGTGCTGTGGAGGAGACAATTGACTCAATGTCATCGCATGAGGAACCTCAGAGCACATAGGATGCTGGGCTGGAGGCCTTACCCACGTCGGGTATTTCGAGACAGGCGTTCATACCTGCACCTGAGTGATGCAGACTGTGTGAGAAGGCTACGTTTCGGCAAAGAAGTTGTAACCGAGATCTGTGAGTTAGTAAAAGCAGACCTGCACCCTAGAAGCATCAGGAGGACTGCTTTGTCAGTTGCAGTAAAGGTTGCAGCTGCACTTTCATTTTATGCATCTGGATCATTCCAGGCCACAACTGGGGATGTGTGCGCCATTTCTCAACATGCAACACTTATCTGCATTCGGCAGGTGACTGCTGCACTTTATGCCCGGAGGAATGACTACATAAAGTTCCCCGTGACTGCCCAGGCAATGTGCAACAGGGCTGTGGGCTTCTCCAGGATTGCTGGCTTCCCAAAGATACAGGGCTGCATTGATTGTACCTACATCACCTTGCGAGCATCTTTGGAGGATTCGAGATGTACAGGAACAGAAAAGGCTTCCACTCTGTGAATGTGCAGCTTGCGTGTGACGACATGCATTGCAACATGTCAGTTGATGCGAGATACCCTGGGAGCACCCATGATATGTTCATCCTACACGAGAGCACTATATCTGCCATGTTTCAGCAGCAGCCAGGAGGGCAGAGCTGGCTGCTGGAGGACAAAGAGCATGGCCTCGCCACCTGGCTCATGACACGTAACCTGGACGGAAGCCATCCGGGAATACAACATGTCGCACATTGCGACGCGCAGCATGATAGAGAGCACCATTGGCATCTTGAAACAGCATTTCCGATGCCTGGACCATTCCGAAGGCTACTTGCAATACTCCCCTGAGATTGTCGGTCAGTCCACTGCTGTGTGCTGCATGCTGCATTACTTAGCCATCATGATGAGGAGGAACATGCAGATGATGAGGCGGAGGAGGAGGATGAGGGGGAGGAGGAAGAGGAGGAGGAAACCATGCAACTACCTGAACCTGGAACAAGACAATGGAGGAGGGCGGGCCATCGTACCCCTTTAACGATTGCTCAAGCCTTGCGCCAGCAACTCATCAGTGAATACTTTGCTGCCTGAAGTCACAGTGGCAATTATTCCAAATGGACCATGTTTACTGTTGGAACCTGTTCCGTAATGCTGTGTTGTGTTAATGGAACAAATACTGGAAATGATTCAGTTATAATTTAAAATATATTTTTTTCAAAAGTTTAACACTTGTTTGCATTTAACTTTAATTAAAATATTCTCGTATCAAACTTTAAAGTTTTCAGTTAAGACGACTTACAAACTTTAAGATCACTTACAAACTTTTAAACTTGTAAATTTACATCACTTACAAAAAACCTTTAAGTTGAGAACAGTTAAAACAGTAAAAACAATAATAATAACAACAACAGCAACAACGAAAGGCTGCACCCATCTCTCCTCCACCTTATTCTAAGACCGCCCGATGCGCTTGGTCTTGTTGACTCCATTCCTACCCGCAGGCAGTGGCGCAGCATTTCTCAGGTTGGTACCAAGCTTATTCTTTCGAGCAGCTCGGATAATGTGCTCTTCTTGATGGGTGGCATGAGCAGACCAGTAGTGTGGAAGGCTTGGCTTGGGCCTCTTCAGAGGCTGGTCTGGGGATTGGAGTGAGAGTGACAGTTGACTCCGTCAATGGCCGTGGGGTTTAGGCATGTTCCATTATTGCAGTTGCTAACTGCGACATTCCCTCCCTCATGTGCCCTGATATTGTCTCAACTACCTGCAATATTCACTCACTTATGTTCACCGACAGTGTATCCGCTACCTGCGACATTCCCTCCCTCATGTGCCCAGACAGTGTTCCCATTTCTCGTGAGAGTGTTGTTACTTCTGCCGACAGTCCTAATAACTCATCACCCACCCCACCGATGGTGTCCAAGAGTGATCGTGTAAGGTCAATGTTCTCTGCGTTCATTGCCATCATCTGAACCACATCTGTTGGATCCTGCACCTCAGGAAAGCGCTGCCAAGCTCTCCTTCCCCTCCTCACCCTGGGTGTGGCTCGTTGCATCCCACTGGGACCCACAGCCTTGGACTGTGTGAAATCGTGGAATGTCCCAACTTTCATACCACTCAGGAAAGGGGTTGGCACCTCAATGGGGGGCATCTGCACCTCCTCCAGAATGAGTACAACAGTGGGGGCTTCATCCTCCCTCCCCACCCCCCGCCCCTCTCCCTGCCCCTTCTCGTCCCCCTCTCCCTCACCCCCAAGCTCTTGGTCTGTAAGTTGGGATTGGAAGATGTACTCCTCTTCAGGCTCATCCGCGTCTGAATCTTCTTATGCATCGGCTTCAGCCTCGTCAGGGTTAGCTTCAAGTTCTGCAAAATATAACAGAAAGGATAAATGGTTAATAGCAGTGGAGGGGTCAGGATGACACGAGTAGGCTCACAGAGCTGAGGTAGCAGGCTCATTTGAAGGACCACGATGAATGATAGTACATTGCATCAACCGAAGCGTAGCTGATGGAGACATCGCCATGAACCAAAGCATGGCTAGCCCTCGCAGTACTTGACTTTTAGCAAAGCCAGAATGTGGAATTTGCAGGACTTACCCTCTCCCTCAAGTGTGGGTCCAGCTTGTGCAGTAGTGGTTGCTTTTCTCCAGGCAGGACCCATCAAAGCAGCGACCCTGTCTTCCAAGGGTGTCAGTGGGTGCAGATTTGCCAGGCCTCCTCCTGTTCGAGTTCTGTCTATTTTGTTGTATGCCACCTTCCTCTGTAAAGTTGAAAATATAACTTTTTCGAGAGGGTGTCTTTCTGCTGGGTGGGACATACAGACGGTCACATTTCAATTGCAATTCCAGTGAATAAATGAAAATATTACTTACACTAACTACTTTGACCAAGGTCCTGCCACTTCTTTTTGCACTGGCCTTCAGACCTCGGGGTGGTCACTATTGCACAGTAATCTTCTGCAAGCTGGTTCCAGCGTTTCTTCATTTCTTTTGGTGAAACTTTTATGTGACCTCTGCTGGTGTCCAGCTCATGCCATCTGGCCTCAATTACAGTAACTAGTGCCTCCACTTCATCCTGTGAGAAATTCTTGGTCCTTGAGCTGCGTTGCATATTGCAGCTCTGATTTTTCTACTAAGAATTAAAGTTCTCACACAACACTCAAAAATTTGGCAGATCGAATATAATGTAGGAAAATATGAGGTTATCTACTTTGGCAGAAAAAATTATAATTATAATTTATAATTTAAATGGAGAAAAATTGCAAAGTGCTTCAGTACAGAGGGACCCGGGGGTCCTTGTGCATGAAGCACAAAAAGGTAGTATGCAGGTACAGCAAGTAATCAGGAAGGCAAATGGAATGTTGGCCTTTATTGCAAGGGGGATGAAGTATAAAAGCAGAGAAGTCCTGCTACATCTGTACAGGGTATTGGTGAGGCCACACCTGGAGTACTGCATAAAGTTTTGCTCTCTTTATTTAAGGAGGGATATATTTCCATTGGAGGCTGATCAGAGAAGGTTCACTAGGTTGATTCTGGAGATGAGGGGGTTGACTTATGAAGATAGGTTGAGTATGTTGGGATTATACTCATTGGAGTTCAGAAGAATGAGAGGTGATCTTATTGAAACATATAAGGTAATGAGAGGGCTTGAAAAATTAGATGCAGAGAGTATATTTCCATTCATAGGGGAAACTAAAACTAGGGGGCATCATCTCAGAATAAGGGCCGCCCATTTAAAACTGAGATGAGGAGGAATTTCTTCTCTCAGATGGTTGTAAATCTCTGCTCCAGAGAGCTGTTGAGGCTGGGTCATTGAATAGATTTAAGGCGGAGATAGACAGATTTTTGAGCGATAAGGGAATAAAGGGTTATGGGGAGTGGGCAGGGAAGTGAAGCTGAGTCCAAGATCAGGTCAGCCATGGAGTAGTCAGGGCCAAAAAAAATGGGCGTAACTCTTGAAATACGGCAAAAAACGGCATTGGAGAAAATTGAGCCAATTGTTCTGCATGACATGAAATCCATGTACTTTTAGGAAGAGGCAACATTTTTATAATGATTTAGTGGCACTTAATCATTTCAATAGTTAACAGCATATTACCTGATTTTCACAGCCATACATTGCAGAGTAGATTCTTCCAGTTATATTGCTGTTGTATCCAGCTCGCTCATAGTGGCTTATACGATTGTTAGTCTTTCATTCAGCTGTTCATCAACATCTAGTAATAACATAGATTGTGCAGGTTGATCCTGAGGCACTCACATTTTAAAGGACTTTACGAAAATAGGCACCTGGTGCCTGCTGAACTTGGTTAAATCTGCCCATCAGATTTGCATTCTGGTGCACTTTGTGTTTTATGAGAGCAGTGGCATTTGCAGTGCTTACCTCAACTGGGCAAGAACATCATTGCAATACAGGTTTAGCGACTGAAATCCGGAGTTCCGGAATTCGGAATGTTCCAGAATCCAGACACCGGGCCGATTCATGGCGGGTCATCTGGAATCCAGGAAATTTCCGAAATCAGGACCCGCCACCGTCTCCCCAGTCCATCACCAGATCTCCTCCCACTCGGTCGCCCAACTGACCTCCTCCTGCTTGGCCACCAGCCTCCCTCCGCCCCTCTTACCTCGGCCCAGGCAATTCCAGATTCGGGATGTTGGAAACACGTTCTGAAATCCGGAAATATCCGGAATCCGGAACGGCATCGGTCCCGAAGTTTCCGGATTTCGGACGCTTTACCTGTATATATTTGGGTACGTATCAGACCTGCACACTAGCTTTTGCTAAAGGTTGCTCAATAGTGGTAAACATCCAGAAGATCTTGCAAAGGACACTGCTGTATAAAGCAAAGCATAGCTTAGCAATTTTGGAACCATTTTCAGCTTTTTAATTTCTCTTGGCACTTCGGTTCTCCTGAGCTTTTGTGCCAATTGATGTAGATTATTATTTTTGTTATTTCCTGAACATCGCTACTAGATGCAATGACTTTCTGAAACCTCTTTCTCTTACATGTCTGGAAAACAGGTTAAAATATTTCACTTTGGCAGACAATTAGTGCAGATTCTGATACATTTTCTCAAAGGAAGTTGGACCGGCAGACTAGATGGCAGTATTTTTTCCACCGATCGTTTTTTAAAATTTGCGCTAGAGATGTAGCTAATGTGGGAAGGTCACATTTATTGTGGAACTCTCATTGCCCAGGGAAGATAGTGGAGGGTGCTTTTCTTGAACCACTGCCGTCCTCATGCTGAATGTGCTCCCACATGGTGTTAGGTATTGAATTACAAAACTTTGAACCAATAAATTATGAAGTAATAGTGATACACATCCAAGTCAGAATGATATGTGACATGGAAGGGATCTTGGAGGTGATGGCCTTCCCATAACATTACTTATCTTGTTCTTTTCTGTGCTAGAGGTTTCAGGGCTGGGGAGGGGTGTTGTAAAAGTAAATTTGATGAGTTGCTCCAATGCATCCTATAGATTGTACTTAGTGCAGCATCAGTGAGCTAGTGGTGAAGTTAATGAATTTTGAGTCCAATGGCAGTGGCAACAATCAAATAACTGCTCTGCCCAAATACTGTTCAGCTCCTTGATTATTGTTGCTGCAACATCCACCCTGGCGAGTGATGAGTATTTCATCACCCTCGTAACTTGAGTCTTGTAGATAGTGGAGAGGCATTGAGGGGTCAGAAGGTGAGCAACGTCTTGCAGACTACCCGACTTCTGCTCTGCTTTTGCAGCCACAGTGTTGATATGACCCACAAGATATTGGGGCCACTGCATGGTGCCAATGAAGGCCAAGGAAAGATGGTTCAGCTTTTTCTTGTGACACTTCTCTTTAATTGCCCTAAATCCTTTAAATTTGACTTACATTCACATTTCCTGTCTCATTAAAGTCTGTTCTTTTGTTCTGTCCACACACTTACACCTGAAATTATGCTAATACACCAATTGACTAAGAAAATTGAGCATAAACAGCTCACTTCCATTTCAGCATGCTAATAGCCATTCTGGTAGTAATAATGTCACAAGAGGAAAATCAGACATGCTCTATCAAAGACATAGATTCAATAACAAAACATTGTTTGATGAGTGCAATGAGTTAAAATTATATCGGGAGTGTGGGACTGAGAGGTCTAGAAACTGGTCCATTTTCTGGGAGCTGTTTGGGCAATTGAGGCCCCAATATGACTGGCCGGAAGTGTATGCACATTTTCAGCTAGAAGTGCGCTATTGGTCACACTGGGTAAGGATACACAAAAGGTGGTTTTTACCCATGCCTGAAATAGGCATTAGGCCTTTTGCAAAGAACACCTATTTGAGGCTCCATTCTGTAATATTACTTTGCCCTGAAGCAGTCAGCTGCAGCTGCACTCAAGGAAACCACACCTGGGGACCAGCTGCAAAAAAGAAGCTAAGTAACTTGCCTGAATGTGGAGCTGGGAGGAACAGAAGAGCATCCACATTAAAGGACCCACTTATGAACCTAATTACCCATCTCTGCCGGTCCTATCACGATCCCCGACGTAATCTCCCCTCTGCTCCCAACCCTACCCCCAATCCCAAGCTCCTCGATCACTAACCATATCCCCATCCCGAACTGAGCCAGGCTCTAATACCCGACCCCAACCCATGCCCACATCTATGACCCACGGTCCCTTCCATGATTCCTGGCCTCCAAATCTCTAGTCCTCTGATCCGCGATTCTCAGACCCCAATCTCCGACAAAACGCATCCCCAACCCAACCACCAGACTCTTTACCCGAGGGCTGCAGCCTGATTTTTCACTAATGTTCATCGGCGGGCTCTGATGCCACATTAGCTCCTTTATAACATGGCCTGAGGCCCAATACATGGAGAGCCACAGGCCTCACCAGTCTAGCACATGGAATGCACCCAACGCCCATGTATCCAACAATGGGCCTATCCACATTACTGAGCTCATCTCTCAGTAATTCCCCTTCTTTAGCCCCAATAACTGTCATCATGAATATCACTTTTAACAACAGTTATAAAATGGTATGTTGGATTTTAACATCTTTGCAAACTTGTTTACTTTGATAATTATTTTTTTTAATTATTTAAATTGTAAATGTTGAAGGCATCATTAGGGTAACCATCTGGGTCGTGCAATGTGTTTTGAGACAATGAGATAACTAAATTAGATTACACAATTGAACAGTAAGTAGCTAGCACTGTAGCCAGTGTTATACATGCAGTTACCTCACACTGACTGGTTAATTAGCTCCTCTCAGTCAGTTTTCGCAATAATATAGTCCTTAGCACTTAAAATGTTATCAGCATTCATCAATTAAATAATATTCCAAGAAAACCAGGAATGTAGCAATCAAAATGATGATAAAATTTGTCACAATTCTTATTATCTATTGGACTTATAAAAGACAGTGCAGCTTTACTCTCAGGGCTCTGTACCACATGCAATGCCACACCTGGTAAGTTGCCATCTCAAGCGTGCCTCCAGGGGCAGGTGCAAAGCAAAGGCAGCTGCTTCTCCACAGGGTGAAAAGAAAAAGTAGAGCATCAGTTACTTGTGTTGCATCAACAGAGGCCTGTGCTCAGATCACTAGATGCAGGGACCTTACAAAAGAAAAAGGGGAAAATCATATACACTAGCTGAAAATAGACAGGAGATGTACGAACCTTGTGATTCTTTGGCCTATATTTTTAAACACAATTAATATAGAATAGAAGGTGCAGGTTGGCTCACTCATCAGCCTACTGCCACAATGTAGGGTAAAACTTAATTATGGTCTGTTTTGGGCGAATAACCGACATGAAGCACATGCCCGAACCAGGAAGCCCAAGGCTTGCCGGAAATTAGGCTTCGGGGCTCATTTGAATAATTGGCTGAACTGCCAGTACCTGTGGTGCCTCCAGAGACAGCTGTCCATTGCCAGCGTTCCAATTTGGTCCGACTGCCTCGCCAGCAGCAGCCCCCAGGTAAGTCTCTGGAGGGGGTGAGGGTAAAGGAGAGTGGGGGGGGGGGCCCGAACATCGACTAGCAGCTGCCCTCGGGAGTGCGGTGAAGCCGGGAGGAGCAGTCCTCCAAATCAAGCTATATATAAAAAAATGTACTTACCTTATTATTGGCAGCCGCTTGCTAAACCACATCCATGTCGGGTAAAACTGAGTGGGGCTAGCACGGCAGCTGCTCCACACATGGATCCCCAATTTCTCAGAAGGCTCTGAAAAGAAAAAGAACTTGCAGTTCTATTACACCTTTCATGACCTCAGGACGTCCCAAATCGCTTTACAGCCAATGAAATATATTTTTGAATTGTAGTCGCTGTTGTAATGTAGAAAACACAGCAGCCAATTTGCGCACAAAAGACTTCCACAAATAGCAACGTAATAATGACCAGATAGTCTGTTTTGGTGATGTTAGTTAAGGGATAAATATTGGCCAGGGCACCAGGGAGAACTCTGCTGCACTTCTTTGACATAGTGCCATGGAATATTTTACATCCACCTGAGAGGGCAGAAAGGACCTCATTTTAACATTTCATCCGAAAGACAGTACCTCAGTACTGCACTGAAGTCTCAGCCTGAATTTTGTGCTCAAGTCTCTGGAGTGAGGCTTGAACCTTCTGACTCAGAGATGAGAGTGCTGCCCACTGAGCCATGGCTGACTGCAGTTTGATAGGTGTTTGACCCAGTATTAACATGCACAAGGAACCTAACATTAGTTTTAAGTGGTCACTAGGGACAGCTGAAAAATTGGCTGATCCAAGTTGGACCTACTTCAGGCGCTCTTGGGTTATAGGAGACAACACCCTGAAAGTTAGGTTCCTTTGACTCTGAGGTTGGCTCTATAAGGGAATTTTAAGTACCTCCACCCAGCATAAATCTAGCAGAATGGAAGTTAAAATCCAAGCATTTCTGCTCTCTTATTGCTCAGCGGCCATTTTGCAGTCGCTCTGTTTGTGGGCCACGTAGGTAGGAGCCTCATGAATATGTGAAAATCGGGGTCCTTTATCTTCAGAAAGAACGATGTTGGACCAGATTACCGAGGCCGTCATTGCCAGCAGTATTGTCCCCCCACCACCTGGCTCCAATGCCCAAATAAGTTTCATCATCTCAGACTGGTCAAGGTCAGTGAATGCATTTTCAAAAGCCATCTCCTACCAACTGCACCACAAGCCTCACACACTGCTCATTGCATGCCCATCTTCCCCATCACTCACCTACCAACAATTTGTACCCAACACAAGGCACAACTCACATTTCAAGCTTCACATCACCACCTTGGAGGGGATGGCCATTCTTAGCAGGGCATACCTGAGTCCTTGGCCAGCAGCAGGGCTGAATGGATATAGGATGCTGGTATCCTCCTTCTCACATCCCACTTCCTCCTCATCCAACATTCCTTCTGATTTACAAGTGTACATGGTGTAAGAATGCAGCACTTGCTTTCCAGCCCTCCATTCACCACAATTCTAACCTTGCGCCTTCATCATTTCATTCACCCAAGAAATCCAACCTGCCCAGCCAATGGTTGACCAAGAAACGGGAGAAGAGAGTGAAGAAGAAAAAGAAACACCATTACTTGATTTGACACTCCCAGCCACCAGCTCCTTGAGGTTGTTCTGCATGGCCATCTGCAGTGTCTCCCACTGAAAGTCAGCAGACTTCCACCAGCCATGCTGCAGTCACTGGGGTAACCCTAAATGCACGACATCACTAGGATAGGCAAAGGAACATACAAGGCCTTTTGCTTTTTACAATCATACCTTTTGTAATTTAGTCACTCCTGCCTTCCACCCTATCACAGATCTTCCCTTTTGTTCTTTCCTCCCCTCCCTATTTCCCCTACGCTTGCTTAAAATCTGTTAAATTTCTAATTTTTTTCAGTTCTGATGAAAGGTCAGCGACCTGAAACGTTGGGTTGGATGTTATGAACCTTGGCGGGTCCGTGGCGGGCGACATCAGTGGCGGGTCCCAGCCTTGCTGTTGGCTCCAACCTGCTGTCCAAAATGATTTTCCTCTGATTGGGCTTGTTAAGTTCGCCCAGCGAGTTTCCCACCCAATTGAAGAAAGTGGATCTAATGACACCTTAAAGGAACCATGCCCAAATTGATATTGACAGTTGTGCTGTCACTGTTCTACAGCATTGAAGTGCTGTAAACACTGACGAGCACTGCACAGAGTTGCATGGCTGCACCCAGACTCTCCCATGACTCCCTCCATATGATTATAGAGGGAGTCACAGCACAGAGGGAGGTTCTCTTCCCTTCCAATGGGTGGAAGGGACCTCCCCTGGAAACTAATGCAGCCTGGTTGCACATTGCACAGAAGGGCACAAGCAGGGATGTCATCAGGAGGACCTGAGTGCAGTGACGCAAACCTTTCAATGATCTCAGTACATCATGAAACGTTACTGCAAAGCCACACTCAACCTCATCCTGCTGTGCTACTCATCACTACCCAATCACGCTGCCTTCCCTAACCTCCTCCTGCACATCCTTACTGACACCAACTTACCTTGCGCCTCCACCCATCCCTCTCTCTCTATCTACATTATCACTTCTCCATCTCACTAGCCACCCCTCACACTCACCCTCGTCCTAGTCTAATCATACCAATTAACAACACACAAAGGTAGGCACTTGGGTGGTTTATTCAATGTTCATGTAAAGTTTCTGTTAATGTGGTGTCAAGATTAAAATCTTTATTTTCAACAATTTGCATTATTGGACAAATCTGTGTGCACCTTTGGAAGTGTCTTAGTGAGTTGCAGTGAATGGTGAGCAATGGTGGTGAGTGTGAAAGGAATAGGTGGGCATTGTAACATAGAAACATAGAAAATAGGTGCAGGAGTAGGCCATTCAGCCCTTCGAGCCTGCACCACCATTCAATATGATCATGGCTGATCATGCAACCTCAGTACCCCACCCTGCCTTCTCTCCATACCCCCTGATCCCTTTAGCTGTAAGGGTAACATCTAACTCCCTTTTGAATATGTCCAACGAACTGGACTCCACAACTTTCTGTGGCAGAGAATTCCACAGGTTCGCAACTCCCTGGGTGAAAAACTAGGTCCTATATGGCTTATCCCTTATCATTAGACTGTGACCCCTGGTTCTGGACTTCCCCAACATCGGGAACATTCTTCCTGCATCTAACCTGTCCACTCCCATCAGAATTTTATACGTTGCTATGAGATCCCCTCTCATTCTTCTAAATTCCAGTGAGTATAAGCCTAGCCGATCCAATCTTTCCTCATATGTCAGTCCTGTCTTCCCGGGAGTCAGTCTGGTGAACCTTCGCTGCACTCCCTCAATAGCAAGCACGTCCTTCCTCAGATTGGGAGACCAAAACTGTACACAATACTCAAGGTGTGGTCTCACCAAGGCCCTGTACAACTGCAGCAAGGCCTCCCTGCTCCTATACTCAAATCCCCTCGCTATGAAGGCCAGCATGCCTTTGCTTTCTTTACTGCTTGCTGTACCTGCATGCCTACCTTCAATGACTGATGTACCATGACACCTGTGTCTCATTGCACTTCCTAATCTGTCACCATTCTGATAATAATCTGCCTTCCTGTTTTTGCCACCAAAGTGGATAACCTCACATTTATCCACATTATACTGCATTTGCCATGTATTTGCCCATTCACCTAACCTGTCCAAGTCGCCCTGCAGCCTTTTGCATCTTGTAGGGATGCTTTATGTTGTTGGTGTGGGGTGGTGCCAATCTGGCACATCATGTGGCAGCATCAAGTGAAGTAAATCTGTCCATGGTGAGGCCATCCCTGGCATCCCGGCAGCAATGTGGTTGGGTGCTGATGCCCTGTGTCCTGTGCAGCATCAGTTGATTTTGGAGAAGGTTGGTGTTGTTGTTGGTACTGGTGTGCCTGGTGCTGCTGGTGTAGAGATGATTGTGGTGGGATTCTGAGGACCAAGATGAGATCATTTCAAGGGCACCGATGCTCATATAATAGATGGCACGTGAAGTAGACATGACAGAAGCGATCTGTCAATGGTGAGAGTGGTTGTTCCAATGAGATGACACTGGATAGTGTTTGCTCCGAACACTTGCAACCTAAATAAAGCTCAATCTGTTTTCCAAATGTAGTAAGCAACAGCTTCTGAGCTTGGAAAGTGAACAGCTGTGCGATAGGATCTTTTATTGCACATTTGCAGCTGTCATGTAATGGGATGATTCCATGGCCATTCAACTCCCGATATGAACCACGAGCAGCATGGATGACCCCGTGAGCGACCGAGTAAACTTTGAAGGTGAGCTCAAAACAAGTCTGTTATCAACGTCATAATGAAAGACACGTGGCGGTGGGTTGACAGTGGGATCCCGACCCGCTGTTAAAAATAACATTTTCCTACGTGACCCACCACCGATCCCGCCAGCTGACCCCCGTTAACTCTGCTTCTTGCTCCACAGATGCTGCCTGGCCTGCTGAGTATTTCCAGCATTTTCAGTTTCATGCACAATACAGTCACGAAGGGGATGCACAAGGATGGTTAGTTGATTTCTTGATGTCACATTGGATGCATATATGTGACAGAACTGAAAGTCAATTGTTTTATTATCTCCTGGATGCAAGTAATAGCTGCTTTCAGAGCAGTTTTATATAATTCCCTGTTGGATTTAGCTAATCAGATATTCTGCGGATAGATTTTAACGCTTTCTCATAACCCACTTCAAATTTCACTAAATCACAGAATCTGTTTCAGTTATATGAAATATTTTACCAGGAATATTTTTCATCATTCACTGGAAACTTGGATATTTGTAAAAATTGCGGACAATATTAAATAGCTGGGATTAGCTCTTTTAAATATGTCATCTCATCTGGCATACTGGACATATACTTGGTAAGGGGTTGCAACATATAAGTGACCAGAAGTAATGTGGTACAAAGCCCAAAAGATGGACCAGACCTGGTATTTGCTTGGCTCGGTTTGGTGTTTTTAAATATGAAAGCTCCGCTGTTGGACAATATATGCCAGTTTCTTAAATGCAGCAGCATGGAATCACATTAAATTTAATGAGATGCAACAGATTGAGCCAATCTGAATATAAATGACCATTTTTTAAAAATGATTTCACCTGCACCATGGATTGGAACTCATCAAAGTCTATACTGAGTTCCGTAAATACATCAATGCATAATTCATTGATAGAAAGACTGAAGAAATTTCCTGCCTTGCCTCAATTGAGTCTTGAATGGTGCCAGTGTAATTAGCACACAAAGCCATAATGAAATTTTTGATTTGTATACCATTTGTACATTCACAGAATTGAAGTCTTTCCTGTTAATGTAGATATTCATAGCACGTACGTATTCATAGCAGGGGCAGAAGTGCGATTAGTTTACCCAATTTACAATGGAACTTAAAGGGATAGGAAAGTCTAAGGGAAGTGCATACTGCTCCAAGCACCTCATCACCACTCTATATCGAGTAATAAGACTTGCCAGAGGATTTTTTTTTTTACAGCAGGTCCAGGTAACTTATGCAGGCTGCAACTTCAAATTGTTTGCAATGTTGCTCCAGAGCAATGTGACCATGGAAATTACATTACATACTGAGGTTTCATGGGGGGAGAAATTGGGCTCTCTAGCGCCCATTTTTTAGGCACTAATCGACTTCCTAAAGGTAAAAGTTTGGTCTGAGATGCGTGCTCACACCTCCAACGGTGTGACATATTCTTATGACATCACTAAAGCACACACACACAAGATGGCTCCAATTTGTCATTATGTGATTTTATCACATGACACTTTTATTGTACATACATCAGCAGTTGCATTACCACAGTAGTCCATTGGTGGAGGAGTAGTCCACTCGGTACTTCTCCCTCCTTAATGAAGAAGTAATCATAACAAAATAAGCATTATACATAACTTGCATGATTATACACAACAAAATATATGAATTATTTTGCCATATTTATAAATTAAACTTAACCACTGGTTTTCTGTTTCGAAGAGGATATCTTCGCTCTTGAACAAAACTTCCCAAATGTGCTGTCGAACTTAGACTCATTCTAGGCTGAGCCTGAGGAAAGTTTTTCTCCAAGGGCAACCCTTGATCTACATTTTGACTCTCTATAACTTCAGACTGTTTGTTTGCCTGACTCGGACTCAGGCTTAAATTTTAATTTTCCTTGGATTTGTTTCTAGTATATCTAATGTAGGATTTGTTACTAGTACTCTACTTGTAACAAGACTATCTGACTCATCAGAAATAATCGAATCATTCCAACTTTCATCTCTTTCCACATCAGTAGGTAAAATATGATGAATGTGAACAAATCTAACCTTTCCATGATCAAACATCTCGACCAAATATCTGTGAGGACCACATATCTTCACTACTTTTCCTGGTAACCACTTAACATTATAGTGATGGTTCTTCACTCTAAACTTCTGATTCAAGTTCACACTTCTCTCTTTTACTCTACCTCTATCATGATTCTCTTTCTGTCTTAATTGTTTCTCTTCTACGGACTGTGCCAAGTTTGGCTTAAACAAGTAGAACCTGGTTCATGGCTGTCATTTGAGAAACAACTGCACTGGTGTTCTACCAGTAGTTGTATGAGGAGTTTTCTGATAAGTAATTAAAAAGGTTGCCAATTTGTGGACCAACGACAACTGCCTTTTCTTCGGATTTGGATCCAACATTTGCTTGATGAGGGCATGTTTTACAATTTGATCTGTGTGCTCTGCTGCAACATTTGAAGCAGGGTGGTATGGTGGAACTTTGATATGTTTCACACCGTTTCTGCTCATGAACTATGAAAATTCTTCTGAACAAAATTGCGGCACATTATCAGACACAATTTCTTCTGGGAGGCCATATGAAGAAAGTAATCTTCACAAATTGTTTAATGTTTTACTTGTTGTTATTTTCCACATCAGAAACACCTCTACCCACGTTGAATGGTTATCAATCACAATGAACAATTGTTGTCCTTCTAGCTCAGCAAAATTTACATGTAACCTTTGCCACACCCTGGGAGGCCATTTCCATGGCTATTATGGTACTGATGGTGGTTTCTTGGTGACTGATTGACATGTTGTACAATGACTAATGATGTACTCCATATCTTTATCCAGACCTGGCCACCATAAGTAACTGCATGCAAAACTCTTGGTCAAACACATTCCCACGGGCTGGTCATGAAGACCTTCTAATAATTTGAAACTGAATTTATTTTGAATTTTAGGCTAGACTTTCCACTTCACATCGCCCATCTAAGGCCCATCTATCGCCCAAAATGGACCTCTATCACCCAATTTGTGGAAAAAGTGGAAACTAGGCCCAAAACATCATTGGAAAAACAGATGCTCAAGTTTTGTCTCACTTCGCTGAAATGATCGCCGAATTGATCGTCCATAAGAAATGCTTGTCTTAGGAGGCTGCAATTCTGCAAGGAGGTCATCGATGAGATATACCAACTCATCAAGGGTGATCTACAGCCTACCAGCATCATCAGAACTGGACTGTTTGTTGAGGTGAAGGTTACTGCTGCCCTAGCCTTCTACGCATCGGGATCTTTTCAAGCTTCAGTTAGCAACATCTGCCATATCTCTCAGCACGCCACAAACTGCTGCATTCGACAGGTGACTGAAGCCCTTTACGCTCGCAGAATGTACTTCATAAACTTCCCAATGACCAGTGAGGCACAGACCGAGAGGGCTTTGGGTTTCTTCAGGATATCGCACTTCCCCAAGGTACAGGGAGCAATAGACTGCATGCACATTGCCCTGAAAGCCCCCTTAAAGAATGCAGAGGTGTTTCATAACAGATAGGGGTTCCACTCCCTAAATGTGCAGCTGGTTGTCAACCACAACCAAATAATCATGACAGTAAATGTTACATTTCCTGGCAACATCCATGATGTACTATTCCTGACCTGTTTGTCAATCAGCCAGAAGGTCATGGTTGGATGCTGGGGGATAAAGGATATGGCCTTGCCAGTTGGCTCATGACCCCTCTGCGTAATCCCGTCACTGAAGCAGAGAAGTGTTATAATGACATAGCGACATACAACATCATTGAAAAGACAATTGGAGTAAAAGCAACGCTTCAGATGCCTGGATCATTTTGGTGGCAGCCTACAGTACCACCCTGACCAGGTCGCTGAGTTTATTGTGGTGTGTTGCATGCTGCATAACCTAGCTATACCGAATGCCAGATCGGGCTGTAGGTCCACCTCCAGAAGAAGGGGAGATGGAAGAGCCAGCCGGCAAGGATGAAGAGGAGGAAGAGGCGGAAGAGGAGGCAGGCGAGAACCTAGGGGAGCGCACTCAGTCTGTCGGTCTAGCCCCTCCCGAAGACCAGTACCCAGTGGCAGTTACACGGCCGCTAAGCTGTTGCGTTAGCAGCTCATTTATGAACGCTTTGCATGAACTTTCATTGTGGATATTCGCATTTTCATTTACAGCTAGGGTTAATCAAAAGTTTCATTTGCATGGGGTTTCATTTTTGTCTTGCCTGCACTGGCCTGGCATCTGCATTAATGCTTAGTTTAAGTAAAGTACGGTTATAATAAAAGACTGAACAAATAATGATGAACAACTATAAATATGTTATATGAAAATGTTAACCTGAATGTAACTAATGTAACTAAGAGAGAAGGCACAACAATTGTTGAATTCAATAATTTTTTAAATTAACACAACGAATGAATTTTTAAAAATTAGTTAACACCTCCATCCCCGCCCCCTCCCCAACCCACCCTTCCCCCAAACCCCAAACAACCATGAACAAAACATTAACAATTTAACAATGAAATTGAAAATACACCCCCCTCCCTACCTGCGGCCACGTTTCCCCCCAGGTCCTTTCCCACCCCGTGTTCTTACCCCACTCGCCCGTTTTGGTCTATGCAGACCGACACGAATGCGGTGTGCAGCGTGGGACGGCAAGACTTCGTGCCATGGTGGAGGTGAAGGAGTGGATGCAGAAGCCTGAGGCTCCACTTCCGAGTCAGGAGGAACTGTATCCTCCGTACTCGCTTGAGTGCTCGGGGTCTCGCTGTGAGCCGACATGACACCATGGAGTGCAGCACCGTGTCCAGCTAGCAATGCATGCTGAAGGGCATTGGTCGCGGCGATCTGTTCGTGGATCGCCTCCAACGTCTCGCATGCTATCTCGGTTGGCACGGAAGACCAGTTGGAGAAGTTCGTGCTGAACTGGCTCCAGGTTGTTGGGAACTGGCTCCAGTTCGTGGAGGACTGTCTCCAGTTCGTGGAGAACTAGCTCCAGTTTGTGGAGAAACACTTGAACCCCTGGATAAGGTCGTGATCGATCACGGCCATCTCCCTGCACAGGAATATCAAGCATTTTGTCTACCCGTCCAAATTTTTCAGGGTTTCATACACCTCGGGGCCTGCTTCAGTCAGGAAAGTAGCCTGTTTTCTTTCTAACATCACCCAGTTACGGTTTTCATCACTGGGGACTTTGATGATACTATTTGCAGTGAAAAACATTTCTAGCCACTCCACATACACACCGAGTAGCTCTCGGTCATGATGGAACTCACACAAGCACTCTATTATTCCCATAGGCGCAGCCATCTTGACTCTTCAGATCAGCTAAGTATGCTTCTAATTTACCTTGGACTTTTAACTGTTATGCAAAACAAAGAACCTCTCAAAGTATCTCTGTCAGTTGCCTGAATCATCCACCAACAAAATTTCAGCTAGTGAATCCGATTATCCTATCCTCATTCACCAAATGTGATATTTTCTGACATCATCACAAAAGGACACACACACTCATAATGGCTCCAATCTGTCATCATGTGACTTTACCACATGACAATTTTATTGTATATACATCAACTGTTGCATTACCACAGTAGTCCACTAGGTGGAGCAATAATCCACTAGGTGGATCTCTATTACAGCTGGGAAGTACTCTGGACAGTATCTTGGTAAAGTGATTTGCGCATGCGCACGTAATAAATGCCGGCGGCATGCAAAGCAGGTGGATCATGACGTTAATCAGTGTGCAACGCTGATTTGATGCCAGCATTGCCATTTTTGAAAGCCATTCCAGCCAACATCCTCTCTTAACCTCCCACTGCTGAACACACACTCAATGACATGAAGTGCCCCAAACAGCGCTACTTAAAGGGATCATAAACTACTTACAAGTTAGTTGTTGGAGTATTTCTTCTGGCTGCTGGTGCAATTCTACAATTTGTTGGAGCTTTCCTATACTTGTTTAAAGTTTCAATAGTCTACAGTGAATGGTCTGGCTGGTGTTGAAATACTTTTTTGTGGTTTAAAGGCTTGTGCTGATATATGTTGCTTCCAGACATGAGTGCTCTAGTAGGCTTTCCTCTTGGAATTGAGCATGAGTGGGAGAATGAGCAGAGGCCACACAGGGCAGGACAAGCTGCCGGAAGAGGCAGAGGGAAGTAGGGCTTTCAGCAGAAGGCCATATCCACCCAGGGTCTTTAGAGATAAATTCTCTTGCCTCATCTTTAGCAACAAACAATGAATGAGACATCTTTGCTTCACTGAAGGAGTTGCTAAATGCTGCAGCCTTAACTCCATCATCAAAGCAGGGCAAGGACCTCATTGACTGTTGCTGACATGGTGACCGTGGCTCTTAACTTTTTTACATCTGGTTCCTTTCAGGCGGCTGCTGGAGATATTACCAACATCTCGCAGTTTGCATAATGGAGATCACTGAGGCTCTCTCTCAAAAAGAGAGGCAATTCATCTCATTCTCCTGCCAGAGACAAGCAGGCAGAGCGAGCATGAGAGTTTGCATGGATTGCAGGCTTCCCATGATGTAGGGTGCCATTGACTACACATTGCTTTGCATGTGCCTCGTGTAAACTCTGCCATTTTCCTGAACCGAACGGGATTCCATTCCCCAGGTGGCACCATGCAGGTGAAATCCCGATATCCTGGCAGAAGTCATGATTCC
The DNA here is from genome assembly GCF_044704955.1 of Pristiophorus japonicus. NCBI lineage: Eukaryota > Metazoa > Chordata > Chondrichthyes > Pristiophoridae > Pristiophorus > Pristiophorus japonicus. The sequence continues at coordinate 180,144,094 of NC_091978.1, read as the reverse complement.
TTCATTCTGTGGCAGTCCTCTGTGCAAATAATGGCAAGTCAAAGGCTGTCTACTGGGCAAAAAGTATAATCAACTCAGGGCTTGGCTCATGACTCTGGTGTGGAACCCACACACATATGCACAGCAGGCCTAACAATGAGAGCCATTCTTCTACAAGCTACATCGGTATCCTCAAACAAGCTGCCTGCACCGCTCTGGAAGAGGCATGTAGTACTCTGTGACGCAGATATCAAGGTTTGTAGAAGTATGGTGCATGCTATACAACCTGCCCATTAAGAGGGAACAGCCCTTGCCACTGTCTATCAGGCAAGAAGCTGCCGAGCAGAGGCAAGAGCAAACGTGGAGGAGGAGCAAGTGCAACTGGAAGTGGCGGAACAGGAAGAGGAAGGGAGGATACAGTGTAGACTGGCTCTTTCTGCCCAGGGTCTACATGATCAAATAATTTATGCGCACTACCAGTAACCTCAACCACAACTTCTCATTTACCAACTGTCCCATGCTCATTACCTTTCCTCTATCACTGACCATGATTGTCCTTTTTCAGACAACACAAAAATAAAAGCCACCAGAAAATGCACATTCTAATCCAATTTTATAAATTCAATCATGGAGTAATGCATACAAAAATAAACTAATAACCCTTGTTCATTCCCTAGTTCCTGTCTTTTGAGAGCCCTTTTCCTCACCCAGTGCTCCAATGAGGTACTTCCCAGTGGCTGCAGCATGGCTGGTGGAAGGCTGTTGACTTTCAATTCAGAAGACTGCAGATGGCCTTGGTGAATGAGCTCAAGCAGCTTTGGGCCTAGAAGGTCAGCATCCCTATGGAAAGTGATGAAGAAGACCAAAGTCTGAGATTACAAAGTCCAGCCTGATTCCTGGGCCTTTGGCTGCACGCCTCCCTAACTTATGGCTGCACTGTGCCAGAAACCCGCAGAAATTCAGGGCCAAATTTCTTTATGAAGAGGCTTGTTAGAGCATGGAATGCTTTGCCGCTGGGAGTAATTGAGGCAGTGATCATTGCATCTTTTAAGTGAAGAGTAAATAACATTTGAAGTAGAGGAAGATACAGGACTACGAGGAGAGAGCAGGCCAGTGAGATTAGTTTTTGATTGCTCTATCAAAGATCAAACAATCATCGCAGACGCAATGCAACAATTGGCCTCTTTCTGTGCTGGAAACCTCGCTGGCACTGTATATTAGATGCTCCAGAGGCCTGCGCAGCAGTCAGAAAAGAACAGGCTGAATTTCATTCTCATGAGCAATGTATAGGACGGATGATGGTCTTAGATGCCGAGTGTTCGGGAAAACCCAATTGCATTAATTTTTGAAACATTTTTGACCTGGTACCTCATGTGGCCCTCGTAAGGAAGCTGGAAACTATGGAGGTACATTACCAAATCCTGGATTTTATTCAACATGTGCAATTCAGTTGCAAGATCTATCTATGGATGGATGATGGATTAATTTGGCCCCGATATTTACGAGAAGGCGGGGAGGGAGAAGGGGTGATTGTTGGTGGCCAGGAAACACGGAAATATGGGAACGGTGGCAGTCCAGCTAAATTTAATAGCAGGACCTCATTTGAATGTTTTTACAGTTTTCTGCACAGAGGCGAGTCAGATTGAAAGGCTGGATAGCTGCCGGGCAGGCAAGTCTGCTGTACAAGACCACATCATGGTACTAGAGAGGAGGAAGGGTGGGAGAGATTGCAGAGATGGGGCAGATTATGGGGAGGGGGAGACATCGGATTGCATGATCGGATTGCAGGAGGGGGGGGGCAGGATCAGCCGACTGCATCGCGGTGGGTGGGGGAGGGGGGTTGTTTGGCTGATCAGATTGCGGAGAAGGAGGCAGCTCGCGGAAAATTAGCTCAGGAGACCGAGGGGAAGCACTCCTGCAGTTACTGGTCAAAAAGGAGTGCTAGAAAAGCCCTTACCTGCTGGATTCCAGTATTTCCTGCCACCCTTCAGCTGCCAGGTTTCCCGAGCCCTGGGAAAGCCGGCCAACATCCGTTAAATCCATAAGGCTGCTAAAATCTGAGGCATGCAGCCTCATTTAAATATTATAATTCCAGACCCACCTCTCGAGGATAGCTTTGATGTGGAGTATAACAAAGGCACTCAACACAGGTCTGTTGTGGAGAAAAGAATTGTTTAATTACTTGATCAAGGGAAACACTGTCTACACCAATTCCTTAACTGGGTGCCTTCCCAACCATTCTCGTCGAACACTTTAGGAGTTGCTCCTTTATACAGAATTCTTTGCAAAGTCATCATTTACATTATCATTGGTCAGTCTTTCTACTGCGTGACAATTATTTTCGCTTTGTTCCAGATTGTTTAATTTTAACTTTGTTAATTGTTCCAGTATCCTTCTTGGGGATGAACATATGCATCCTGCATCCTGCCTCCTGCCACTAACAGAAACATATTTCTTAGGCCTAAGACCTTAGTTCTGAATAACAGGAACCCACTTCCTAGGCTCAAGACCTTAGTGCTGAATAACAGAAACTCACACCATTGTTCTACAGCTGCACCTGATAATTTTGCCACAGAAGCAAATATTTTTCTTGGCTAGCATAAAGCATGTTTAACTCTTTAATCGCCCCTTCAATCCCCCCTTTGGTCATATGGTTATTCTATTAACCCACCGTGACCAATCTTTTTACCTTACTAGACTCGTGTGTCTCCTGTCCTGATTTTGTTGATCAGGCGATAGGTTTGGGACACTCATGACTCATATCAGGTATTCATGTTGATTTGGTTCATCTCTCCTGTTACTTACTTTCAACAAAGGTTTCCTTTTGTATTTCTGAGCGGCTTTTACCAGCGCTTTCATCCTTCTCCTCCTACATCTAAAGCACTAGTCAAACAGTAACATAAGTCCAATCAACATCTGCACTATCACTAATACATGTGACATAAATCTTATCCAAGTGTGTACATGACCGTTAAGTCCAAAAGTCCATTATTGGCCAGCACTTTCTTTGTGTCCTTTTGCAGCTTAACAATCGTTCTCATCAGGATGATGTATTTTTGTCGTTGCTCACGGACACTCTTCTCCAACATTGTTTGTTCCTTATTTAGTTTGGGAATGGGTTTTCCCTGAGGCTCTTTGAAGCCCTTGTATCCTGCCTTTATAGTGTCTACCACTGTTCCATTGACAGTTTCTTCTTTTAATTCTGGGTATTTAATATGTCCCTGAATTTTAACCTCTTCTCTGGTCATGAAGCAAAAGTCAGTGGTAGTGATGGGGCAGTGCATTACTCCCCCCACAGTCATGTTAGTGGTTGTGGTGCTGACACGCCATTGCCCGTTACTTCGTGGGGCTGCTGTTGTCTCGGAATCCAGCATCAGCGGGGCTATGCTCAGGATGCATCCTTCTGTGCGGCCATATCCACAGTCATCTTGATCAAATTTGGGATGTTCTCGGCACAAAACAACCTGGTTATTCTTATAACAATCTTTAATGCACACACCTTTGGTATCATCTCCCTTCTTAATAACGTATTAGTGCAGTTTGTGGTATCTGACCCGTGTCTGGTTGCGTATTTCTCCAATATTATCAACTTTATGTTTCCCTTGGTCACATCATATTGTTGTATTGACAATACAACTCCAATTATATTCTGATGACCAGTTACACATTTAGTTTTAGGAACCCATGCATGGCTGTTTCACCTGAATTCACAGGCATCTGTTTCCATTTTTCTCAAGGTCCATTCCCTGAATACATTGGTTATCCAATCTGGGACCTCCCCATTTTCTAGCTGTTCTATGTTATGTTCTACTGTACTTATCATCCATGCTCCATACCCGGCGCATACCGCAGCGCTTTTGTAATTGTACTTTTGATTCGTGTTTATTAAGTTAATTGTCTTGGCATGATCCCTTAGTATGTGGGCCACTTGTAACAATTCTTGTTCAGCCCCATCTCCCAATTGGGCCTGCATCTTCTCATTATCATTTCCCCTTTCCAGCAACGCTCTTTGGGTTTGGGTGAGTGTGTCAACCTGCTCTTCTATCATCTGGAGATCTATAGTGTTTACCGTCGCTACACCCACCGCATAACCCATGCATATTCCTTAGGGTTTTAGAAATCGGGTCCATCTAATGCCGGCAGTGTCAGATTTTTATACATGCTTATTGTTTATAACCCGCAGAAACTGGGGATCGCTAGATCGGTCAAATTTAGAAATATCGTTATTATCTTCTGGCGTACTCCAAAGTGTACCTTTTCCTTCATGTATTTCATTACTAACCGCTACCCCCCCCCCCACCCTCCGCTTTGCCCCCCTTTGTTATATGAGGGCAGCTTAGAGATCCCCTCTTACACAGGAACATCGTTCTCCCTCCTGTATGATTGTCACAACTTGTACTTCCCTCTGGGGCAGGTGATGGGCGACTAGTTTCTTCCTTGTCCTTGTAGAATTATAAGGGCAGTGGTGTTCACATTTATATACATTCTGTTGATAAAACACACCCTGGATATTCCAGGTTTTCAGTTAGATTCTTACCATTTCTACTTCTACTGGATTGTTTGCACCATTTCTCCGGACATGTGACCTTTCCAGGTCCATTTTATTGTGGCAAGTACCCCAAATATTGCAAATATTAATCCTGGTCCCCTGAAAAGTCCATCTATCAATGCATCCCTCCACTCCTTATATTCTTTCAGCTGGGACCAATGTTTCGATCGGCCCCCATCTTTCATATTTATACACACACATATGTCACCTCTAATAAATACTTCATATTTTTTCACTATTACCTTCGCTCCTACCTCAGGTACTACTGCCAGGGGTTTTGTTCCTTTATCTTTGTCTTCCTCTTCCTGCTTATCTCACACTTCCTGTCGCATACATTTCAACTGCCTACTCAGTTCCATCACATACATAAGAACATAAGAATTAGGGAGTAGGCCATCTAGCCCCTCGAGCCTGCTCTGCCATTCAAAAAGATCATGGCTGATCTGGCCGTGGACTCAGCTCCACTTACCCGCCCGCTCCCCATAACCCTTAATTCCCTTATTGGTTTAAAATCTATCTATCTGTGATTTGAATACATTCAATGAGCTCGCCTCAACTGCTTCCTTGGGCAGAGAATTCCACAGATTCACAACCCTCTGGGAGAAGAAATTCCTTCTCAACTTGGTTCTAAATTGGCTCCCCCGTATTTTGAGGCTGTGCCTCCTAGTTCTAGTCTCCCTGACCAGTGGAAACAACCTCTCTGCCTCTATCTTGTCTATCTCTTTCATTATTTTAAATGTTTCTATAAGATCACCCCTCATCCTTCTGAACTCCAACGAGTAAAGACCCAGTCTACTCAATCTATCATCATAAGGTAACCCCCTCATCTCCGGAATCAGCCTAGTGAATCGTCTCTGTACCCCCTCCAAAGCTAGTATATCCTTCCTTAAGTAAGGTGACCAAAACTGCACGCAGTACTCCAAGTGCGGCCTCGCCAATACCCTGTACAATTGTAGCAGGGCCTCCCTGCTTTTGTACTCCATCCCTCTCGCAATAAAGGCCAACATTCCATTCGCCTTCCTGATTACCTGCTGTACATGCAAACTAACTTTTTGGGATTCATGCACAAGTACCCCCAGGTCCCTCTGCACCGCAGCATGTTGTAATTTCTCCCCATTCAAATAAGATTCCCTTTTACTGGTTTTTTTTCCAAGGTGGATGACCTCACATTTTCCGACATTGTATTCCATCTGCCAAACCTTAGCCCATTCGCTTAACCTATCTAAATCTCTTTGCAGCCTCTCTGTGTCCTCTACACAACCCGCTTTCCCATTAATCTTTGTGTCATCTGCAAATTTTGTTGCACGACACTCTGTCCCCTCTTCCAGGTCATCTCTGTATATTGTAAACAGTTGTGGTCCCAGCACTGATCCCTGTGGCACACCACTAACCACCGATTTCCAACCCGAAAAGGACCCATTTAACCTGACTCTCTGCTTTCTGTTAGCCAGCCAATTCTCGATCCATGCTAATACATTTCCTCCGACTCAGGGACCCTTATCTTCTGCAGTAACCTTTTGTGTGGCACCGTATCGAATGCCTTTTGGAAATCTAAATATACCACATCCATCGGCGCACCTCTATCCACCATGCTCGTTATATCCTCAAAGAGTTCCAGTAAATTAGTTAAACATTATTTCCCCTTCATGAATCCATGTTGCGTCAGCTTGAATGCACTATTCCTATCTAGATGTCCCGCTATTTCTTCCTTAATGATAGCTTCAAGCATTTTCCCCACTACAGATGTTAAACTAACCGGCCTAAAGTTACCTGCCTTTTGTCTGCCCCCCTTTTGAAACAGAGGCGTTACATTAGCTGCTTTCTAATGCTCTGGTACCTCACCAGAGTCCAGAGAATTTTGGTTGATTATAACGAATGCATCTGCTATAACTTCCGCCATCTTTTTTAATACACTGGGATGCATTTCATCTGGACCAGGGGACTTGTCTACCTTGAATCCCATTAGCATGTCCAGCACTACCCCCATAGTGATAGTGATTATCTCAAGGTCCTCCCTTCCCACATTCCCGTGACCAGCAATTTTTGGCATGGTTTTTGTGTCTTCCACTGTGAAGACCGAAGCAAAATACTTGTTTAAGGTCTCAGCCATTTCCACATTTCCCATTATTAAATCCGCCTTCTCATCTTCTAAGGGACCAACATTTACTTTAGTCACTCTTTTCCGTTTTATATATTGGTAAAAGCTTTTACTATGTGTTTTTATGTTTTGCGCAAGTTTACTTTTGTAATCTATCTTTCCTTTCTTTATTGCTTTCTTAGTCATTCTTTGCTGTCGTTTACAATTTTCCCAATCTTCTAGTTTCCCACTAACCTTGGCCACCTTATACTCATTCGTTTTTAATTTGATACTCTCCTTTATTTCCTTGGTTATCCACGGCTGGTTATCCCTTCTTTTACCGCCCTTCTTTTTCACTGGAATATATTTTTGTTGAGTACTATGAAAGAGCTCCTTAAAAGTCCTCCACTGTTCCTCAATTTTGCCACCGTTTAGTCTTTGTTCCCAGTCTACTTTAGCCAACTCTGCCCTCATCCAACTCTAGTCCCCTTTGTTTAAGCATAGTACGCTCGTTTGAGACACTACTTCCTCACCCTTAATCTGTATTACAAATTCAACCATACTTTGATCACTCATTCCGAGAGGATCTTTTACTAGGAGATCATTTATACACAGGACCAGATTTAAGATAGCTTGCTCCCTTGTAGGTTCTGTAACATACTGTTCGAAGAAACAATCCCGTATGCATTATATGAATTCCTCCTCAAGGTTACCCCGTGCAATTTGATTTGACCAATCGATATGTAGGTTAAAATCCCCCATGATTACTGCCGTTCCTTTTTCAAATGCCTCCATTAATCCCTTGATTATTGCCCGCCCCACCATGAAGTGATTATTTGGGGGTCTATAAACTATCTCTAATCTCCACCCACAATGATTCAACATTTTGTTCATTAGCGCCAATATCATCTCTCACAATTGCCCTGATATCATCCTTTATTAACAGAGCTACCCCACCTCCTTTCCCTTCTTGTCTATCTTTCTGAATTGTCAGATACCCCTGTATGTTTAATTCCCAGTCTTGGCCACCCTGAAACTACGTTTCTGTAATGGCCACCAAATCATACCCATTTGTAATGATTTGTGCCGTCAACTCATTTACTTTATTTCGAATGCTGCTTGCGTTTAGGTAGAGTGTTTTAATACTAGTTTTTAAACCATGATTTTTAGTTTTGACCTCTCCTTCAGCCCCTTTATATTCATACATATTGTCCCTTTCTATCACCTTGTGGTTTACACTTACCCTAGTGCTACTCTGCTCTGTTGCCTCCTGCCTTTTGCATTCTTTCTTGGGGTCCTGTTCATCTGAGCTCTCATCATCTCTAACTAGCTCAGAGTCCTCTCCTGGGTTCCAAATACTCCTCGCATTGAGGCACCGAGCTTTCAGGCTTGCCTTTTTATTACACATTGACCCTTTAGAATTTTGCTGTACTGTGGCCCTTTTTGTTTTTTGCCTTGGGTTTCTCTGCCCTCCATTTTTACTCATCTCCTTTCTGTCTTTTGCTTCTGTCTTCATTTTGTTTCCCTCTGTCTCCCTGCATTGGTTCCCATACCCCTGCCATATTAGTTTAATTCCTCTCCAACAGCACTGGCAAACATTCCCCCTTGGACATTTGTTCTGGTCCTGCCTAGGTGCAGACCGTCCGGTTTGTACGGGTCCCACCTCCCCCAGAACCGGTTCCAATGCCCCAGGAATTTGTATCCCTCCCTGCTGCACCACTGCTGAAGCCACGTATTCATCTGAGCTATCCTGCGATTCCTACTCTGACTAGCACGTGGCACTGGTCGCAATCCTGAGATTACTACTTTTGAGGTCCTACTTTTTAATTTATCTCCTAGCTCCTTAAATTTGTCTCGTAGGACCTCATCCCGTTTTTTACCTATATCGTTGTGCACCACGACAACTGGTTATTCACCCTCCTTTTTCGGAATGTCCTGCACCCGCTCCGAGATATCCTTGACCCTTGCACCAGGGAGGCAACATACCATCCTGGAGTTTTGGTTGCGGCCGCAGAAATGCCTATCTATTCTCCTTACAATTGAATCCCCTATCACTATTGCTCTCCCACTCTTTTTCCTGCCTTCCTGTGCAGCAGAGCCAGCCACGGTGCCATGAACTTGGTTGCTGTTGCCTTCCCCTGATGAGTCATCCCCCTCAACAGTACTCAAAGCGGTGTATCTGTTTTTCAGGGGGATGACCGCATACTTCCTAATTCTATCGCGTAAAGGTCCTAACTCTACTCCTCCTGCAACTATTCCCTCAGGAAGTTTCATTGCTCGTCCAGTCATTAGTTCGTAAGAGGTGAGCCCTGTTGTGTGGTTCAGTGTAGCACGCAGTCCCATCAATATGATGGGCAGGAGTTCCAGCCATGCCTGTCCAGTTCCCTGGATAGCTTTACTCAGGGAGGTTTTAAGGCTTCTATTCATTCTTTCTCCCATTCCCGAACTCTGGGGATGGTTGGGGATGTGGAATTTCTGCTTAATGTTCAGTATTTTACAAGTTTCCTTCATTACCTTTTCTGTGAAATGAGTCCCTTGGGCTGAATCTATCTGAATGGGAATCCCCCATCTAGGAATTACCTCTTCCGCTAGTATACGGGCTACCGTGGTTGCGGTGCAATTGCGGGTGGTGAATGCTTCCACCCACCTTGTAAACTGGTCAATAATTACCAATCAGTACTTCCTTTCCCTGGAGTTTATTTGGGGCCAGTAAAATTAATCTGTATGTTTTCCAATGGTCCCGTGGTTGTGGATGGTGCGCCATCCTTATTTTTATCACTTTTCCCAGATTGTGTTGGGCGCACATAACACAGTGCTGACAATGTTTAGCAACGTCGCGCCCAATTCCCAGCCACCACCAATCCCGTGAGATATTGGATATCATGGCGTTAAGCCCAGCCTGGTTAATACCGTGGTGTAACTCCATGATCTTTTGCAGGAAGGGGCCAACACCTTTCCGTCCTTTCTCCACAGGGAGTCTATCCCAAGTGATCCTCCCTTCCTCTCCCATTCTACTCTTTCTTCCTCGTTCATAACTGCGTGCAGTTTAACTATGTTTCTGTCCTCCTCTCTGGTAATGCTGCAGACTGACTCTATCTTTACATCTGCGGATGTGGCCGCTTCTCGAGAGGCATTGTCCGCAGCCTCATTTCAACGCTGTATTTCAATCCACTACTCGTTGATGGGCCTTTACCTTTATCACTGCTGCTTTAACTGGTTTGCTGGCTGCTTCTAATAGTAATTTTATACATTCAACCTATTTGATGGCCTCGCCACCAGAGGTACCAAACCCTCTCCTTCCCATGCTACCATGTAGTCACGTACTATCCCAAAGGCATACCTACTATCTGTATATATATTCACTGTCTTTCCCTCTGTCAGTAATAAGGCTTCCGTCAGTGGGGTTAATTCTGCTACTTGGGCCGAAAGGCCTCCGTCCAGCGTTCCCTGCATCACTACCTAAGATGCTGGTTTAATACCGGCCACCCCGTACGTGGGTGGCCGTTGATGTACCTTCGGGATCCGTCCACATACAATGTGAGGTCTGGGTTTTCGAGAGCTACCTCACTTACATTCCCTGAGGAATCTTCCCATTCTAATGCGTTACACTCGTGGGGCTCTCCCCGAGTGAGGATTCCTTCTGCCGGGTTTTCCCCGGTGTCTCTGACTATCTTTACTAATTCATCGTGGAGCAGTAAAACGGCTTCCCACTTCGCTCGGCGGACATTGGAGACGGCCCGGACCTTTCCAGTATTCAACATTTCATCTGTCATCACGACAGGTTCGCTGACCTTGACTGCCCATGTGGCGCAGTCTAGTGCAGCCACGCATCTGGACAAGCCCGCAGCTACTGGTGATTGTTGAGTTGAATCGTAAGCTATGGGTCTCATTCTGTCCCCGTGCATTTCTGTCTCTCACCAGAGAAAATTACATTTTTAGATTGTTTCCAAACCTTTTAGTATATTTTTTTTCTCTAAACTGTTTAGTATTATTTCTTTTAAAAAGGTTTCCAAATCCAAGATTTTTCAATACAACCAAAATGTTTATCAAGGAGAATATCTCAAAATCCCAACTCAAATACTGTACTGCCAATCTTTTTATTTAAATCTCTTTTACTGAACTAGAAGCTTTCACGTCAATTAAAATAAGATCCTACACAAAGGAAAACGAGGGCAGAGCTTCCCCCAGCCTTGAGAAACCAAAGCAGGCTTTTTTAAAAAAGCATTACACTCTCCCTTCTCCTTTCTTTATCTCACTCATAGACTAAATTTATTATCTTTCAACCCAATGTAATCAATGATTGTGTTTTTTTTACACATGTAAACGGGCGTCTCGGCTTGCAATAACCAAATCGAAAAGACAGCACGTTGTTACGATTCTAATTGATTTAAAATGAGACCACATATTTATTAATTGAAGCTTTATCTTTTGTTAAACAAACCCATCCTTTCTGCATTTCCTAGCTCCGTACCTTATCATCAAAATAAATCCACATCTGTGTTTCTAACTTAAAGTGTCATTCAATTGTAGGTTCACAATTCAATTTCTTCACATTTCTTAAACTTCCCACATCTAGGACAACACTACAAAGGGTTAAAAACTTTCAGCTCTCGGCCCGAAAACAAACATACAGATACACCATTTCTCTTTTAAAAGACCGGCTTTCAGACAAATGAAAAATTAATTAAGTCCCACCTCAAATATTCTACAGTCAAGGAGAGTTCCATGCAACCACTTTCATTCAACAAAGCTTATTGACTGACTACCATTAAACCTGCCTTGCTCGTCTTTTTATTTTTTTGTTTCTCCCACCATAATTTTTGTTTTGCAGGGTCTTCTTTGAGATCCCATCCATCACTTAACATAGTAACTATCAATTTTCTACAGTCGTCGGCAAAATACCTACTCAGCGAACCTTCCGGCCCCTAATCTAGCATATATTTGCATGGCATCTATGTTTGGTATGTCTAACCCTCTATCGGTTCGTTGTCCCGTTAACCTGGTTTCCTCGAACCTAGGGTCTGCAATTACAAACTACGAAGCCGATCAAACTTTGATAATTATTATTGTCACCTCTTAACTACCCTCAAGTCTTTTACACCATTACAGACCTTGCTCACAAATTCAGACACCCCAGGTGACTGACATGTTTCGCACCAGATTTCATCGGATTTATGAGTGGTATTTAAAATATACTCACTCGTGATGGTCTGTAAGTGTCCGTGTGTCTTTCGTCCGTCTGTCTTTTGCCCGGATGCATCCTTCCAGACTACACCATTTGATGTGGAGTATGACAAAGACACTCAACACAGGTCTGTTGTGGAGAAAAGAATTGTTTAATTATTTGATCAAGGGAGACACGGTTTACACCAATTCCTTAACTGGGTGCCTTCCCAACTGTTCTCGTCGAACACTTTAGGAGTTGCTCCTTTATACAGAATTCTTTGCAAAGTCAGCATTTACATTATCATTGGTCAGTCTTTCTACCATGTGACAATTTTTTCCGCTTTGTTACAGATTGTTTAATTTTAACTTTGTTAATTGTTCCAGTATCCTCCTTGGGTATGAACATATGCATCCGGCATCCTGCCTCCTGCCACTAACAGGAACTTATTTATTAGGCCTAAGACCTTAGTTCTGAATAACAGGAACTCACTTCCTAGACTCAAGACCTTAGCTCTGAATAATAGGAACTCACACCATTGGTCTACAGCTGCACCTGCTAATTTTGCCACATAAGCAAATTATTTTGCCTGGCTAACATAAAGTGTGTTTAGCTCCTTCAGGTTACTCGCTGACCCCCCAACCCGTCTCGCTTAAGCCAGAAGTAGGTGTGTCCATGGCTGGTTTGGGGTTGAGTTTCCCATTTTTAAGAATTTAACACCCTCCACCAGCATAGCCTGGGATGGTAAAGGGACAGTACATGAAACATGAATGTCTGTTAGTCTTTTACTTCAATCCTGTTTTCTCATAGCAATTTAAATCTCTGATGTTTGCTGTGGGCTTTGAATTTCTTTCTCTTCCTGAATCTGTTCTTGCTCTTTGCATATCTAACATCATCTACCCAGCTCTGTATAAAAGTAATGTAAAACCTCATTTAGATTCCTACATGTGCTATAGCACAGTGTTCCAACAGCCTCTAAAGTTGACTCCAGATGATGTATTTTTACATTCTCAGCAATCACTTTAGGTTATGAAATCGTTCACTCTGTCATCTTAAAAGACCCCATATCCCTAAGGAATGTACTCACATTCTTCGTGACCAATGTTACTGGGATCAAATGATGGGAAATGCATCGGATGACATACTTCTTTAATTTGTTTGTCCTATGAATGTGTCTGCTTGAAGAATGTCCAGCAGTCATGTCATGTGAGTCTGATTATGGTGCACTAGATACAAACAGGAATGCTGTACATGGAAAACGGGTCAGTAATAACTGAAAGAAAAACAGGTTAATGTTTCAGGAAATCCCTTCATTAGAACTGTTGCATCTTCCTCCTTCAGCTGTTAAATGGCTTATTGTCCATTTTCAGGTTTTTTCTGCTATTTCAGATTTACAGTCATTTAGATTTCCCTTTTTATCCCCTTCTTTCAAAAAGGAAATGCTGGACTCTCACTACAAAACATTTTTCAGCAAAGGGACATCAAATTTTCCTTAATATCCATAACTTGCAGAAAATGACTCAAATTGGCAATCTCTTGCACAGGAAGGAAACAAATACTGTTGTAAAATCTGATTGAAGGGCTGCACTGATAAGGCATGGTTAGAACTGGCCTTAAAATGATAAATAATTGCTCTATTAATTGCCTCATTCATTATGAGAATTATCAACACAACTCAGAAATACATCACCCTGGAATGGTAAAATCTAAATTCATCATTAATCTTCTTCAGCATCTTGAATTTCATCATCTACATCAAGCATTAGTGATGAGTGAATGATTAAGTACACTGGGGGCACAAGCATTCTTGTGCTACTGGGTTGGGTGCAGGGGAAAGAGTCTCATCTGTGGAAGGCAGTCAATCACCAATATATACATCAGTGCACATCACTGATCACGGAACAAGGAAGACAAGGCAGAGAAAAATTCCAAAGACATTTAAGGAACAAACAACAGCAAGAGATGGAATTGACAACAGAAGAAAGTGAGATAGTGGAGAAACAAACCGAAAAATAACAGAGACACAAAGACAGAGAGAAAAACTAGACAGAAAGAGATAAACAACAAAATGAGAGAACAGCAGATGAAGCAGACAGCAGGGAAAAAGAGACAATTTTTCATTTTTCAATTTTTCTGACCCTTGCCTATGAACAATATAATCTGTGTTTTCCACCCTCAACAAAGCCCTGTGATTTCTGGAACTTTTCTTGATGGGTTAGCGGGCTAGTAGGAGGGGTGGCAAAGGTTGGCCTGTGCCTGCAATAATTACAGGCAGGCAGAGTCATTTGAATGAGGTGGATGGGGATGTGCCTAGCCTCCTGTACCATTTTCCAATGCTTGCTAAGTGCCGCTGCCTCTGCGGTGACCATGCACTGGAGGGCTGGTGCTGGCAGGGTCAGTATGCTGCAGTGCTGACCTGTGCAGGTGGTGCTGTGGAGTGGCACAAAGGATGGCCTCCCCTCAACCACCTCATTGGAGCCTCACCTCCAATTCAGCCACCAATGGACATTCAACACCAGATGCACAAATGACACCAATATAATATGTGTTCTGCCACAGCGATTTTCAGTTTACAGCAATTCCATTCATAGAAATTATCATGTATGTACATGCTGTTTGTAGCCACCAGATGGTGTCATTGTTGGAGGCCACTAAGCAGCACACACATGGTGCTGCTCTGGTATAAAAGGCCAGCCTTTTCGTGAATCAGGCACTTTGGGCCTAAATAAAGTAGAGCAAGGTGATACCTTGCTTAGTTAAACAGTACTCAGTTTGAACATTTATTGCATACATAACATTTGATGACGAGAATACAAGAATCTTTATTTGCAAAATGAGCACGATTGGATTTTTAGAGCGATTCGTGGAAGGAGAAGATTGGGCAGTCTTTATGAGCCATTTAAACCAGTACTTCATGGCCAACAAATAAAGGGGGTCATCGATGCAGATCGGTGCCGGGCCGTGTTCCTCACTCTGTGCGGTTCAAAGATCTACGGCCTGATAAAGAACCTACTCATGCCTAGTGATCCAGCAGAGAAAACGTATGAGGAGGTGTGTACATTGGTATGAGAGCAGCTCAAGCCAGACGACGGCATCATCATCTCGAGATACTGGTTTTATACACACGTTCGATCGGAGGGCCAGAGTGCGCTTCGTTATCGGTATCAACCACGAGGTGATCCTGTGCAAACTTCTGGCGGTGGAGGAGATGAATTTAAAAAGGGCCATCCAGATCACTCAATCATGTAAGACGACGGACAGGAGTATGAAGCAAATATCGGTAAAGAGCCAAACCTCGGCAAGTACTGTAAATGCGATTGATTCGCCGTTTGGCAGAGCAGCACATGGCAAGGCCTATCCGGCTGTGTTCGCGTATGATTCGAGATTCGACAGCGTGGCACATGGCAGGGCCTATTCGGCTGCATTCGCGAAACCTGTGGCTGCCCAAAGTCCGCCAGCGGGAATGTATCAGACTTCTCCGTGTTGACGTTGTGGGGGAAATCATCGGCACCAGCAGTGCCGATTTAAGCAATATAGTTGCTAAGGCTGTCTGAGAGTGGGGCATCTCCAGCACAAGTGTCCGCAGATGACAAAGCGATCTGCGACACACCACGTGGAGGATGAGAGTCAGACTAGCGCGGATCTAGATACGCAATCCAAGATGCCAGAGGAGGAAGTGTATGGACTGTACTTTTTCATAACCAAGAGTAAACCAATTTTGATTAATGTGAAGTTTAACAGGATGGAACTGGACACAGGGGTGAGTCAATCGATCATAAACAAGAGGGCATTTAATAAGCTGTGGGATACTAAGACTGTGAGGCCCAGGCTGAGCCCTGTTAACGCCAAGCTGCGCACGTACACCAAAGAACTGATAAAGGTGATTGGCAGTGCACAAATTAATGTGTCGTATAATGGTGCGGTTCACGAGTTACCGCTGTGGATTGTTCCAGGCAATGGCCTAATGCTGCTCGGCAGGAGCTGATTGGAGAAAATCAGATGCGACTGGAATAATATAAAGGTGTTGTCGTCAGAGGAAGATACATGTGCCCAAGTATTGAGCAAGTTCCCCTCGCTGTTCGAACCGGGTATTGGCAACTTCACGGGAGCCAAGGGGCAGATCCACGTGGACTCAGATGCAAGACCCACCCATCATAAAGCTCGGGCAGTGCCGTATATGATGAGGGAGTAGGTCAAAATTGAACTGGACAGACTCCAGCGTGAAGGGATCATATCACCGTTCGAATTTAATGAATAGACCAGCCCCATTGTTCCTGTGCTGAAAAGTGATGGCACAGTCAGAATCTGTGGAGACTACAAGGCTACGATCAACAGGGTTTCGAAACAAGATCAGTATCCGTTACCGAAGGCTGATGACGTGCTTGCGATGCTAGCCGGAGGGAAGTCGTTCACAAAACTGGAATTGATGTCAGTCTATATGATGCAGGAGTTGGTCCGAGACATCGAAGAGACTTACATGCATTAACACGCATAAAGGACTGTTTATTTACCACAGGTGCCAATTTGGAATTTGCTCAGATGCAGCAATATTCCAGAGGAATATGGAAAGTCTACTGAAGTCCGTTCCCAGAACCGTCGTGTTCCAAGATGACATCCTAATCACCAGTCGTGACTCCAAGGCACATCTGAACAACCTGGAAGAGGTTCTACTGCGTTTGGACAGAGTGGGACTCAGACTTAAACACTCAAAGTGCGTCTTCATGGCACCGGAGGTTGAATTACTCGGGAGGAAAATCGCCGCTGATGGCATCAGACCGACTGACATGGAAACCAAAGCCATCAAGAATGCATCCAAGCCGCACAACATGATGGAACTGCATTCATTCCTGGGTCTATTCAACTACTTTGATAACTTCCTACCTAAATTGAGCACCTTACTTGAACCACTGCACATGTTTTTGAGAAAAGGCAACAACTGGGTGTGGGGTGCATTGCAAGACAGAGCTTTCGAGAAAGCCACTAATCTGCTTTGCTCAAACAAGCTGCTGGTATATTATGACCCATGTAAACATTTAGTTTTGGCCTGTGACGCATCGTCATATGGAATTGGTTGCGTGTTCCAACAAGGCAATGAGTCGGGGAAACTTCAACCTGTCCCGTGTGCATCCAAAAGTTTATCCAAAGCAGAAAGAGCCTACAGTGTGGTAGAAAAAGAAGCTTTAGCGTGTGTGTACGGTGTTAAAAAGATGCATCAATACCTGTTTGGTCTGAGGTTTGAATTAGAGACCGATCACAAGCCGCTCATTTTGTTGTTTTCCGAGAGCAAAGGCATCAATACCAACGCTTCATCCCACATCCAAAGATGGGCGCTGACATTATCTGTCTATGATTATGCCATTCACCAAAGACCTGGCACAGAGAATTGTGCTGATGCTTTGAGCCGGTTGCCGTTGCCCACACTGGAGGTGGAAACGCCACAGCCGGTAAATTTAATGTTAATCATGGTTGCTTTTGAGAGTAAAGGTACCCCTGTCATGGCTCAACAAGTTAAGATCTGAACCAGCCAGGACCTGATTTTATCAGTCGTAAAGGGTTGCATCATTAAAGGGGATTGGTCTGCCATACCTGAGCAAATGTGCGAGGAGGCCAAACCGTACATTCGTCGCAAGGACGAACTGTCTATTCATGCAGTTTGCTTATTGTGGGGCAATTGAGTTGTAATGCCTAAGAATGGGAGAGAGAAGTTTGTGTGTGAGTTACACAGCACACATCCTGGTATAGTGATGATGAAGGCCATCGCCAGGTCCCAAGTATGGTGGCCAGGAATTGATTCTGAACTGGAAGCAACCTGTATGTAGCTCAGCAAAGCAACAGCAGAATCATCACTGAATCTGTGGTCATGGCAATCCAAACCTTAGTCCAGGAACCATGTAGATTTTGCAGGTCCCTTCCTGGGCAAGATGTTTTTAGTGGTGGTGGATGCTTATTCGAAGTGGATAGAATGCATAGTCATGTCATCCAGCATGTCCACGGCAACCATAGAGAATCTCAATGTCATGTTCGCAACACATGGTCTGCCTGACATAGTGGTGAGCGACAATGGGTTGTGCTTCACCAGTCAGGTGTTTCAGGAGTTTGTAAAACTTAATGGCATAAAACATGTAAGGTCAGCACCGTTCAAGCCTGCGTTCAACGGGCAAGCAGAACGTGCAGTACAAGTTATAAAGCAAAGCATGAGGAGAGTAACCTGTGTCACTGCAGACCCGCTTGTCTTGCATTCTGCTGAGTTACAGGATAAGACGCCACACACTCACAGAGGTCTCGCCTGCTGAACGCATGATGAAATGAGGTCTTAAGATCAAATTATCTCTTGTACACCTGGATTTGAGTAATCGTGTTGAATACAAGGGTACCACGAATACAAGTCAACAAGAGTACCACGATCGCGCAACTGTGTCACGTGAGATTTCTGTTAATGATCCTGTATATGTGTTGAATTATGGTCAGGGTCCCAAATGGATCGCTGGTATGGTCATGGCCAAGGAGGATAACAGACTTATTGTTATTAAGCTCAAGAATGGGCAAACTTGCAAGAAACACATGGATCAAACAAAGCTGAGGCACACAGACGAGCCAGAGTGGTCAGACGAAGAAACCGTCAACGACCAACCAACCTACCAGCAGCCTTTAGTGGACTCAAGGTTCATCAGTGAACCCGGAATTTCCATTATGGACTTGTCCAATAAAAATGGACTTGCAATTCCTGACATGGCCACTGCCACTCCCAACAAGTCAGCCATCCAGTCACCAGCCACAACAGACTCCACACATTCACCCAAGGCTGGAATCGAACTGAGACGGTCAACCTGGGAACGTAAAGCACCGGACCGTCTCAACCTGTGAAAGACTGTGATAAGATCTCAGAGGAGGGTATTGTCATGCTGTTTGTAGCCACCAGGTGGTGTCATTGTTGGAGGCCACTGAGCAGCACACACATGGTGCTGCCCTGGTATAAAAGGCCAGCCATTTTGTGAGTCAGGCACTTTGGGCCTAAATAAAGTAGAGCAAGGTTGTACCTTGCTTAGTTAAACAGTACTCAGTTTGAAACTTTATTGCATACATAACAGAAATGCTAGAGGATATAGGAATATAAGAACAGGAGTGGGCCATTCAGCCCCTCAAGCCTGTTCCACCATTCAATGAGATCATGGCTGATCTGAAAATTAACTCCATATGCCTACCTTGGTTCTGTAACCCTTAATACCGTTGCCTAACAAAAACCTATCAATCTCAGTTTATAAATTTTCAAGTGATCTAGCCTCACAACTTTTTTGGGGGAGAGAGTTCCAGATTTCTATTTCCTTGTGTGAAGAATAGAAGACATTCTGAAGAAACTCAGATCCTCTTGGTCCCAGTCATGATGATGGGCTTTCACAAAGCCCATTTCTGGCCAATAATTGAATATTGTTGAGATAAAAAAGAAAACCAGAAATGCTGAAAATGCACATCATTTTAGTCACATCTTAAAGTGAAACATAGATTAATGTTTCAGGTGTTTCACACCCAAACCCAGCAGTTTAGATGAAGGGTCACATCTGAAACTTTGGGCTCAATTTTCCTCAAGCCCGTTTTCTGGCGTATTGCCAGAGTTATGCCAGTTTTTCAGAAATGCGGCAGAAATATTTTGCCAAAGTTTCCCCGATGTATAATTCGAATTTGGCGCCGCGCAGCGTGTCCAGTCACCTCAGGAGATGGAGCCTGCTGTCTGCGCCAAAAAACAAAGCCTCACCTTCTGCGCATGCGTGGTAAAAAAAAGTTACCTTTTTGACGTCGTTCCAATCATATCATAGGCAGTTCCTCGAAATTGAGGAAGACTTGCTTCCATTTCAAAAGTGAGTTCTCAGGTGACTGAATAGTCCAATATGGGAATTACAGTCTCTGTCACAGGTGGGACAGACAGTCGTTGGAGGAAAGGGTGGATGGGGAGTTTGGTTTGCCACGTGCTCCTTCCGCTGCCTGTGCTTGTTTTCTGCATGCTCTCGGCGATGAGACTTGAGGTGCTCAGCGTCCTCCCGATCTTCCACTTTGGGCGATCTTTGGTCAGGGACTCCCAGGTGCCAGTGGGGATGTTGCACTTTATCAAGGAGGCTTTGAAGGTGTCCTTGAAACCTTTCCTCTGCCCAACTGAGGCTCGCTTGCCGTGTAGGAGTTCCGAGTAGAGCGCTTGCTTTGGGAGTCTTGTGTCCGGCATGCGGACAATGTGGCCCGCCCAGCGGAGCTGGTCTAGTGTGGTCAGTGCTTTGATGTTGGGGATGTTGGCCTGATCGAGAACACTGACGTTGGTGAGTCTGTCCTCCCAGGGGATTTGCAAGACCTTGTGGATGCATCGTTGGTGATATTTCTTCAACGATTTGAGGTATCTATTGTATATGGTCCACATCTCTGAGCCATACAGGAGGGTGGGTATCACTACAGCCCTGTAGACCATAAGCTTCATGCCAGATTTAAGGGCCTGATCTTCGAACACTCTCTTCTCAGCTGAAGGCTGTGCTGGTGCACTGGATGCGGTGTTGAACCTTGTCGTCGATGTCTGCCTTTGTTGATAATAGGACGCGCCCGTTCAGTACAGCTCGGATTTGGCAATTGGCCATTTTTCAAAAGCCAGTTGTGTGTGTGAGAATGTTGAGTGCTGTGTGAGAGCATTTGAAAAATCTCATCTGCAGCAGTACAAGATGCAACGCAGTGCAAGGACCAAGAATTTCTTACAGGAAGAAGTGGAGGCACCAGTTCCTGTGATTGAGAACAGATGGCAGGAGCTGGACACAAGCAGAGGTCGCATAAAAGTTCCACTCAAAGAAATGAAGGAATGCTGGAACCAAGTTGCAGGAGATTACTGCGCAGTTGTGACCACCACGAGATCTGGAGACCAGTGTAAAAAGAAATGGTCGGACCTTGGTCAAGTAGTTAGTGTAAGTAATATTTTCATTTCTTCAATGGAATTGCAATTGTAAATGTGACCAGCTGTATATGTCCCACCCAGTAGAAAGACAC
Organism: Pristiophorus japonicus; assembly: GCF_044704955.1. Classification (NCBI taxonomy): domain Eukaryota; kingdom Metazoa; phylum Chordata; class Chondrichthyes; family Pristiophoridae; genus Pristiophorus; species Pristiophorus japonicus. The sequence continues at coordinate 180,123,313 of NC_091978.1, read as the reverse complement.
CCTCTCTAAAAAGTTGCATTTTCATCATTGCAGAAGAAGATGGCACATAATAAAAGGGAAAGAACTCGAACAGGAGGAGGCCCGGCAAATCTGCATCCACTGACACCCTTGGAAGAGAGAGTCACTGCTTTGATGGGCCATGCCTGGAAAAAAGCAATCAGTACTGCACAAGTTGGGCCCACACTCGAGGGAGAGGGTAAGTCCTGCAAATTCATCATGGCCCTTCAAATCAGCCTGCTGCCTGGCCTGCGCTGTGTGAGCCTACTCATGCCACCCACCTTGCCCCCTCCTCTACTGCTAACCATTTGACTGTTCTGTTATCTTTTGCAGAACTTGAGGCCAACCCTGACAATGCAGATGAAGATTCAGACGAGGATGAGCCAGAAGAGGAGAACATCTTCCAATCCAACCCTCCAGACCAAGAACATGGGGTGAGGGTGAGGGGGAGGGGGAGGCGGTGGAGCTGGATGAAGTTCCCACTGTTTTACTGACTTTGGATGAGGTGCCACTCATGGAGGTGACAGCCCCTTCCGTGACTAGTGGTTTGACTGTTGGTGGGACACCTTCCGAGGTTGCGGGTCCCAGTAGTGGGGTGCAGTGAGGCACATCCAGGATCTCACTTTCTGAGGTTGCCGGTCCCAGTGGTGTGGTGCAGCGAGGCACACCCAAGACCCCACCGTCCCAGGCTGCGGGTCCCAGTGTTGGGGTGCGAGCCACACCCATGGGGAGGAGGGGAAGGAGAGATCGACCGCGCTCTCCTGAGGTGCAGGATCTAACAGATGTGGTTCAGATGATGTCATTGAGTGTGGAGAGCATTGACCTTACCCGATCACTCCCGAACACCATCAGTGGGGTGAGTGATGAGGTAGTGGGACTGATGGGAGAAGTAACAGCAATGACACGAGAAATGGGAACGATATCCAGGATCATCAGTGAGAGAATAGTGGCCATGAGGGACGGAATGTCAGAGGTAGTGCAAACCATGTCACTGACCATGAGGGAGGGAATGTTGCAGGTCGTTGAGACACTGTCAAGGCACATGAGGGATGGCATGTTGGAGTTAGCTGCTGCAATAAGGGAATACACCCAGACTCCGCGTCCATTGATAGAATCAATGTCACTCCCACTGCAACCCCCACACCAGCATCTGAAGAGTCCAGAGCCGGGCCTTCCAATGCTGCCTGACGCTGACACCCCCCACCCTCAAGAGGTGTGCAGTACCTGAGATGTAAGAAAGAATAAGCTTGGTACCAAGTCCAGAAACACTGTGCACCGCCTGTGGGCAGGGCTGGTGGCGTGTCCAAGACCAGGCATAGCGGGCGGTCTTAGAATAAGGGGGATGAGAGATGGGTGCAGCCTTTCTTTGCTGCTGTTGTTATTATTATTGTTAATGTTGTAACTGTTCTCAAATAAAATTTTTTTTGTAAGTTATGTAAATTTGCAAGTTTATAAGTGATCTTAAAGTTTTTAAGTGATCTTAAAGAGTGATATTAAAGTAAAGTTTGATGTTTGATACAAGAATAATTTTATTAAAGTTAAATTAAGTACATTGTAAACTTTTGAATAAAATATATTTTACATTAAAACTGAATCATGTTCCATTAACACAACACAACATTATGGAACAGCTCCAAACAGTAAACATGTCCATGTGGAATAGTTGTCACTGAGCCCTCAGGCATCAGTAAAGCGTTCACGGATGAGCTGCTGGTGCAAGGCTCAAGTTAAAAGAGCACGATGGCCCGTCCTCCTCCACCATCACGCTCCGGCCTCAGGCACTTGCTGGCTTCCTCATCTTCATCGCCCTCCTCCTCCTCCTGCTCATCACCTGCATTTTCCACATCATTATCATCAGCCACTCTCACCGCAGCTGAGTTTTCCACTATTATGTGCTGCTGCCTCATGATGGTTAAGTTATGCAGCTTGCAGCACACAACAGGGAACTGACCGACAATCTCAGGGGAGTACAGAAAGTAGCCTCCGGAATGGTCCAGGCATTGGAAACACTGTTTCAATATGCCAATGGTCCTCTCAATGGGCTCAAAATTGGCCAGGAGTTGCTCCGTTCTTTATGGAGCAACTTGATTTTTCTGGAGTATCTTAAAACTCCCCATTTTGCACAATCAATTTGCACCAATGTTAGTGAGTTAGTTAGGATTTTTCGAGTTTCATTTTTTTTTCAAAAGGGGGCGTTACCAGCCACCGACGTCGTTTTGGTGATTTAGGCCACTTTGGACAGCTAATAGTTACTCCAAACTAACTTAGGCCACTTGTGGCCGATTGTAAAAACCCTTGCGGAGAGTTAAGAAATCAGTGCAGATAAGTACATTGGAGACCATTCGGCCTGAGATAGGGGCAGGAAGGAAAGTGGAGAGGACCTTGCACCAAGACTTACAAAGCACTAAACAAAGCACAACAAGTAATAAGCATTCAAGAAGACATAAAAACATTCAAGAAGAAATAAAAAATAAAACTACATCCTACCTTCATCTAAAACGCGGTCCGGGAAGGCAGCGGGCCGGCCGGTGTGGGAGGCCACTCGGCCGGGGATAGGTGTGGGATAACAATACCACGGGAGGCCACTCGGCCTGGGATAGGTGTGGGATAACAATACCACGGGAGGCCACTCAGCCGGGGATAGGTGTGGGACGACAATACACCGGGAGGCCACTCGGCCGGGGATAGGTGTGGGACGACAATACACCGGGAGGCCACTCGGCCTGGGATAGGTGTGGGATAACAATACACCGGGAGGCCACTCGGCCGGGGATAGGTGTGGGATAACAATACACCAGGAGACCACTCGGCCGGGGATAGGTGTGGGATAACAATACACCAGGAGACCACTCGGCCGGGGATAGGTGTGGGATAACAATACACCAGGAGACCACTCGGCCGGGGATAGGTGTGGGATAACAATACACCAGGAGACCACTCGGCCGGGGATAGGTGTGGGATAACAATACACCAGGAGACCACTCGGCCGGGGATAGGTGTGGGATAACAATACACCAGGAGACCACTCGGCCGGGGATAGGTGTGGGATAACAATACACCAGGAGACCACTCGGCCGGGGATAGGTGTGGGATAACAATACACCAGGAGACCACTTGGCCAGGGATAGGTGTGGGACGACAATACACCGGGAGGCCACTCAGCCAGGGATAGGTGTGGAATGACCAGGAGACCACTCGGCCAGGGAACTGCCTGCAGACATCGAAGCACACACAGGCTGGTTGTAGGAATCAACCTCACGGACATGCTGCAACAGGCTGAGTGGGGTGGGTCGGGGAGGTGGAGGAAGAGGGAGAGAGAAGTCACATGACTGAAGGGGGGAAGGGGAGAGGACAAAAGACCTTTGGGTGTGGTCCATATACATACCTTGGGGGGAGAGAGAGAGATAGAACTGCGAACCTCTGCTGTGCTATGCTGCCTGCTTTCTTCCCACTTCACCTTCTTTGACCTTCTTTGAAAGTTCAACTTTGACTTTAAGTATGGGTGCAATAATATCAATGCCACAGCTTTTGCGAGCGTTCTGCATCATTGTGCTATGTAGGAAACAATTGATTAGAGCTCATCACATCAGGACCATCATAGCCCGTAGGATGCTGGTCAGGAGGCCTTACCCACCTCGGCAATTTCAAGTTAGGCATTCGTACCTGCACCTGAGTGATACAGATTGTGTCAGAAGGCTGCGTTTCCACAGAGAAGTTGTCCGTGAGATGTGTGAGTTGCTGAGATCAGACTTACAGCCGAAAAGCGGCAGGTGGACTGCTTTGTGCGTTGAAGTGAAGGTTACAGCTGCACTTTCCTTCTATGCCTCGGGATTGTTTCAAGCCACAACTGGAGATGTGTGCGCCATCTCTCAACATGGAATATCTGTCTCCATTCGCCAGGTCACGGCTGCACTGTATGCACGGAGGAATGACTTCATCAAGTTCCCAATGACCGTCCAAGCAATCCATGACAGGGCTGTGGGGTTCTTAAGGATTGCTGGTTTCCGAAAGGTACAGGGCTGCATTAATTGTACTCACATCGCCTTGTGAGCACCTGTGGAGGATGCCGAGCTGTTCAGGAATAGAAAAGGCTTCCATTCCATTAATGTGCAGCTCATGTATGACAATATGCATCGCATCATGTCAGTCGATGTAAGATACCCTGTCAGCACCCATGATGCATTCATCCTACGCAACAGCATTAAATCTGACATGTTTGAGCAGCAGCCAGAAGGGCAGAGCTCGCTACTGGGAGACAAAGGGTACGGCCTCGCCACCTGGCTCATGACGCTCCTACGCATAACCCAGGCGGAAGCTCACCATCAATACAACATGTCGCAGCATCATAGAGAGGACCATTGGCATCTTGAAACAGTGTTTCCGATGCCTGGACCATTCCAGAGGCTACTTTCTGTACTCCCCTGAGATTGTCGGTCAGTTCACTGTTGTGTGCTGCATGTTGCATAACTTAGCCATCATGAGGCAGCAGCAGCTGATAGTGGAAGAAGAAGACCCACCTGCGGTGAGAGTGGCTATTAATAATGATTTTGAATATGCAGGTTGATACGTCCTTACTACACAGTATAAGTGCACACGAGGCCCATGCTTGAGAGAAGGTCAGTCTGTGACCTGTCCTTTATTCCTTAGCACTCAAGTGATGAAGGTGGGTGGAGCTTCCCCTTTTATACCTGAAGGTCCAGGTTAGGAGTGCCTCCCACCTAGTGGTCAGTGTTCTCACGGTGTACAACTTAGGTCAGATTATACATGGGTTACAATGCTGGTTGAATACATGACACAGGTGACGAGCAGCAGGAGGAGGAGGAGGAGGAGGATGATGACGAGGATGAGGAAGCCAGCAAGTGCCTGAGCCCGGAGCACGACATCGGAGGAGGGCGGGCCATCGTGCCCCTTTAACGATTGCTCGAGCCTTGCGCCAGCAGCTCATCCGTGAACACTTTACTGATGCCTGAGGGCTCAGCGACAACTATTTTGCATGGACATGTTTATTTTTTGCAGTTGTTCCTAAATGTTGTGTTGTGTTCATGGAACATGATTCAGTTTTAATGTAAAATATATTTTATTCAAAAGTTTATAATGTACTTAACTTTCATGTAATAAAATAATTCTTGTATCAAACTTTACTTTAATATGACTCTTTAAGATCACTTAAAAACTTTAAGATCACTTATAAAGTTGTAACTTTACATAACTTACAAAAAACTTTCAATTTGAAAACAGTTACTTACAACAGTAACATCAACAACAACAACAACAACAACAGCAGCAAAGAAAGGCTGCACCCATCTCTCATCCCCATCTTGGTGAATGTACACTTCTTCTTGGGGGTGTTCGGGTGTTAATGTGGAGGGCTCAGCTTGAGTCTCTTCAGAGGCTGGTGCGAGGATTGCAGTGGGAGTGGTGGTGCATGGTCTGGGTTTGTTCCCTTATTTCAGCAGCTAACTCACACATGCCCTCCCTGAAGGCCTCTGCCGTCCTTTCCACTACCTCTGACATTTCCTCCCTCGTGGACACTATTCCCTCACTGATGTTCCCGGAAATCATTCCCATTTCCCGTGCGATTACTGTTACTTCTCCCGACAGTCCCGTTACCTCATCACTCACCCCACTGATGGTGTCCACAAGTGATCGTGTAAGGTCAATGCTCTCCGCACTCAATACCATGATCTGAACCACATCTGTTGCATCCTGCATCTCAGGGGTGCGTGGTCTATTCCTCCTTCCCCTTACCCTGGGTCTGCCTCACAGCGCCCCCCAGTGGGAGGTACAGGCTGGGATGGTGGGGCCCTCGGTGTTCCATGCTGCATCCCACCAGCACTGGGAGGCGCAACCTCGGACACTGTGAAACCATAGAATGTCAAATCAGAACTTAAACCACTAAACATGGATGGGCTGAAACCAAGGAGTGTCACACCAGAACTCATGGAAGGGTTTGGCAATGCGAAGTCCATTATTGTGGCCTCATCCATATTCAGTACAACATTGTCCCCTTCATCCATCTTCATCCCCTCCCCCCCCTCCCCCCCCCCTCCCCCAAGTTGGTCTACAGGGTTAAGCTCGTACATGTCTGAATCTTCTTCTGGATCTTCAGGATTGGCATCAGGCTCTGCAAAATAAAACAGAACAATCAAATGGTTAGTACCACAGGAGGGGGCAGGATGGGTGGCATGAATAGGCTCACACATAGCAGGCCAGAAGCAGGTTGATTTGAAGGGCCATGATGAATTTTCAGGACTTAACCTCTCCCTCGAGTGTGGGCCCAGCTTGTGCAGTACTGATTGTTGTTCTCCAGGTAGGATCCATCAAAGCAGTGACCCTCTCTTCCAAGGGTGTCAGTTGGTGCAGGTTTGGCGGGCCTCCTCCTGTTCGAGTTCTTTCCCTTTTGTTGTGGGCCAATTTCTTCTGCAAAGATGAAAATGCAACTTTTTAGAAAGGGTGTTTTTTTGCTGGGTAGAACATATACAGCTGGTTATAATTACAATTGCAATTGCATTGAATAAATGAAAATATTACTTACACTAACTACTTGACCAAGGTCCTGCCATTTCTTTTTACACTGGCTTTCAGATCTCTGGGTGTTCACCACTGCACAGTAATCTTCTGCAAATTGGTTCCAACGTTTCTTCATTTTTTTGGGTGGCACTTTTGTGCGACCTCTGTTGCTGGTATCCAGCTCCTGCCATCTGTTCTTAATGATATTAACTAGTATCTCCACTTCGGCATGCAAGCCATTCTTCATTCTTGATGCACGTTGTTGCATTGCTGTATTGAATTGAAACTTACAGCACTTTTCCAATGCTCTTAGACACACATTGATTTTTCCAAACACACAATCCTTATTTTGCATGCAGCAATGATTTTCAGAAATACAGCACTCCTTCTGGAACTTTTGCAGCACTATTAACACAGCACTCACTGCTTCTTGTTTCCAACAGCTGATTTCTTCCATAGCACTCCTTCTGGCACCAAAAATCAAGCAGCTTCTTATTCCTTTAAAGATGGCCGATTGCCAAAGTTCTGCGTTACTGATTCCAATGCACATTGGACATCGGGACTCGACTCCAATGCGCATGCGCAGACGTCCCGGCACTGTTTTCAGTGCAGGACGCTGGTTCCACACCCCACTCCACTGGCCACACTGCGCGATGACTGAGGAGCGGTCGGACAGCGTCCGAAGTAGGGAGCGATTTTTTCAGAGCAGTTTTCAACGCAGAAAGTGGATGCATCTTCCATGCGTGCGCTGAAAAAACGGGTGGGCCAATTTTGAGCACATTGATGCTGCGCGTCGCAATGTGCAACATATTTTATTGACGGTCAGCTTCCATCGGGTTATGCGTAGGGGCGTCATGAGCCAGGTGGCGAGGCCATACCCTTTGTCTTCCAGTAGCGAGTTCCGCCCTTCTGGCTGCTGCTGAAACATGGCAGATATAATGCTGTCACGTAGGATGAACACATCATGGGTGCTGCAAGGGTATCTTGCATCGACTGACATGATATGAAGCATGTCGTCACACACGAGCTGCACGTTAATGGAGTGGAAGACTTTTCTGTTCCTGTACATCTCAGAATCCTTCAAAGGTCCTCCCAAGGCAATCAATGCAGCCCTGTACCTTTGGGAAGCCAGCAATCCGGGAGAAGCCCACAGCCCTGTCATGGATTGCTTGGGCAGTCATGGGGAACTTTATGTAGTCATTCCTATGCGCGTACAGTGCAGCCGTGACTTGGCGAATGGAGGCATGTGTTGCATGTTGAGAGATGACGCACACATCCCCAGTTGTAGCTTGAAACGATCCGGTGGGAATAGAGTGAAAGTGCAGCTGTAACCTTCACTTCAACTGACAAAGCAGTCCTCCTAATGCTTCTAGGTTGCAGGTCTGCTTTGACCAACTCACAGAATCTCATTTACAAATTCTTTGCGGAAACGCAGCCTTCTGACACAGTCTGCATCACTCAGGTGGAAGTACGAACACCTGTCTCGATATACCGAGGTGAATAAGGCCTCCTGCCCAGCACCCTATGAGCTCTGATGTTCCTGATGCGATGAAGTTGAATCAATTGTCTCCTATGTAGCACCATGATGCAGAAGGTTCTCACAAGGTATGGCATTGTCAGTATTTCCCCCATACTTAAATTTAACCTTTGAAAGAAACTCAAAATGGCAGGAAAGCAGGCAGCACAGGTTTGCAGTTGCCTCCCTCCAGGTCTGTATGGATGGACCACACCCAAATGCCTTGTGACTTCTCCTCTCTCCCCCCGTCCCTTGAGTTTTATGACTACTCTCCCTTCCCCTCCCCCCAAGCCTTCCGATCGGCACCTTGCTCTCTCTCTCTCCTCCCACTCCTCCCCACGGCCTGTTTTGTAGCCAAACCCTGAGCCGTCATGTCCGGGCGCGAGGCCAATTCTGCCGGCCAAACCTCCAACCCTCCAACCCTGCTTCAAGACGTTCGGTGGTGGCGTGTGAGTGCGTTAAAAAATGAGAAAGCTTCTGAAATCCAACAAATTTACACTTCTACGTTGACAGGTAAAAAACAGTTGAACTTTATTGTTGATTTTAACAGTGTTCTTGACTCCCTCCAAAATCTTCGATTTCGAATCAATGGTGTCTTTCAGTGCAACTTTGTGAATGTGCGCTGGTTTTCCGAACTCACCAGAAGGTTTTTCAGGAATGGCCAGATACGCCGACCTTAGAGAAAAAATGTTGGCCAAACTGCGAACAATTGAAAAAACTGGCGCAGACATGATGTAAAAAAAAACTGGCCTAGAAAAATCATAAGTAAGCCAGCTACACCGACACAGATTGCAGGGGGAAACTTGGAAACTAATAAATACGCCAGATAAAATGGCTGCGCGAAAAAAACGGCGCAAATGACCGGGGAAAATTGAGCTCATTAACTTGTCTTTGCCTGTCAACTGATACCCAACCTGATGTACATTTCCAGCGTTTCTGTTTTTAATTGAATATTGTAGCTCTACTTAGAAGATGCAGACAAAATCCTCAGAATCTGCTTAGACTCAAAAAAACAGAGTTGATTTGGTAAAAATATTTTCTGCGTGCCAAAGTCCATCCTCTGATGTTGAAAATTCTGTGTAATTTTTATGCTATGTGCTATCAAAGTTGGGGATTTTCAATGAAATTACACAGCAGAGTAAGAAAGATATAAAGTAATGGTAAATACAGGGAGATACTCATAAATAATCTATTACCAAGCAACAAGGGATCTGACTGACACAGACTCCAACTCAATACCTAGAAATGATTGTTGGTGATATTAAAATAAATGGTCCGAAGTTTCTGCTCGATTGCTTTGGTTTTTTTGGAGCAATAGCCCCGATATCGGCGTAACCACCTCCTCAACCACCATCGTCTCAAGGGCAATTAGTGATGGGCAATAAATTCTGCCCTTGCCAGCCACGTCCACATCCTGGAACGAATGAAAAAAACACCAGCGTAAAAGATTACAGAATTTTAAACGGAGTTATGTAAATTTACACGTTTATTGTAAGTGATCTTAAAGTTTTTAGGTGATTGTAACTGAAAACTTTGAAGTTTAATACAAGAATAATTTTATTAAAGTTAAGTTAGGTACAAACTGTTTGTTAAACTTTTGAATAAAATATATTTTACATTAAAACTGAATCATTTCCATTATTTGTTCGATTATTAAAACTTCTCCTCTCTCCCCCCCCAACTAATTGCAGTCTTGTGACTTCTCCCCTTCTCTCTTCCGCACCCCACACCCCCACTCCTCCCCCAAACACATTGCAGTCTTCAGAAGCCTTCCCGGGCTCCCTGGGCTCAGTGCATAAGCCTTCCAATCGGTCAGCACCTCCCTCTCACTGCCCCTCCCCTCAGGCTTGTTTTCCAGCTGAGCCCCAAGCCCCTGATTCCAGGCACGGGGCTGATTCTGCAAGCCAAAGCTACAACCCTCCAGCCCTGCTTGAAGATGTTCGGTGGTGGCATGTGAGTAAGAAAAAAAATGAGAACTTCTAGAAATCAAAAAAAAAACTTCCATTTAATTTTTAGAGTGTTCTTGACTCCCTCCAAAATCTTCAATTAGAAACAATGAAATCTTTCAGTGCCAATTTGCCAATGTGCACTGTTTTCTGCTAACTTATCAGAAGGTTTTTTGGGAGTGTCCAGATACGCCGACTGAGGAGGACATTTTTTTGGGCAAACTGCGAAAAATTATGAAAACCGGTGCAGACATGAGGGAACGTAATAAAAAACTCACCTTGAAAAATCGCAGGCGGAAACTTTGCAAAATTACACCAGAAAAAATGGCGCACGCCAAAAAAACAGCGCAAATGACCCGGGATAATTGAGCCCAATAAGCGGTGTAATTTGCAATTCACAATTTTAAAGTCCTTCAGCTTTTAAGTGAAAGTTTATTGTTCCATGTCAACTTATGTGAGTCACTCTTTATTTGAAGGATAAAAAATGTGTTGCTGTTAAAAGCTTTGTTGTGCTGCTGGTGAAGTATATAAATATTTGTGCAAAACAAAATATCACATCCTGTAATATAGACAATGGCAACATATAAACTTACCTGACATGTCTGTTGAAATTAGTGTATGTCCGAGTATTAATGATGTTGAAACATTATTGACTCAGATTTTGCTGTCAAAATAATAGTGAAGCTAATGGCGCTCGTCGCTATTTATAGCTTCAGGTAAGGGCAGTTTGTGCGATTAAATCCCAATATCCAAAAGTTGCTGTCCCAGTTGCGATTAGTTTCACGAAAACAGAATTTTGCTGTCTGCCTCACTATTGAAATGCAATGACTAGCGTTAAATTGCTGTATTTGCACAGTAGATACAAACTAAACTTACCAAAGAAAGCTAAATTTTGTCATTTTACAAGCGCAAGCACTCCTTTAACAACATGATAACTGTTAATTACTGCCAGACAACCTCTCTGGCACTGAAAATTTAACTATTACAAATGTCTTATTCCTTCAAGTTTTAATTGATGGAGATTTAAAAATGTCAAATTTCAAATGTAAACAGTTTCTTTACTTTTCCTTTCTGTCTCTTTTCTTTCTCTCTCTTAATCCAATCTTTGTTTCCCTCTTTATTTCTCTTACTTGTACCTGTTTTGACACTGAATTCACCCATTCTAATTTACACTTCCTTCTGTCGTTCCTCTGTTTATTTCTCAATCCTTCAATCTAATTGGTTAAGGAGATACACACTTGATTGCACTTTTCACTCTGGTCTAGATGCCCTGTTTCCCTCACTGCGACATTATCACCTCGCACTTTCATCAACATCACGTGAAAAAAAAATGTTGTTAAATAACCTACTGCAACAAAATCTTGGCCATTATATATATAGTGATGCTTCTTCCAGACACATCATTAATGTGGTGGCTGTGCACATCAATAATGGCTCTGATAAATAACTCTCCCATTTAAATTACCTGAATTTAAAAAAATGTTGATTGTGTTAAGCAGTCACATCTTACCTTTGATCTGTGATGCATGTGTGTACACTCCAGCTTAAATGTTCCTAGCTTTAGAATTTAATTTGTGAATAATATTCTGGTGTGTGAGAGCAGGAAATGGGGCAGAGGTCCATTATGCCAGATTATTGCCAAATTGTTCTCCTGTACAATCTTATCCTGTCATTTCTGGCCATGATCCCTGCAGTACAGACACACACGAGGCACATGCTGAAGTCAAGGTCACTCAGGAATTGCACCTTTATTACACAGCTCTCGAATACCACACTTGCCTGAGACCTGTCTTTATATACCTGTGTAGAACAGGTATCCAGTGTCTCCTGCAAGTGAACTCCTGGTGGTAAGGTAAGCTTGTGGTTACAGGTCATCTCTTGTTACAGTCATGTATAGCATGGTAAGATACAGTTATGTACAGTAGTGTGAGATACATGACATCACCCTCCCCCAAGGTCTTATTGTCTTTATAGGTTCAGTCTCTCAGGTGATCTACGCTCTCGCGTGGAGCGTCTTAGTTGTGGTTCAGTTGTTTGCCTTGGTGCCTGTTTTTCTTTCGGTGTGATTGCTAGTATCTCGCCTGGGCTGTCTGTTTCATTCAGTATGATTGTTGGTGTCTCGCCTGGGCTGTCTGTTGGGATTCCCTTTCCTCAGGTTGCTCCCTCTGTCTGTCCACCAGGTGTGGTGTGAGTTCCACATTGTAGTCTGCCTCTGGTTCAGCAGTGTTGTTGGTGAATCTACTTTTGACTTGGTCTACATGCCTCCGGCAGGTTTGGCCATTGTCCATTTGTACCACCAGTAGCCTGTTTCCTTCCTTTCCTGTTACTGTCCCTGCAAGCCATTTGGGACCTCTGCCATAGTTTAGCACAAACACTTTGTCCCCTATCTCATTCCTCATTCCACCTCCCCCTCGAATTTCGGTCATGGTACTCAGTTAGCTTACGGCGCTTTGCCTCAACGATTTCATGCATGTCTGGGAGGATTAATAAGAGGCTTGTCTTTAAGGTCCGTTTCATCAATAGTTGCGCGGGGGGATGCGGACGAGATCTGTATGCCAGCAGCAGTCGCGACAGGCGGCCCTGCAGCGAGGGACCTTGGATTTTGAGCATGCCTTGTTTAATGATTTGCACTGCTCGCTCTGCCTGGCCATTGGAGGCCGGCTTGAATGGTGCCGCCTTAACGTGATTTATGCCGTGGTCACTTATGAAATCTTGGAATTCTGCACTGGTGAAGCACGGACCATTATCACTGACCAATATGTCAGGAATTCCGTACGTTGCAAACATAGTTCCAAGGCTCTCCACAGTGGTGAAGGTGGTGCTCGAGTTTAAAATGGTGCATTCGATCCACTTTGAAAATGCATCTACAACTACGAGGAATATTTTGCCCATGAATGGGCCCGCATAGTCTTCGTGCACCCGCGGCCACGGTTTGGTGGGCCAGGGGCTCAGGGGGGCCTCCCTGGGGGCATTACTGAGTTGGGCACAAATGGTGCACCGTCGGACGCAGAGCTCCAAGTCTGCGTCAATGCCAGGCCACCAGACATGGGATCTGGCTATGGCCTTCATGAGAACGATCCCCGGGTGCTCGCGGTGAAGCTCCCGGACAAATGCCTCTCTGCCTCGCAGAGGCATAACTACTCGGCTGCCCCTCATCAGGCAGTCTGCTTGTAGTGACAGCTCATGCATATGCCTATGGAAAGATTTGATCTCCTCGGGGCAGGCATCGCGAGCCTCTGCCCAGTCACCGGTTAAGACACATCTTTTTACTAAAGATAATGTGGGATCGCTGGTCGTCCAGGCTCTGATTTGGCGAGCCGTCCTGGTCGAACCTGTGGACTCAAAGGCATTGATTGCCATGACTATCTCACAGTCCTGTTCGTCAGACCCTTCTGTGGTCGCCAGGGGTAGCCTGCTGAGCGTGTCGGCACAGTTGTCTGTGCCTGGTCTATGCCTTATGGTGTGGTCGTAAGACGCAGCATGAGTGTCCACCGTTGAATGCGCGCCGAAGCATAGGCGTTTATTGCCTTGCTCTCGGATAGTAGGGACGTGAGGGACTTGTGGTCAGTTTCTAATGCGAACTTGACTCCGAAAAGATATTGGTGCATCTTTTTGACACCATACACACACGCGAGCGTCTCCTTCTCCACCATTCCGTACCCGCGCTCCGCCCGCGAAAGTGACCTGGAGGCATAAGCTAAGGGTTGTAATTTACCCGCACCATTGACATGTTGTAAATTGCACCCGACCCCGTACGCTGATGCATCATATGTGAGAACTAGCTTTTTACCTGGATCAAAGAAAGCCAAAACACTGTTGGAACATAGAAGGTTGCGGCCTTATTGAAGGCGCGTTCCTGGGCGTCCCCCCAAAACCAATCGCACCCCTTCCTGAGTAGCACATGAAGAGCCTCCAGCAGCGTGCTTAAGTTCTACATAAAGTTCCCAAAGTAATTGAGTAGCCCGAGAAAGGCGAGCAGTTCTGAGACATTCCGGGGCCTGGGTGCCAGGCAAATTGTTTCTGTTTTGGACTCTGTTGGGCAGATTCCATCAGCGGCAATCCTTCTGCCCAAAAATTCAACCTCGGGTGTGAGAAACAGGCACTTGTATTTCTTAACTCTTAGGCCTACCCGATCCAACAGCTTTAGTACTTCCTCCAAATTACAGAGGTGTGAGTTGGTGTCCCTGCCCATGATAAGTATGTCGTCTTGAAATACAACCGTCCCCGGGATGGACTTGAGCAGACTCTCCATGTTGCGCTGGAATATGGCAGCTGCTGACCTGATGCCGAATGGGCATCGATTGTACATGAAAAGGCCTCGGTGTGTGCTGATGGTGGTGAGTAGCTTAGACTCTTCGGTCAGTTCTTGCGTCATATACGCAGATGTGAGATCTAGTTTTGAGAAAAGTTTTCCTCCAGCCAACGTGGCAAATAGGTCCTCTGCTCTGGGCAGCGGGTATTGGTCCTGTAGGGAGACTCTGTTTATGGTCGATTTGTAATCCCTACAGATTCGTACGGATCCATCAGGCTTCATGACTGGGATGATGGGGCTTGCCTAGTCGCTAAATTCCACGGGTGAGATAATGCCTTCCCACAGAAGCCTGTCCAGTTCATGTTCAATCTTTTTCCTCATCACATAGGGCACAGCTCTAGCCTTGTGATGGACCTGTCTAGCATCCTGTGTGATGTAGATTTTGACTTTAGCCCCTTTGAAGGTGCCCACACCTGGCTGAAAGAGATGTTCAAATCGACTTAGAACTGTTGAGCAGGAGGTCCATTCCTCTGACGACATGGCATGAACATCATCCCATTTCCAATTTAGGTTTGCCAGCCAGCTTCTCCCCAGCAGTGCTGGGAGATCTCCGGGGACAATCCACAGGGGAAGCCGGTTCACTGTCCCTTTGTGTGTGACTGAGAGCATGGCGCTGCCAAAGACTGGGACGATTTCTTTGGTATAGGTCCTTCGTTTGGTGTCGACTCTTGTGAGTTTTGGTCTGTCGTTTTTGTGCGGCCACAGCTGTTCAAATTGTTGAGCGCTCATGAGAGATTGACTTGCTCCCGTATCCAGCTCCATGTTGACGAGTATCCCGTTGAGTAGGACCCTCATCATTATTGGAGGTGTCTTGTTGTAAGAGCAGTGGCCATTGATTGTGTTGACCCGCTGTACCTCAGTGTCCCGGGTACTGTCCCCACCATCTTCTGGTCCGCTTTCCGACCCTTCCGATTCGTATACCAGCCGAGCTGCCGTTTTTCTGCACATGCGGGCCAGATGCCCTGTATGGTTGCAGTTTCAGCAAATGGCATGCAGAAATCGACAACCCCTTGATGAGTGCCTTCCCCCACATCTCCAGCACAGTCCGCTTCCATTGTTTCCAAAGTATGAGCTGCGTCTGACTGATCTCTCTTGAGCTTCTCTCAGTTTGTAGTTGATTGCTCGCATTGTGGGTTAATGAGGTGTGAACGGCCGTCCATGTGGCCCTTGATGGCTTCTGGTGCCACTGCCTGCTGTTGAAGGCCTGCTCTCCTGCCTTTGTCTGTGTGTGAGGGTAGCGGCTTGTTTCACGCTGTGAACCCCTTGTTTCGATGTTTCGTTAGTTGTCGTACCCGCAGTGTAGATCAACCTCCTTTCTTCTTCTCCTGCCAAGAATGTCTGTGCAACCAGTGCTGCTGCCTCTAGGGTCAAGTTCTTGGTCTCTATGAGCTTTCGGAATATGCCTGCGTGGCCCATTCCTTCAATAAAAAAGTCTCTCAGTACTTCTCTCCTTAGTTCATTGGAGAACTTACATAAGCTAGCCAACCTCCGAAGTTCCGCCACGAAGTCGGGTATGCTCTGGCTCACACAGCATCTGTAGTTGTAGAACCTGTGTCTGGCCATGTGTAGGCTGCTCGCTGGCTTCAGGTGGTCTCTTACCAGTGTGCTCAACTCTTCAAACGACTTGCTTGCTGGTTTCTTGGGTGCCAGCAGGTCCTTCATTAAGGCATATGTTTTCGAGCCACAGCTTGTCAAGAGATAGGCTCTTCTCTTATCTGCCTTATCGTCGCCTAGCCAGTCTTTGGTTACAAAGCTTTGCTGGAGCCTTTCTATAAAGACCTCCCAATTATCTCAGCATTGTATTTCTCATCTGAGCCGTTGGTCGCCATTCTGTTGATTCTGTAATCCGTAACTCGTCGCCACTGTAAAGTCCTGTCCCCTCAGTACAGACTCACACGAGGCACATGCTGAAGTCAAGGTCACTCAAGACCTGCACCTTTATTTCACAGCTCTTGAATGCCACACTTGCCTGAGACCTGTCTTTATATATCTGTGTAGAACAGGTATCCAGTGTCTCCTGCAAGTGCATCCTTGGTGGTAAGGTAAGCTTGTGGTTACAGGTCATCTCTAGTTACAGTCATGTATAGCATGGTAAGATACAGTTATGTACAGTAATGTGAGGTACATGACAATCTGAGCCTTACCAAACTTAAAATGGGTGGGAGTATTTAAATGAGACAGTAATGGCAATGTGATACTGTATTCCATTTTTCATCATTACCAATGCATTACCACTGAATGTACATCATACCATATAAAATGTGTGTCCAACATTGCTAGTTAGTAAGGCAATGTCAGAAGTGGATTTAAAAGGCCCAACTTCTGTTTTGAAAGGCTTCAGACAATTTTCATAACTTTTGTTGTTGTTTTCTTTATTACTAACATGCATTACCATCTATCTTTGTGCTTTGTGCTCTGGGGTGTCGACTGACTGTAGGATCTAACAATCCTCTTCAGTGAACCTGCTGGACTCTGTGTTGCATTGCAGCAGGTGAATGATGAATACTTCATGCTGCATGCAGTGATCTAGATGATTGCTTTAGGAATAACAACTTGCCAGCAGGAAATGCAGACTCGAACTAATGAGAATGAGTCAACCTTTAATATAATTTGCGGGAAGACTATGACTACATTATACTTCTCAAAAGCTCTGTGTCAGTTTCAGTCCTTAAAAATCAATCTTATGCTTAACCCTTTTAATGCTGGTGTGTCTGAAGTATCAATATGTGTACTGCTGACCACAATTAGCTTTCAATAAACAGTTACCTTTTCCATAGCTGTCCAAATGAATGTGTTGACCTTTATTTAATACGTGCAACATGCTTCAAAAAGGTGTCAGCTGTGGCTCAGTGGTAGGACTCTCACCTTTGAGTCAGAAGGTTGTGGGTTGTGGGTTCAAGTGTCACTCCTTGTTATGTTTAGAATAACTCCAGAAGACTGAGTACTGTGAGCTTAAACTGATGTGACCTTAGTCTCTTTAATAAAACTCCAGAGTGCCAAAGCAGCATGGCAGACAACCTTTTATACTCGCTTGCATGAGGTGTGCAGGTGACCCTTGGGTCTCCAACAGGTGTGCCCTCTAGTGGCAAGTCTTACACTGTTATAATGTTTACATACATAACATCACTCCCCCCCGCAAAGTCTTTGATACAAGTTATTTACAAGTTGAGGCGGTCCGGGGCCCTTTTCTCCCTTGTTGAACTCCTGAGTTCGAATCCTGGCATGGGTGAGTTGTCGCGCCATTGCTGCACTGCAGGGCGGCTGGTCTGACCGGATTGTTGGGCATGGTGGGTTCATCCTCTTGATTGATGGCGAGGTTGATTGCTGGTTGGGTGTGTGATGGTGGATCGATGATGGTGATGTCCTCTTCAAGTTGTTCCTGGTTGTCAGTGAATTGCAGTTTGGTCTAATCCAAATGCTTTCTGCACGTTTGTCCATTACATAGTTTGACAATAAATACTCTATTCTCCTCAATGGCCAAGACAGTGCCAGCAACCCATTTGGGACCATGACCGTAATTAAGGAAAAACACAGGGTCGTTTACATTAATGTTACGTGATACAGCTGTGCGATCATGGTACATGTTTTGAATGCTCTGTTCATTAATAATTCTGCAGGGGGAACCCCAGTGAGCGGGTGGGGTTGCGTCCTGTAGCTGAGCAGAACCGGAGATAAACGGGTCTGCAGGGAGCCGTCCGTCATGCATTTCAAGCTCTGCTTGATAGTTTGGACAGCCCGTTCTGCTTGACCATTGGATGCGGGCTTAAACGGGGCAGACCTGACATGCTTAGTGCCATTGTGGATCATAAACTCGTTGAATTCCAAGCTGGTGAAACACGGACAATTGTCACTGAACCTTCATCGGGCAAGCCATGGGTGGCGAACATGGCCCGGAGGCTTTCAATGGTGGCAGTGGACGTGCAGGATGACATGATTACACATTCAATCCATTTAGAGTAAGCGTTCACTACTACTAAGAACATCTTTCCTAGAAAGGGGCCAGCAAAATCTACGTGGATCCTGGACCACGGTTTGGAGGGCCATGACCACAGACTATTGGTGCATGCATGACTCTAAATCTGAGTCAATGCCGGGCCACCAAACGTGTGACCTGGTGATAGCCTTCATATGACTATGCCTGGGTGGGTACTGTGTAGGTCGCGTATAAATGTTTCCCTGCCTTTTTTTGGCAAAACCACGTTATTACCCCATAAGAGACAATCCGACTGAATGGACATTTCATCTTTACATTTCGCCGAGAACAGCCGACCAGCTCCCAATGAGGACACAACTTTTTACTAGTGATAACTCAGGGTCCAGGCTAGTCCAAGTCCTGATCTGGCAAGCCGTTACGGGTGACCCCTCACTCTCAAAAACATCCATGACCAGAAACAAGTCTGCAAGTTGCGTCATTTCCACCCCGGTGGTGGGCAATGATAGCCGACTGAGGGCATCAGCACAGTTCTCCGTGCCTGGTCTGTGGTGGATAACATAGTCATAAGCGGACAATGTTAGTGCCCAACTTTGGATGTGGGATGAAGCATTGGTGTTTATATCTTTGCTTTCTGAAAACAACAAAATGAGCGGTTTGTGGTCGGTTTTAAACTCGAACCGGAGTCCAAATAGGTATTGGTGCATTTTCTTAACCCTGTATACGCATGCTAATGTCTCTTTCTTGACCATACTGTAGGCTCTTTAAGCCTTAGATAGACTTCTAGACGCATATGCAACCGGTTGCAGTTTGCCTGATACATTGGTTTGCTGTAACACACACCCCACCCCGTACGAAGATGCATCACAAGCTAGCATTAAATGTTTACACGGGTCATACAATACAAGTAACTTGTTAGAACATAGCAGGTTTCTGGTCTTCTCAAAGGCTGTCTCTTGAGATTTACCCCAAACCAGTTGTCACCCTTACATAGCAACATGTGCAATGGTTCCAGCAAAGTGCTCAACCCAGATTGAATGTTACTAAAATAGTTGAGGAGTCCCAGGCCCCAGGAACAAATGCAGCTCCGTCACATTCTGTGGTCAGGGTGCATTCTTGATGGCCTCCATCTTTGAGTCCGTGGGTCTGATGCCATCTGCCGCAATCTTTCTCCCCAAAAATTCGACATTTGGCACCAGGAAATCACATTTGGAAATCCCATGGCTCCGGTTGGGGTGGAGTGTAGATGTTTTCAGTATAAGGCATGTATTGAGGTGGACTAGTTGGGCTGGGTGCTCTTTGCCTTTCCATCATTGTTCATAGGTTTATATGTAACCTTTAGGGCTGCTGATCAAGGGCCGTGTGGCTCTTTGTCAGCCAGTACGGACACGATGGGCCGAAATGGCCTCCTTCTGCGCTGTAAATTTCTATGTTTCTATGTTTCTTTTCTATGTTTCAGCCTGTGTCCCACTCTGTCTAGTCAACTTAAAACCTCTTCCAGGTTGTGCAGGTGTTCGATGGTGTCACGACTGGTGATCAGGATGTTGTCTTGAAACAAAACGCTGCGCGGAACCGATTTCAGCAGACTCTCCATGTTCCTCTGGAAAATGGCAGCAGCCAAGCAAATCCCAAAAGGGCATCTGTGGTATATAAACAGTCCTTTATGCGTGTTGATGCACGTCAATCTTTTTGAAGATTCAGCCAGCTCCTGTGTCATGTAAGCGGAGGTTAGATCCAAATTGGTTCCCCCCGCTAACGTTGCGAACAGGTCATCCGCCTTGGGTAGTGGATACTGGTATTGTAACGAGACTCAGTTGATCGTTACCTTATAGTCTCCGCAGATTCTGACCATGCCATCGCTTTTCAACACCGGAACAATCGGACTGGCCCACTCGTTGAATTCAACTGGTGATATGATTTCCTCTCGTTGAAGTCTGTCCAGTTCGATCTCGACTTTCTCCCTCATCATATATGGAACTACTCGAGCCTTGTGATGAACAGGCCGTGCATATGGGACTAGATGGCTCTGCACCTTGGCGCCTGTGAAGTTGCCGATGCCTGGTTCAAATAGCGATGGAAATTTGCTCAGCACTTGAGCGCACGAGCCGTCATCCACCAAATATAGTGTTTTGATGTCATCCAAGTTCCATTGAATCTTTCCTAGCCAGCTTCTGCCGGACAGAGTTGGGCCATCGCCTGGTACAATCCACAGTGATAAGTTATGCACAGCCCCATCGTACGATACCTTCACTGCCGACTGGTATGAGCTCTTTGGTGTAAGTGCGCAGCTTTTTTTAAATCGGGCTCAGTTTGGGCCTTTGTGCCTTGTTGCCCCACAGTTTCTCAAAAGCCTGCTGGATCATAAATGACTGACTCGCCCCTGTGTCCAACTCCAGGGAAACTGGAAAACCGTTTAATTAGACTCTCAGCATTATAGGAGGGCTCTTGGTGGTGAAGGTGTGTACCCCATACACTTCTTCCGTGGCCTCGGATTGAGTTGCCTCTCTTACTCGTTCTTTGGATCAACCATCTTCTGCTGACTCTGCCACGTGGTGAGTCGCAGCACGTCTGCACAATCGCTGGAGGTGCCCCATTGTTCCACAGCCCTTGCACACGTAGTGCTTGAATCGACATTGATGGGCTCTATGATTACCCCCGCAGCGCCAATATGGTATTAATGGATTCACATTCACGCCCCACAGCGGAATCTGAATCATCCTAAGTCATGCAACTGCAGACTTGTAGGCCCTGCCATGTACAGTTTTGCCTGCTAACAGCATTATTTTGGCGGTACTTGCCGGTGAGATTCAATACTGAGGAGATATCAGTATAGTATTATCGTTTGTGGACATGAAAGCCTGGGCTATAGTGATGGCCTTGTTCAGTTCTGGGGATTCGGCAGACAGCAGCTTGCGAAGAATGACCTCATGGCCAATTGTAAGCACGATAAAGTCCCGCAGCATTTCCCCCAAATATCCAACAAAATCACAAGTCCCACAAGGCGTCTTAGGGCAGCGACATAACTCGCCACCTCCTGGCCCTCGGAGCGATGGTGCGTATAGAAGCGATACCTGGTCATTAAGATGCTCTCCTTTGGCTTGAGGTGTTTCCAAACCAGCGTACACAACTCTGCATAAGCCTTTTCCTTTGGTTTCATCGGTGCTAGCAGATGCTTGATGAGGCTGCATGTTGTAGACCCACAAATGGTGAGGAGAATCGCCCTGCGCTTGAGTGTCGGCGGCAGTCGGGAGCAGCGTCGAGGAGGTCCATTGGTGAGGCCTATAAAAGGCACAGCAGGGAGTTCAGGGCCCAGCGTCGGCGGCAGTTGGGAGCAGCGTCGAGGAGGTCCGTTGGTGAGGCCTATAAAAGGCGTACTTGTGCAGCTACAGGGAGAAGGCAAAAAAGAAGTAGAAAGAAACAGAAAGGTGACGTCACAGCCAAGGGGGTAAGTGATTGGCTGGTGATTGGTGAGTAGTTTTCTTTTTTCTCTTCTATAACAGTGAGTAAACTTTAGCATTGTTGTTGCTTATCTAAGGGTTAAGTCATGGCAGGACAGCTCGGTCACGTGTTATGCTCCTCCTGTACCATATGGGAACTCAGGGACGACACCAGTGTCCCTGACGACTACGTGTGCGGGAAGTGTACCCGCCTCCAGCTCCTGACGGACCGTGTTGCGGAGTTGGAGCTGAGGGTAGATTCACTCTGGAGCATCCACGATGCTGAGTGACGTGAGTAGCACGTGCAGCGAGTTGGTCGTACCGCAGGGAAAGAGTCCACAGCCAGATAGGGAATGGAAGACCAGCAGGAAGAGCAGTGCAAGGAAGGTAGTGCAGGGGTCCCCTGTGGTCATCCCCCTGCAAAACAGATACACTGCTTTGGGTACTGTTGGGGGGGGTGACTCATCAGGGGAGGGCAGCAGCAGCCAAGCTCATGGCACCATGGCTGGCTCTGTTGCACAGGAGGGCAGGAAAAAGAATGGGAGAGCGATAGCGATAGGGGATTCAATTGTAAGGGGAATAGATAGGCATTTTTGCGGCCGCAACCGAGACTCCAGGATGGTATGTTGCCTCCCTGGTGCAAGGGTCAAAGATGTCTTGGAGCAGGTGCAGGACATTCTAATAAGGGAGGGAGAACAGCCAGTTGCCGTGGTGCACATTGGTACCAACGACATAGGTAAAAAACAGGATGAGGTCCTACGAAACGAATTTAAGGAGCTAGGAGCTAAATTAAAAAGTAGGACCTCAAAAGTAGTAATCTCAGGATTGCTACCAGTGCCACGTGCTAGTCAGAGTATGAATCGCAGGATAGCGCAGATGAATACGTGGCTTGAGCAGTGGTGCAACAGGGAGGGATTCAAATTCCTGGGGCATTGGAACCGGTTCTGGGGGAGGTGGGACCAGTACAAACCGGACGGTCTGCACCTGGGCAGGACCGGAACCAATGTCCTAGGAGGAGTGTTTGCTAGTGCTGTTGGGGAGGAGTTAAACTAATATGGCAGGGGGATGGAACCAATGCAGGGAGACAGAGGGAAACAAAAAGGAGACAAAAGCAAAAGACAGAAAGGAGATGAGGAAAAGTGGAGGGCAGAGAAACCCAAGGCAAAGAATAAAAAGGGCCACTGTCCAGCAAAATTCTAAAAGGACAAAGGGTGTTAAAAAAACAAGCCTGAAGGCTTTGTGTCTTAATGCAAGGAGTATCCGTAATAAGGTGGATGAATTAACTGTGCAAATAGATGTCAACAAATATGATGTGATTGGGATTACAGAGACGTGTCTCCAGGATGATCAGGGCTGGGAACTCAACATCCAGGGGGATTCAACATTCAGGAAGGATAGAATAAAAGGAAAAGGAGGTGGGGTAGCATTGCTGGTTAAGGAAGAGATTAATGCAATAGTTAAGAAGGACATTAGCTTGGATGATGTGGAATCTACATGGGTAGAGCTGCAGAACACCAAAGGGCAAAAAACGTTAGTGAGAGTTGTGTACAGACCTCCAAACAGTAGTAGTGATGTTGGGGAGGGCATCAAACAGGAAATTAGAGGTGCATGCAATAAAGGTGCAGCAGTTATAATGGGTGACTTTAATATGCACATAGATTTGGCTAACCAAACTGGAAGCAATACGGTGGAGGAGGATTTCCTGGAGTGCATAAGGGATGGTTTTCAAGACCAATATGTCGAGGAACCAACTCAGGGGGGGAGGCCATCTTAGACTGGGTGTTGTGTAATGAGAGAGTATTAATTAGCAATCTCGTTGTGCGAGGCCCCTTGGGGAAGAGTGACCATAATATGGTGGAATTCTGCATTAGGATGGAGAATGAAACAGTTAATTCAGAGACCATGGTCCAGAACTTAAAGAAGGCTAACTTTGAAGGTATGAGGCGTGAATTGGCTAGGATAGATTGGTGAATGATACCTAAGGGGTTGACTGTGGATGGGCAATGGCAGACATTTAGAGACCGCATGGATGAACTACAACAATTGTACATTCCTGTCTGGCGTAAAAATAAAAAAGGGAAAGGTGGCTCAACCATGGCTATCAAGGGAAATCAGGGATAGTATTAAAGCCAAGGAAGTGGCATACAAATTGGCCAGAAATAGCAGTGAACCCGGGGACTGGGAGAAATTTAGAACTCAGCAGAGGAGGACAAAGGGTTTGATTAGGGCAGGGAAAATGGAGTACGAGAAGAAGCTTGCAGGAACATTAAGACGGATTGCAAAAGCTTCTATAGATATGTAAAGAGAAAAAGGTTAGTAAAGACAAACGTAGGTCCCCTGCAGTCAGAATCAGGGGAAGTCATAACGGGGAACAGAGAAATGGCGGACCAATTGAACAAGTACTTTGGTTCGGTATTCACTAAGGAGGACACAAACAACCTTCCGGATATAAAAGGGGTCAGAGGGTCTAGTAAGGAGGAGGAACTGAGGGAAATCTTTAATTGTCAGGAAATTGTGTTGGGGAAATTGATGAGATTGAAGGCCGATAAATCCCCAGGGCCTGATGGACTGCATCCCAGAGTACTTAAGGAGGTGGCCTTGGAAATAGCGGATGCATTGGCAGTAATTTTCCAACATTCCATTGACTCTGGATCAGTTCCTATCGAGTGGAGGGTAGCCAATGCAACCCCACTTTTTAAAAAAGGAGGGAGAGTGAAAACAGGGAATTATAGACCAGTCAGCCTGACATCGGTAGTGGGTAAAATGATGGAACCAATTATTAAGGATGTCATAGCAGTGCATTTGGAAAGAGGTGACATGATAGGTCCAAGTCAGCATGGATTTGTGAAAGGGAAATCATGCTTGACAAATCTTTTGGAATTTTTTGAGGATGTTGCCAGTAGAGTGGACAAGGGAGAACTAGTTGATGTGGTGTATTTGGACTTTCAGAAGGCTTTCGACAAGGTCCCACACAAGAGATTAATGTGCAAAGTTAAAGCACATGGGATTGGGGTTAGTGTGCTGACATGGATTGAGAACTGGTTGTCAGACAGGAAGCAAAGAGTAGGAGTAAATGGGGACTTTTCAGAATGGCAGGCAGTGACTAGTGGGGTACCACAAGGTTCTGTGCTGGGGCCCCAGCTGTTTACATTGTACATTAATGATTTAGACGAGGGGATTAAATGCAGTATCTCCAAAGTTGCGGATGACACTAAGTTGGGTGGCAGTGTGAGCTGCGAGGAGGATGCTATGAGGCTGCAGAGCGACTTGGATAGGTTAGGTGAGTCGGCAAATGCATGGCAGATGAAGTATAATGTGGATAAATGTGAGGTTATCCACTTTGGTGGTAAAAACAGAGAGACAGACTATTATCTGAATGGTGACAGATTAGGAAAAGGGGAGGTGCAACGAGACCTGGGTGTCATGGTACATCAGTCATTGAAGGTTGGCATGCAGGTACAGCAGGCAGTTAAGAAAGCAAATGGCATGTTGGCCTTCGTAGCGAGGGGATTTGAGTACAGGGGCAGGGAGGTGTTGCTACAGTTGTACAGGGCCTTGGTGAGGCCACACCTGGAGTATTGTGTACAGTTTTGGTCTCCTAATCTGAGGAAGGACATTCTTGCTATTGAGGGAGTTATGTGAAGGTTCACCAGACTGAATCCCGGGATGGCGGGACTGACATATTAAGAAAGACTGGATAAACTGGGCTTGTATTCACTGGAGTTCAGAAGAATGAGAGGGGACCTCATAGAAACGTTTAAAATTCTGATGGGTTTAGACAGGTTACATGCAGGAAGAATGTTCCTAATGTTGGGGAAGTCCAGAACCAGGGGACACAGAGTTAGGTTAAGGGGTAAGCCATTTAGGACCGAGATGAGGAGAAACGTCTTCACCCAGAGAGTGGTGAACCTGTGGAATTCTCTACCACAGAAAGTTGTTGAGGCCAATTCATTAAATATATTCAAAAAGGAGTTCGATGAAGTCCTTACTACTAGGGGGATCAAGGGGTATGGCGAGAAAGCAGGAATGAGGTACTGAAGTTGCATGTTCAGCCATGAACTCATTGAATGACGGTGCAGGCTAGAAGGGCCGAATGGCCTATTCCTGCACCTATTTTCTATGTTTCTATGTTTCTATGATCGCTTTATTATCCGCATCCAGCTTGTTGGCCATGAAGTACTGGTCGAGACGTTCAATGAAGGCTTCCCAATCATCACCATCAACAAATTGCTCAAGAATACCAATGACAGCCATAACCGCGTGAAAATTTGTGATCTGTTACTCGTCGCCAATTGTTATGTTTAGAATAACTCCACAATACTGAGTACTGTGAGCTTAAACTGATGTGAGCTTAGTCTCTTTAATAAAACTCGAGAGTGCCAAAGCAGCATGGCAGACAAACTTTTATACTCGCTTGCATGGATGTGCAGGTTACCCTAGCGTCTCCAACAGGTGCGCCCTCTGGTGGCAAGTCTTACACAGTTATAATGTTTACATACATAACACTCCTTAGACTTATGTAGAATTTGCAGGACAGAAAAAGGCCATTTGGCCCAACTGTTCTCGTCTGACATTTATGCCCCACAATTCATAGGAGTACTAGGATAGGGAAACTATCACACACGATATGTACTAAGGGTTTACACAAAGGTGAGTATTGATTCAGCATGTTTACTGTTATACAAATAATGAACTGAGTTAGAATAAAGATTTAATGTTTGTATTAATAATTGTAGTCAAGTGAGGTCAAGTGAGTGTGTCAACAGTTTGATCATTAATATTTCTGATGGCAGCATGGCTCTACTTGTAGGCCACCTCTGCAGCTGTGCCTGACAGAAGTCATGAGCCATGTTCAGCAGGATTAGCATTTTATACCAAGTAGCCAGCCAGGAACCTAATGATCTGCTTGGAATAAAGGCAGCACAGAGGACTGGTGCAAGCTGAATGAATCTATATACAGTATTGTCTCCTGACTTAAAAAAGGATATACTTGCCATAGAGGAAGTGCAACAAAGGTTAATTGGACTAATTCCTGGGATGGGGGATTGTTCTATGAGGAGAGATTGAGTAGACGAGGCCTATATTCCCTGGAGTTTAGAAGAATAAGAGCAAATCTCATTGGAATGTATAAAATAGAGTATATTCAAGACAGAGATCAATGGTTTCTTGGATATGAAGGGAATCAAAGGAAATGGGGATAGAGCAGGATGTTGGAGTTGAGGTTGAAGATCAGCCATGATCTTATTGAATAGTGGAGCAGGCTCGAAGGCCATTGTTTAAAAAGGGAGAAAGCGATAGACCGAGTAATTACAGGCCAATCAGCCTAACCTTGATGGTGGGAAAATGATTGGAAAAAATTCTGAGCGACAGTATAAATCATCATTTCGAAAGTCACGAATTAATCAAGGACAGTCAGTGTCGATTTGTTAAGGGAAGGTCATCTCTGAATAAATTGATTGAATTTTTCGAGGCGGTAACAAGGAGAGTGAATGAATGTACTGCGCTTGATGTAGTCTACATGGATTTTAGCAAGGCTTTTGATAAGGTCCCACATGGCCTTCCATGGCAGATTGGTCCAAAAAGTAAAAGCCCATGGGATCTAAGGGAAAGTGGCAAGTTGGATCCAAAATTGGCTCAGTGGGAGGAAGAAAAGGGTAATAGTCAACGGGTGTTTTTGTGATTGGAAGGCTGTTTCCAGTGGGGTTCCACAGCACTCAATACTTTTTGTGGTATAAATTCAAAGATTTAGGGGGAGAAATTCGCCATCGTCCCGTTTGGGGTGCTAATTTTTTTAAGTTTGTAAAGTTAGTGCCAGGCGCTAACGATTTCAAACTTTTAATGAAATTGCCATATGTGCTCCAAGAAGGAAGTTCGAGTGCTCCACCTCCTTCTTGGAGCTCAATTGGCAGCAGGCAAGACAGAGACTTCAGCAACGCTGCACACTGGGCCGTGCAGCACTGCCGTGTTCAAATGCTCCTTCCCTCCTTTAAAGAGAAGGGCCATCTAAAAGGGCAATATAATAGCTACCTACCTTGACCACCGAAGCAGCTGCGATCCTACGATCCTGCATAATCGATCACGGGCAGGAACCCACGGGAAAAACTGGAACAAAAAAGCTAAGGTTTTTTTTGCTTACCTCGGTCACTTCGCCTTTAATCATCGCCCCTGAAGCGACCAGCCGCCCAATGCATGCCTCCTGCAGCTGTCGGTGTTTTCAACTGGTGCTGCTGCAGGGGTGGAAGTCAATTTTTGATCTGCCACGCTACCGGGGCGATGCACACGCCGATGACATCACGATCTCCGGGTGAAGGAGATTGGGGCGCAATGCTGTAACACCACGGCAAAATTCCCGCCGAATATGGTGAGAGTCGATGTCAGTGCCGTGCCCGGTCGCAAAGCCATTTACGCCCCATTAGCGCCTAGGGTGCTAACGGGGGGCGCAAAGGCACCTAATTTCGCTCCCTTAGACTTCAATGTAGGGGGCATGATGAAGAAGTTTGCTGATGATAAATGGTAGGATACTGAGAAATGTAGAGGAACAAAGGGACTTGAATGCATGTCCACAGATCCTTGAAGGTAGCAGGACAGGTCGATAAGGTGGTTAAGAAGGCATATGGGATACTTTAGTTTATTAGCCGAGGAATAGAATACAAGAGCAGAAGGTATGCTCGTACGGTATAAAACACTGGTTTGCCCACAGCTCGAGTACTGCATGCGGTTCTGGTCACTACATTACAGGAAAGATATGCTTGCAGTCGAGAGGTTACAGAGGAAATTTACGAGGATGTTGCCAGGACTGGAGAATTTTTGCTGGAGAATTTTAGCTATGAGGAAAGATTGGATAGGCTGGGGTTGTTTTCTTTGGAATGGAGGAGGCTGAGGGAAGATTTAATTGAGGTGTATAAAATTATGAGCGGTCTAGATAGAGTGGATAGGAAGGACCTATTTCCCCTAGCAGAGGGGTCAATAACCAGGGGGCATAGATTTAAAGTAAATGGTAGAAGGATTTGAGGAGAGTTGAGGAGAATATTTTTCACACAGAGGGTGGAGGTGGTCTGGAACACATTGCCTGAAAGGATAGTAGAAGGAGAAACCTGATCTCATTTAAAAAGTATTTGAATATGCACTTGAAGTGCCGTAAACTACAAGGTTACTGACCAAGAGCTGGAAAGTGGAATTAGGCTGAATAGCTCTTTTTCGACTGGCACAGACATGATGGGCCGAATGGTTTCTTTATGTGCTATAAATTTTTATGATTGTTTGATTCTAAGGGCCGAATGGCCTACTTCTTTTCCTATTTCTCATGGCCTAGATATTCGTGTACTGTGCACTGGCCATTACCGCTGGGTTGCTGCAAAAAAATGGTGGCAGTTGACAGTGCTGGTCCTTGAAATGTTAATGAGCAGAGCGAGCTATCAATCAGGGTACAATGCTGATTTGGCACCACGTCTGCAAACTTTGACCTTCTTGCTGTGTTTAACGCCATGTGCTAAGCACGTTCAGAAAAGCACACATGAAGCAGCTCAGCAGAGAGGTTTTCAGTGCTTCTTAAAGGGACACACATATCTTTCAGGTAAGTTTGGATGTATGATTTTGGATTTTTGGACATTACAAAAATATTTTATTGAAGTAGTGGCTTGGTGCAAAAGATGTAAAAAGTTTTTAAAGTGAGCAGGGACTGTTGCTGGATGTTTGCTTCGGATGGTAAAGGAATGCCTCTGATAAAGCAGAAAATGCTGAAGTTACTCATCAGGTCAGGCTGCATCCGCGGAGAGAGAAACAGAGTTCACATCTCAGGTCAACATGCTGCCTGACCTGCCGAGTATTTCCAGCATTTCTGCTTTTATTTCAGATTTCTAGCATCTGCTCACTGAGAATCATAGAAAATAGGTGCAGGAGTAGGCCATTTGGCCCTTCGAGCCTGCACCACCATTCAATATGTTCATGCACTTCAGTACCCCATTCCTACTTTCTCTCCATACCCCTTTTTCCCTTTAGCCATAAGAGACACATCTAACTCCCTTTTGAATATATCTAACGAACTGGACTCAACAACTTTCTGTGGTAGAGAATTCCACAGGTTCATAATTCTCTGAGTGAAGAAATTTCTCCTCATCTCGGTCCTAAATGGCTTACCCCTTATCCTTAGACTGTGTCCCCTGGTTCTGGACTTCCCCAACATCGGGAACATTCTTCCTGCATCTAACCTGTCCAACCCCGTCAGAATTTTATATGTTTCTATGAGATCCCCTCTCATTCTTCTAAATTCCAGTAAATATAAGCCTAGTCGATCCAGTCTTTCTTAATATGTCAGTCCTGTCATCCTGGGAATCAGTCTGGTGAACCTTCGCTGCACTCCCTCAATAGCAAGAATGTCCTTCCTCAGATTAGGAGACCAAAACTCTATACAATATTCAAGGTGTGGCCTCACCAAGGCCCTGTACAACTGCAGTAAGACCTCCCTGCTCCTTTACTCAAATCCTCTCGTTATGAAGGCCAACATGCCATTTGCCTTCTTCACCGCCTGCTGTACCTGTATGCCAACTTTCAATGACTGATGTACAATGACACCCAGGTCTCATTGCATCTCTACCTTTTACTAATCTGTCACCATTCAGATAATAATCTGCCTTCCTGTTTTTACCATCAAAGTGGATAACCTCACATTTATGAGGAAAGAGGAAGAGGCAAAAGAAGACTCAGAACAAGAGAAAGTGGAAGGAGTGAATATCACCCAGACAGTCCCTATCGGGGATATCTGAGATGGAATCATCTGCCTGTGGTACCAGTGACCATAACCCCAATTCCCCTTTCAACATTTGTCCCACACATTACCTTCCCGCTGTTACTGACCATCACTGCGTCCTCTTGGCCACAATGCTGGAATAAAAGGCAACACAAAGCAAACTTTCCAATCCAACTTGATACATCTATCCATCCAACACAACATCAAGAAATCAATTCATCACCCCTGTGCATGATCTCACACAATGCTACCCAATGGCTGCAGCATGGCTGGTGGAAGGCTGCTGACTTTAAGTGGGGTCACTGAAAATGGCCTTGCAGGACCTCAAGTAGCTGATGGCTGGAAGTCAGAAATCGAGTGACGGTAGTGTTTTTTTCCTCCTCCTCTCCCCCCTCCCCAACCCCACCACTGGCTGGATTTCTCGGGTGTGTAAAATGAAGAGGGCACACGGTGTAGTTACGGTGAGGGGAGGGCGGGAAAGCAAGAGCTGCATGCTTACACTATATACACCTTGTAAATCAGAAGATATTGTGGGATGAGTGGGATGTGAGAAAGAAGATAACATAAGAGAAAGCTGGCATCTTGTATCCTTTCAGCCCCTCTGCTGGCCAAGGGCTCGGCCATACTCTTGCCAAGAATGACCTGCACTGTCTCCTCCAATGGGATGAAGTGATGCTAGGAATGGGAGATGTGCCTTGTGATTGGTACAGATTGTTGGTAGGTGAGTGATGGTTGGGGGGTGCAGGGGGGCAGTTGCCATGCAAAGGGCAGTGTATGAGGTTGGAGGTGCAATTGGTAGGAGACAGCTTTTGAATATAGAAACATTCAATAAGATCATGGCTGATCATTCCTTCAGTACCCCTTTCCTGCTTTCTCTCCATATCCCTCAATCCCCTTAACTGTAAGAGCCATATCTAACTCCCTCTTGAGTATATCCAGTGAACTGGCATCAACAACTCTCTGCGGCAGGGAATTCCACAGGTTAACAACTCTGAGTGAAGAAGTTTCTCCTCATCTCAGCCCTAAATGGCCTACCCCTTATCCTAAGGCTATGTCCCCTGGTTCTGGACTTCCCCAACATCGGGAACATTTTTCCCGCATCTAACCTGTTCAGTCCCGTCAGAATCTTATATGTTTCTATAAGATCCCCTCTCATTCTTCTAAATTCCAGTAAATATAAGCCGAGTCGATCCAGTCTTTCTTAATATGTCATCCCGGGAATCAGTCTGGTGAACCTTCGCTGCACTCCCTCAATAGCAAGAATGTCCTTCCTCAGATTAGGAGACCAAAACTGTATACAATATTCAAGGTGTGGCCTCACCAAGGCCCTGTACAACTGCAGTAAGACCTCCCTGCTTCTATATTCAAATCCCCTAGCTATGAAGGCCAACATACCATTTGCCTTCTTCACCACCTGCTGTACCTGCGTGCCCACTTTCAGTGACTGATGAACCATGGCACCCAGGTCTCATTGCACCTCTCCTTTTCCTAGTCTGCCACCATTCAGATAATATTCTGCCTTTGTGCTTTTGCCCCCAAAATGGATAACCTCACATTTATCCACATTATACTGCATCTGCCATGCATTTGCCCACTCACCTAACCTGTCCAAGTCACCCTGCAGCCTCTTAGCGAACTCCTCACAGCTCACAGCGCCACCCAGTTTAGTGTCATCTGCAAACTTGGAGATATTACACTCAATTCCTTCATCCAAATCGTTAATGTATATTGTATAGAGCTGGGGTCCCAGCACTGAGCCCTGCGGCACTCCATTAGTCACTGCCTGCCATTCTGAAAGGATACGTTTATCCTGACTTTCTCCTTCCTGTCTGCCAACCAGTTCCCTATACACGCCAGTATATTACCCCCAATACCATGTGCTTTGACTTTGCACAACAATCTCTTATGAGGTACCTTGTCAAAAGCCTTCTGAAAGTCCAAATACATCACATCCACTGATTCTCCCTTGTCCACTCTACGAGTTACATCCTCAAAAAATTCCAGAAGATTCGTCAAGCATGATTACCCTTTCATAAATCCATGCTGACTTGATCCGATCCTGTCACTGCTTTCCAAATGCGCTGCTATTTCGTCCTTCATGATCGATTCCAACATTTTCCCCACTACTGATGTCAAGCTAACCGGTCTATAATTACCCGTTTTCTCTCTCCCTCCTTTTTTAAAAAGTGGTGTTACATTAGCTACCCTCCAGTCCATGGAAACTGATCCAGAGTCGATAGACTGTAGGAAAATGATCACCGATGCATCCACTATTTCTAGGGTCACTTCCTTGAGCATTCTGGGATGCAGACTATCAGGCCCCGGGGATTTATCGGCCTTCAATCCCATCAATTTCCCTAACACAATTTCCCACCTAATAAGGATATCCTTCAGTTCCTCCTTCTCACTAGACCCACTATCCCCTAGTACCTTCGGAAGGTTATTTGTATCTTCCTTCGTGAAGACAGAACCGAAATATTGGTTCAGTTGGTCTGCCATTTCTTTGTTCCCCATTATAATTTCACCTGAATCCGACTGCAAGGGACCTACGTTTGTCTTTACTAATCTTTTTCTCTTCACATATTTATAGAAGCTTTTGCAGTCAGTTTTTATAGTCCCTGCAAGCTTCCAGTCGTACTCTATTTTCCCCCTCTTAATTAAACCCTTAGTCCTCCACTGTTGAATTCTAAATATTTCTCCCAGTCCTCAGGTTTGTTGCTTTTTCTAGCCAATTTATATGCCTCTTCCTTGGATTTAACACTATCCTTAATTTCCTTTGTTAGCCATGGTTGAGCCACCTTCCCAGTTTTATTTTTACTCCAGACAGAGATGTACATTTGCTGAAGTTCATCCATGTGATCTTTAAAAGTTTGCCATTGCTTATCCACCGTCAACCCTTTTAGTATCGTTTGCCAGTCTATTCTAGCCAATTCACGCCTCATACCGTCGAAGTTATCTTTCCTTAAGTTCAGGACCCTAGTTTCCGAATTAACTTTGTCACTCTCCATCTTAATAAGGAATTCTACCATATTATGGTTACTTTTCCCCAAGGGGCCTCGCACAACAAGATTGCTAATTAGTCCCTTCTCCTTACACAATACCCAGTCGAGGATGGCCAGCTCCCTGGTTTCACTAACATTCACTAACCTTGACCAGTGGTCTAACATCATGAAGCTTCTTTGGGCACTGGAGCCAGGTAATAGGCTGCACTGCTGCAGTGATGGCCTCGGTGATATGGTCCCACATCGTTCTTTCTGGAGGGCCTCCTGGCCCCTGTGGGTAGAGGACCTCATTTTCTGTGTTGATCACCTGCACAAAGCTGGAGTGTTGCATGTGAGACCCTGGGTGCCCCTTCCCTGGCTTGTTGCACCACTTGTGTTAGTGCTGAAGCACTTTTACCATTTATTTATGTGCGAAAAGCAATTCAGCTTTAAGAGCTGAGAAATTCCATTTTGGAATTATTTATCATGTTTTTTTTAACGAAGGAAGTTGTGCTCGAAAAGCTAAAGGCTGCCTATTTTTAAATGGTTTTTAATTTTTTTAATTTTAGAAGGCAGTTACCGTTTCAGGGACCGAAACTTCTTTCACTAGTTTTAAGACAATGCTGCTCTTGCTTCAGGGTCACTACGGCCACACAAGTTTGGGCCTGCTGCTGAGATTCCCATTGGAAACCAATCTTTCACTCAAGGCTTTGTGCTGCGCTAATTTAAATTAGCAGGCAGCACCAAAATACTGAAGCAGCCTGCGCTATTATTTCAAGTGGCCATTAACTTCGACCCGCAGTCACACTGGTGAGTTTCCGGCTTTCTACAATTTCTAGGCCAATGATCTTATGTTCTGATGAATCTGACAGCTGCCTGAAATTGAGCTTAGACTTGCACAATGTACTGCCTGTGATCGCAAACAAGCTTTACAAATAGGGAGTGGAATCCCATCCTTCATTGTTTCTGTCGATTGAGAAAGATGCCAGTTTGTTCAGGGGAAACATATAAGGCAATGTGGGGGCAGTATATGGCATTTTAGACCCTAGGTAATATGTCCTTACTGTACAGTACAAATGCACACGAGGCCCATACTGGAAAGAAGGTCACTCTGTGACCAGTAACCTTTATTAGCCAGCACTGAATTGGAGAAGATGGGTGGAGCTTCCCCTTTTATACCTGAAAGTCCAGGTTAGGAGTGTCTCCCACAAGTTCACCACCTAGTAGTCAGTGTTCTCACGGTGTACAACTTAGGTCAGCTTATACATGGATTACAATGACAGTTGAATACATGAAATCACCTCCCCCGCAAAGTCTAATTGGGATCACAGGTTAAGTCTCTCTGGTGGTTTATGCTCCCTTGTAGAGCGCCTGAGTTGGGGCTCTGGTTGTTGGGCGCTGGCCTGAGTGTCTGCTGTTTGCAGTGCCTCAGGCCTCTCCGGACTGTCCACAGTGACTGGGCTCTCCTCCACTTGGTCCGGTGTTCAGTCACCTGTGGTGGAGTGAACTCTACAACGTGTTCTTCCTCTGCTTCTTCTATGGGGTTGCTGAACCTCCTTTTTGTTTGATCCACGTGTTTGCGGCAGATTTGTCCATTGGTAAGTTTAACTACCAGAATCCTATTCCCCTCTTTGGCAATCACAGTGCCTGTGAGCCATTTAGGCCCTGCAGCGTAGTTGAGAACAAAGACACGGTCATTCACATCAATACATCGCACCCTCGCATTCCCGTCATGGTAGTCACATTGTGACCGGCGCCTGCTCTCAACAATTTCTGTTATGGTGGGCTGTACAAGGGATAACCTGTTTTTTTAGCGTCCTTTTCATTAGCAGCTCTGCGGGTGGAACCCCTGTGAGCGAGTGTGGTCGGGATCTATTGGCCAACAGGAGGCGTGATAAGCGGCTTTGTAGGGAACCCCCTTGGATTCTGAGCATCCCCTGTTTGGTTATCTGCACTACTTGTTCCGCCTGGCCATTTGAGGCCGGCTTGATCGGTGCCGTTCTGATATGGTTGATACCATTTCCTGCGATGAAGTCCTGGAATTCAATGCTAGTAAAGCACGGGCTATTGTCGCTGACCAAGATGTCCTGTAGACCATGGGTGGCGAACATTGCCCGTAGACTTTCTATCGTGGCAGAGGATGTGCTTGAATTGAGAATGTCGCACTCGATTCATTTGGAGTAGGCGTCAACTACAACCAAAAACATTTTACCCATGAAAGGACCTGCGTAGTCTGCATGGATGCGTGACCATGGCTTGGCGGGCCAGGACCAGGTGTTAAGGGGGGTTTCCCTGGGCGCATTGCCTAGCTGGGCACACGTGTTGCACCTGCGAACACAAAGTTCCAGGTCTGCATTTGTCCCTGGCCACCAAACGTGTGACCTGGCAATTGCCTTCATTATGACAATGCCCGGGTGCTCATTGTGGAGTTCTCGGATGAACGCCTCTCTGCCCATCTGGGGCATGACTACGCGGTTTCCCCATTGTAGGCAATCGACCTGAATCGAGAGTTCATCCTTGCGCCTGTGAAATGGTTTAAATTCCTCAGGGCATGCCCCGTACGTGGCTTCCCAGTCCCCATTCAGGACACATTTCTTGAGTAAAGACAGTAGCGGATCTCTATTTGTCCAGACTTTGATCTGATGGGCTGTCACAGGTGAGCTTTCGCTTTCGAAAGCTTCAACAGCCATGACCATTTCAGCAGCATGCTCGGTTGCCCCCTCAGTGGTGGCTAGTGGGAGCCTGCTGAGTGCATTGGCGCAGTTTTCAGCGCCCGGTCTGTGCCGAATGGTATAGTCATAGGCGGCTAACATGAGTGCCCACCTCTGTATGCTGGCCGACATATTTGCATTTATGGCCTTGTTGTTGGCCAAAAGGGACGTTAGGGACTTGTGATCTGTCTCCAGGTCAAATTTCCTGCCAAATAGGTACTGGTGCATTTTTTTTACTGCATATACACATGCAAGCGCTTCCTTTTCTACCATCCCATAGCCCCTTTCTGCCTGGGACAGACTTCTGGAGGCATAAACTACCGGCTGTAACTGACCCTTGGCATTAACATGCTGCAACACACACCCGACGCATCGCACGTTAAAACAAGTTTCTTACATGGGTCATATAGCGTTAACAGATTGTTGGAGCATAACAAATTGTGTGCTCTATCCAAAGCCATTTCCTGGCTGTCCCCCCAGACCCATTCGCGACCTTTGCATAGGAGCACGTGTAGCGGCTCCAACAGCGTGCTCAATTTGGGAAGAAAGTTACTAAAAAAGTTCAGGAGCCCCAGCAACGAATGCAGCTCCGTCGTGTTACGGGGTCTGGGTGCTCTCTGGATCGCTTCCGTTTTGGACGCAGTAGATCTGAGCCCGTCTGCTGCTACCCTCATCCCCAGGAATTCTACCTCTGGAGCTAGGAAGACGTACTTCGCCTTTTTCAGTCGCAGATCTACCCGGTCCAGTTTGCGTAGCACCTCCTCCAGGTTGTGGAGGTGTTCTTCAGTATTTTGTTGAAAGATCGCGGTGGCCGAGTGAATCCCGATCGGACATCAGTTGTACTCAAACAACCCCTTGTGTGTTGTGATGGTGGTCAGCTTCTTCGATTCACTCAGCAGCTCCTGGGTCATGTAAGCTGAGGTCAGGTCCAATTTTG
Organism: Pristiophorus japonicus; assembly: GCF_044704955.1. Taxonomy (NCBI): domain Eukaryota; kingdom Metazoa; phylum Chordata; class Chondrichthyes; family Pristiophoridae; genus Pristiophorus; species Pristiophorus japonicus. Next base: position 180,086,289 of record NC_091978.1, on the reverse strand, counting down.
AAAAAAGTTTGCCACCGGATTGCGCCGCAAAGAGGTCCTCCGCTCTCGGTAGCGGGTACTGCTCTTGGAGTGATACCCGATTGATGGTGGCCTTGTAATCACCACATATCCTGACCAACCCATTCGCCTTGAGCACCGGCACAATTGGGCTCGTCCAGTCACTGAATTCGACTGGCGAGATGATGACTTCCCTCAGCAGGTGGTCCAATTCGCCTTCTATCTTTTCCCGCATCACGTACACACCACTCTGGCCTTGTGGTGTACTGGCCTGGCGTCTGGGTTTATGTGAATCACTACCTTGGTCCCCATGAAAGTGCCAATGCCGGGTTGAAATAGTGTGTCAAATTTGTCCAGGACCTGTGAGCATGATATTCGCTCCACAGAAGAAATTGCATTGACATCGCCCCAGTTCCAGTACATGACAGCAAGCCAACTCCTCCCCAGTAGTACGGGACCATTCCCCGGGACAATCCAGAGTGGCAACCTGTTCTCCGAATCTTTGTGGGTCACAACTACCTTGGCATTGCCTCGCACCGGAATGAGATATGTCCGTATATGTCCGTAGCTGTGCGTCAATCGTCAATAATTTTGGCTTCCTGGCCTTGGACGCCCACAACTTGTCGAACTGTTTGATACTCATCAAGGACTGGCTGGCCCCCGTGTCTAGCTCCATTGATACTGGGATGCCATTGAGGAGCACTTTCATCATTATCGGTGGTGTCCTGGTGTATGAACTGTAAAAGTGCTCCACATGAACTCGCTGAACTTCAGCTTCCAGCGAGTTCCCCCAATGTCCATTTGGCCTTGTAGGGCTTACACCGGGCCCGTCCTCCTCGTACATCAACCTGGCTGCAGGCTTCCTGCACATACGCGCCAAGTGACCGCTGACGTTGCAGTTTCTGCAGGTATATTGCTGATACCTGCAAGCTCTGGCTGTGTGTTTGCCTCCACACATCCAACATGAGCCATTGTTGGAAATAAAAGGCCCATTACCAGTCGATCGTCTCTGACTGTCTCTGTAACTGTCCTTAAACGCACCATTGACAGGTGTTGATGGCCCCATTTTCCCTTGCGATGGCATGATTCGCCGTTCAGCTAGCCATTGTCTCTGTTGACTTCCCCCTTTGGGTTCGACTACATGCTCGGGCATGTCCGATTGGTCCTGTCTGCCTGGAGAACTGTGTGCCGCCTTAACAATGTTGACTCCCTGTCCATTTGCTGCATTTAAACCAAGATTTTTGTCAAACATTATTCTGGTCTCTTCCTCCCCTGAGATAAATGTCTGGGCCATCGAAGTTGCCATTTCCAGGGTCAAGTCTTTTGTCTCAATCAGTTTCCTGAAAACCCCAGCGTGCCCGATGCCCTCAATGAAAAAGTCTTGCAGCATCTCCGCACTGCATTCATCTGGGAACTTACATAGGCTCGTCAGTCGCTGGAGGTCTGCCACGAAGTCTGGAATGCTTTGCCCTTCTCGCCGCCGGTGCGAGTGAAACCGGTGTCTTGCCATGTGCATGCTGCTCACCAGTTTAAAGTGTTCCCCGAACAACTTACTGAGCTCTTCAAAAGTCTTGTCTGCTGGCTTCTCTGGTGCTAGAAGGTCCTTCATCAGGGAGTACGCCCTGGATCCACAAACCGTCAGGAGATGAGCCCTGCGTTTGTCAGTCGAATCCTGTCCCAGCCATTCCTTAGTGGCGAAACTTTGCTGTAGTCTCTCAATAAAATCGTCCCATTCATCACCAACACAATACCTCTCGTCTGTGCTGCTAGTGGCCATGCTCGGGTGGTTTAAATCCCAATTTCACGTCGCCAATAATATGTCCTTACTATACAGTACAAATGCACACGAGGCCCATACTAGAGAGAAGATCACTCTGTGACCAGTAACCTTTATTAGCCAGCACTGAAGTGGAGAAGATGGGTGGAGCTTCCACTTTTATACCTGAATGTCCAGGTTAGGAGTGTCTCCCACAAGTTCACCACCTAGTGGTCAGTGTCCTTATGGTGTACAACTTAGGTCAGTTTATATATGGATTACAATGACAGTTGAATACATGAAACTAGGAATGCCAGCAATCGAGCATAGCCTAATTTTCTCTCGTCCTTCTTCACTCTATCTATCAGGAATGTAATGCAAGTGTTCGTCCAGGCATAGAGAGCCTTCGTACCTCCCTGATACAAGTGAGCACAGCAAAGTCTGATAAGTCGCCGACATCACTGCAGCAGCCTGGAGCGAGCCTGTGTGTTAAAGGTTGAAGGTGATCTTGACAACCACAGACAGTGGTGTCCATGTCCTGGTTTGGGGCTCCAGTTGTGGCTACAGCAGATGACAGAACTTGATGACAGCTTCCTTGGTGAAGTGTGAGTGCCTGACACATTGCTTCTCAGTGAAGTTGAGGTATGAGAAATGCTCCCTGAAGACCCACTCTGAGTACAGCCTCCTGCACAATACCCTTCTGCTCCCTCTTCTCCCAGCTACTCCTGCTTTCTCCTGTTGTCTTCACTGCTCCCCCTCCTTCAGCCCCAAAGACAATCCCACCACACCACCCATGACTGCAATAGACAGTTTGCAAAGCAGTTAATAACAGTCCAGCACCAGCACAAAAAAGTCAGAATTCATTTGTGGAACAAAGAAAATAGACCAAACAAGGCTCAGAAGTTAACCAGCAACCTGCGAGGCTTGGATGAGCCCATTAAATAGCACTTCTGAAGGATCCATACTGATTGTTATCGGCAAGACGAGTCAGGGGCTGGGACAGACCAATTTCACAAAACGATCCTTCAACAAGTAGAAGAACCTAATTTAAACATTATAATGAAGTCTTTGAGTACTTCCAATGCATGCCCTGATTGCCTGCAAAGCTGTCCAATCCAATATAGCGGCAGTGCACCCCTAGCACAGAATGCACATGTATGTACCACCCACTATATTGTACACTTAGCTGCCTGTAATATGCCCGTAAAATGGTGCAGTGTAATCGAATTTCTAAGCCTCGATCTCTCGATTTGATAAGAGGATTTATCTAGTTTGTCAGGTAGAAAGACGAGAATTCACGTGGTGGCCTGTGATCTATTCCAGTAGTCACTGTACAGAATAAGGACTCTCAGTTCTGATGTCTGGGACATACTAATGGCCCTGAAATTCCGATGTCCCGGGTCCGTAAGAAGTTCCTATGAACCCGGGAAGGCATCGGAAAAGCTGGTTTCCAGAGCGCAATGTGCTGGAAACCGACATTTCCAATCTGTCAAGTTTTTGGTCTTGACTGATGGCTGGATCTCGGGAGCTAGGACACTTGCAGGGTAAGATTTCCGATATTTACGAATATCTTGCTCTGCAAATGTCCTTTAAAATCCTACGCCTGAAAAAGCAGGCGTATAGCCTACTTTTACAGGTGCAAGTGGTTAAAAATACACATACAAATAAAAAATAAAGTTATAAAAGCACTTTTTATAAAAGTTATAAAAACCCTCCCCACTATGGTAAGTTTATTTTAAGTGTTCATACATTTTTTTTTAAAGTCGGAAAACTATTTTTTTTTATAACAACTTTAAGTTAAACGCATGTTAATTGTGTTCTTTATTTTCTATTTTTTATTAGTTTTTAAGTGTTTGGCGGGTGGGTTCTCATTCATAGTACTTACGGAACTCCTATTGCTATGAATGAAAAACTATACTGTACCTGATTGGCTGCTGTCATGAGATCCCGGCCTGCGCACGTCCCCACGTGCACGAGCTGCGCACGCAGTCACCTCTGGGCCTCAGGCTCGGAAGTTTGGACAGTCGCAGCAGCAGGTAAGCGCGTATCTTTTTGCTTTTTTTAGGTCGTTTTCCCGTGGGAAGAGGTCGAATGGAATTTCAGGGCCACCGTTTACCTAGATAATGGATCATATGGGATGCAATGTCCACTTATGTGAGTGGATAGTGTCACTGAATCGAAGAAACTATTAACTGTAATAACCCCAAAATATGCCAGTAAATGAAAACTATAGCAAAATATTAAAGAAAAGAAGATCTGACAGTCATCAGGCACATTTATGTCCTTAAATTCACTTCCTATCTGCATCTTTCTAACTTCCTATCTCTACCTATTAAGCAAATGTTCTTTTTACTGCGTAGCTTGTCAAACAAAATCAACATTTTGTAATTTTGTTGACCAACCCAATATTAAAAATGGAAAGAATACAAATGGGTTACTCGATAATAGTTCCAAGATGTACATAAAAGAACTTTGGCACAGGCCATTAAAAGAATTATACAATATGTGTTCGGGGCATTCCTCGCTGTAATGTGGCCAATATTGATGATAAACTCATCATGATGATTAAATCCAAACAGTGGGTAAATATTTATCTGACTTTTATCTGAGTACTTTTCAGAACGGCAGGCAGTCACTAGTGGGGTACCGCAAGGTTCTGTGCTGGGGCCCCAGCTGTTTACATTGTACATTAATGATTTAGACGAGGGATTAAATGTATCTCCAAATTTGCGGATGACACGAAGTTGGGTGGCAGTGTGAGCTGCGAGGAGGATGCTATGAGGCTATGACTTGGATAGGTTAGGTGAGTGGGCAAATGTATGGCAGATGAAGTATAATGTGGATAAATGTGAGGTTATCCACTTCAGTGGTAAAAACAGAGAGACAGACTATTATCTGAATGGTGACAGATTAGGAAAAGGGAAGGTGCAACGAGACCTGGGTGTCATGGTACATCAGTCATTGAAGGTAGGCATGCAGGTACAGCCGGCGGTTAAAAAAGCAAATGGCATGTTGGCCTTCATAGCGAGGGGATTTGAGTACAGGGGCAGGGAGATGTTACTACAGTTGTACAGGGCCTTGGTGAGGCCACACCTGGAGTATTGTGGACAGTTTTGGTCTCCTAACTTGAGGAAGGACATTCTTGCTATTGAGGGAGTGCAGCGAAGGTTCACCAGACTGATTCCCGGGATGGCGGGACTGACATATCAAGAAAGACTGGATCAACTGGGCTTGTATTCACTAGAGTTCAGAAGGATGAGAGGGGATCTCATAGAAACATTTAAAATTCTGACGGGTTTAGACCGGTTAGATGCAGGAAGAATGTTCCCAATGTTGGGAAAGTCCAGAACCAGGGGTCACAGTCTAAGGATAAGTGGTAAGCCATTTAGGACCGAGATGAGGAGAAACTTCTTCACCCAGAGAGTGGTGAACCTGTGGAATTCTCTACCACAGAAAGTTGTTGAGGCCAATTCACTAAATATATTCAAAAAGGAGTTAGATGTGGTCCTTACTACTCGGGAGATCAAGGGGTATGGCGAGAAAGCAGGAATGTGGTACTGAAGTTACATGTTCAGCCATGAACTCATTGAATGGTGCTGCAGGCTCGAAGGACCGAATGGCCTACTCCTGCATCTATTTTCTATGTTTCTATGTTTTTATGACCACGAGAATATAGTTGCAGGAAAGTGAAGTATTATAGAAACTGCACAAGAGCACTGACCTTGAGAACTGAGGCCACCAAAGAGAGTTCAAGGCAGCAAACCAATCAAGTTCTTCTATTTGGATCTTGAAACCTGCAGTTAAAGAAACATTGTCCTCACAATAATGTGATTGGGAATCTTTTTTCTGATGTTTGGGAAGAGAGAAAACTGCAATTATAATAACATAGCGATATTTATCATTTCATCATTTTGTACCCATGTAAACCAATGAGAGCAGTGATTTCTCCAGTTCCGACAGGGGAAAAAACATTTGGACTCATGTTCAAAAAGAAACAGAGCAAACAGAGTGTAACGTTTCCAATTGTTCCCTGCAGGTTGTGAAGCAATCTTTGGTTTGGAGAAGCACAGAATGTGGGAGAGGTGAGTGAAGTCCAGCTTCTTCTGAAATTTTCCAGCACCTATTGTTTAGGTGCTCGCTGGTGCTGTTTGTGCACCAAAATGACATCCAATGTGCATGCACATACTTGTGGGATGAATCGTGCCGGACGCCATATTGATGAGCGCGTTAGTGCGCGCGCAGCTAACGTCAGCCGGAAGCATGCAAAGCAGGCAGATCATGAGGTCAATCAGTGTGCAGTGCTGATTTGATGCCAGTGGTGCAATTTTGGAGCTCAATGTTCCAGCCAACACCCTCTCTTAACCTTGCACAGCTGAACACTCATTAAGCAGTAGGAATGACACCCCATCAGTACTATTTAACGGGATCATCAACTACTTACAGGTTAGTTGCACATTGATTTCTTCTGGCTGTTGGTTCCATTCTACAAGTGTTTGGTGCTTTCTATAGTTACTTCAAGTTGCAAAAATCCACAGGGGGTGATGTGGCATGTGCTGAAGGACTTTTTGCTGAGACCCACCCTCCTGTATGGATCAGAGGCATGGACGATGTACAGAAGACACCTCAAGTCGCTGGAGATATATCACCAACGATGTCTCCACAAGATCCTGCAAATCCCCTGGGAGGACAGGCGCACCAACCTCAGTGTCCTCGCCCAGGCTAACAACCCCAGCATCAAAGCACTGACCACACTCGATCAGCTTCGCTGGGCATTCTGCAAAGTTTGCATGCCAGACAATAGACTCCCTAAGCATCACTCTATGTGGAGCTTCTTCATGGTAAATGAGCCAAAGGTGGGCAGTGGAAACATTACAAGGACACCCTCAAAGCCTCCCTGGTAAAGTGTGACATCACTACTGACACCTGAGAGTCACTGGCCGAAGACTGCCCTTGGTGGAGAAAGTGCATCTGGGAGGGCATAGAGCTCTTCGAATATCAACGCCGCGAGTGTGAAGAGGTCAGGCGCAAGCAGCGGAAGGAACGTGCGGCATATCAGTCCCACCCCCCCTTCCCCCGACGAATGTCTGTCCCACCTGTGACAGGGTCTGTGGCTCTCGCATTGGACTGTTCATCCACCTAAGGACTCATTTTAGGAGTGTAGGCAAGTCTTCCTCGATTCCGAGGGACTGCCGATGATGATGGTGCTGATTTCAAGGTTTCTGCACAAAACACTTGCAGCCAGACATGAGTGCACTGGTCGGCATCCCCCTTGGAATACAACATGACTTGGAGAATGAACAGAGGCCACGCAGAGCAGGGCAAGCTACTGGAAAAGGGAGGAGGAGGCGGGGGGAGAAGAACTCTCAGCAGGAAGCCATATCCACCCAGGGTGTTCAGAGAAGAATGTATGAGATGTTTGTACTTCAGTAAGGATGTGCTCACCGAAATATCCCACCTGCTGCAGCCAGCACTGCAACCTCAGCAGGGCAAGAACCGCTTTGCCAATGGCTGTGAAGGAGAACGTGGCAATTAACTTTTATGCATCTGGCTGCTTCCAGGCTGCAGCTAGAGATTTGCCTCCGCAAGATCCTCCAAATCCTCTGGGAGGAAAGACGCACCAACATTAGCGTCCTCGACCAGGCCAACATCCCCAGCATTGAAGCACTGACCACACTTGGTCAGCTCCACTGGGCAGGCCACACAGTTCGCATGCCAGCACGATACTCCCAAAGCAAGTGCTCTACTCGGAACTCCTTCACGGCAAATGAGCCAAAGGTGGGCAGCGGAAGTGTTACAAGGACACCCTCAAAGCCTCCCTGATAAAGTGCGACATCCCCACTGACACCTGGGATTCCCTGGCCAAAGACCATCCTAAGTGCAGGAAGTGCATCCAGGAGGGCGCTGAGCACCTCGACTCTCATCGCTGAGAGCATGCAGAAATGAAGCGAAGGCAACGGAAGGAGCATGCAGCAAACCTGTCCCACCCACCCCTTCCCTCAATGACTATCTGTCCCACCTGTGACAGGGACTGTGGCTCTCGTATTGGACTGTTCAGCCACCTAAGAACTCATTTTAAGAGTGGAAGAAATCTTCCTCGATTCCGAGGGAATTCCTAGGATGATGATGATAATGAGAGATATTTTCAACATTTCGCAGTTAGCCATCCACTGTTGTGCAAGAGAGCTCACTGAGACTCCCTGTCCAATGAGCGCTGGCGACATTTAATTCTCTTTTGCCAGAGACAAACAGGTGGAGTGAGCATGCGCCTTTGCTCGGATTGTAGGCTTCCTCATGGTGTAGAATGTCATTCACTGCATGCACATTGCTTTCATGGGTGCCGCAAATCAACTCTGCCCTATACCAGAACCGAAAGGGATTCCCCTCCATCAATGTGGTGTTCAACCATAGGCAGCGCATCCTGCAGGCCAGTGCCCAGTATCCTGGCAGCAGCAAAGAGTGGCATTCGTGAGTTTGGTAAGTGTGTGAGTTTGGGCAAGTGGGGGTGACACTAGAGCAGCTGATAAGGAGTGCGAGAGTAGGAGACGGAGGCCCAGAGACCAGCTCAACCAGCTGCAGACAAAGATAGAGGGGTGCAAAATCGAGAGGTGACGTCACAGCCAAACTGGTAAGTGGTTGGCTGTTCTACTGGTAAGTATAACTCTCTTTTAGACTGACTTTTAGATTGGTTCAATTGGCAGCAAACTACGAAGTAGCTGTTTGGTGTTGAAGTAAATTTTAATAAGTAAATTAATTTCAGGGTTAAGTCATGGCAGGAGAGCTCAGACCCATGTCATGCTCCTCCTGTGCTATGTGGGAAGTCAGGGACACTTCCAGTGTCCCTGACAACTATGTGTGTGGGAAGTGTGTCCAGCTGCAGCTCCTGACAGACCGCATGACGGCACTGGAGCTGCGAATGGACTCACTCTGGAGCATGCGCGATGCTGAGAATGTTGTGGATAGCACATTTAGTGAGTTGGTCACACCGCAGGTAAGGGTTAGAACAGATAGTGAATGAGTGACCAAGAGACAAGGCAAGAGCAGGAAGGTAGTGCAGGAGTCCCTTGCGGTCATCTCCCTCCAAAACAGATATACTGTTTTGGATACTGTTAGGGGATGTGACTTACCAGGGGAAGGCACCAGCAGCCAGGTTCATGGCACCATGGGTGGTTCTGCTGCACAGAAGGGCGGGAAAAAGAGTGGGAGAGCTATAGTGATCGGGGACTCTATTGTAAGGGGAACAGATAGGAGTTTCTGCGGCCGCAACCGAGACTCCAGGATGGTATGTTGCCTCTCTGGTGCAAGGGTCAAGGATATCTCAGAGCTATCAAGGATATCTGGAGAGAGAGGGTGAACAGCCAGTTGTCGTGGTACATGTAGGTACCAACGATATAGGTAACAAGCAGGAAGAGGTCCTACAAGCTGAATTTAGGGAGCTAGGAGTTAAATTAAAAAGTAGGACCTCAAAGGTAGTAATCTCTGGATTGCTACCAGTGCCAGGTGCTAATCAGAATAGAGGGAGCAGGATAGTTAGAATAAATACGTGGCTTGAGCAGTGGTGCAAGAGGGAGGGATTCAAATTCCTGGGACATTGGAACCTGTTCTGGGGGAAGTGGGACCTGTACAAAAGGGACGGTCTTCACTTGGGCAGGACTGGAACTGATGTCCTGGGGTAACATTTGCTAATGCAGTTCTGGAGTGTTTAAACGAATATGGCAGGGGATGGGAACCTATGCAGCGAGACAGGGTGAAGTAATATGGAGTTAGAAACAGATGGTAGAAAGGTAAAAAGCAGTAGTGGAAGGCCGAGTAAACAAAGACAAGAAACAAAAAGGGCCACACTACAGCATAATTCAAAAAGGACAAAGGGTTTTAAAAAACAAGCCTGAAGGCTTTGTGTCTTAATGCAAGGAGTATCCGTAATAAGGTGGATGAATTAACTGTGCAAATAGATGTGAACAGATGTGATGTGATTGGGATTACAGAGACGTGGCTCCAGAATGATCAGGGCTGGGAACTCAGCATCCAAGGGAATTCAACATTCAGGAAGGATAGAATAAAAGGAAAAGGAGGTGGGGTAGCATTGCTGGTTAAAGAGGAGATTAATGCAATAGTTAGGAAGGACATTAGCTTGGATGATGTGGAATCTATATGGGTAGAGCTGCAGAACACCAAAGGGCAAAAAACGTTAGTGGGAGTTGTGTACAGACCTCCAAACAGTAGTAGTGATGTTGGGGAGGGTATCAAACAGGAAATTAGGGGTGCACGCAATAAAGGTGCAGCAGTTATCATGGGAGACTTTAATATGCATTTTGATTGGGCTAACCAAACTGGAAGCAATACAGTGGAGGAGGATTTCCTGGAGTGCATAAGGGATGGTTTTCTAGACCAATATGTTGAGGAACCAACTAGGAGGGAGGCCATCTTAGACTGGGTGTTGTGTAATGAGAGAGGATTAACTAGCAATCTCATTGTGCGAGGCCCCTTGGGGAAGAGTGACCATAATATGGTGGAATTCTACATTAGGATGGAGAATGAAACAGTTAATTCAGAGACCATGGTCCAGAACTTAAAGAAGGGTAACTTTGAAGGTATGAAGCGTGAATTGGCTAGGATAGATTGGCGAATGATACTTCAGGGGTTGACAGTGGATGGGCAATGGCAGACATTTAGAGACCGCATGGATGAATTACAACAATTGTACATCCCTGTCTGGCGTAAAAGTAAAAAAGGGAAGGTGGCTCAACCGTGGCTATCAAGGGAAATCAGGGATAGTATTAAAGCCAAGGAAGTGGCATACAAATTGGCCAGAAATAGCAGCGAACCCGGGGACTGGGAGAAATTTAGAACTCAGCAGAGGTGGACAAAGGGTTTGATTAGGGCAGGGAAAATAGAGTACGAGAGGAAGCGTGCAGGGAACATTAAAATGGACTGCAAAAGCTTCTATAGATATGTAAAGAGAAAAAGGTTAGTAAAGACAAATGTAGGTCCCCTAGAGTCAGAATCAGGGAAAGTCATAACGGGGAACAAAGAAATGGCAGACCAACTGAACAAGTACTTTGGTTCGGTATTCACTAAGGAGGACACAAACAACCTTCCGGATATAAAAGGGGTCAGAGGGTCTAGTAAGAAGAAAGAACTGAGGGAAATCCTTATTAGTCGGGAAATTGTGTTGGGGAAATTGATGGGATTGAAGGCCGATAAATCCCCAGGGCCTGATGGTCTGCATCCCAGAGTACTTAAGGAGGTGGCCTTGGAAATAGCAGATGCATTGACAGTCATTTTCCAACATTCCATAGACTCTGGATCACTTCCTATGGAGTGGAGGGTAGCCAATGTAACCCCACTTTTTAAAAAAGGAGGGAGAGAGAAAACAGGGAATTATAGACCGGTCAGCCTGACATCGGTAGTGGGTAAAATGATGGAATCAATTATTAAGGATGCAATAGCAGCGCATTTGGAAAGAGGTGGCATGATAGGTCCAAGTCAGCATGGATTTGTGAAAGGGAAATAATGCTTGACAAATCTTCTGGAATTTTTTGAGGATGTTTCCAGTAGAGTGGACAAGGGAGAACCAGTTGATGTGGTGTATTTGGACTTTCAGAAGGCTTTCAACGAGGTCCCACACAAGAGATTAATGTGCAAAGTTAAAGCACATGGGATTGGGGTTAGTGTGTTGATGTGGATTGAGAACTGTTTGGCAGACAGGAAGCAAAGAGTAGGAGTAAATGGGTACTTTTCAGAACGGCAGGCAGTGACTAGTGGGGTACCGCAAGGTTCTGTGCTGGGGCCCCAGCTGTTTACATTGTACATTAATGATTTAGACGAGGGGATTAAATGTAGTATCTCCAAATTTGCAGATTACACTAAGTTGGGTGGCAGTGTAAGCTGCGAGGAGGATGCTATGAGGCTGCAGAGTGACTTGGATAGGTTAGGTGAATGGGAAAATGCCTGGCAGATGAAGTATTATATGGATAAACGTGAGGTTATCCACTTTGGTGGTAAAAACAGAGAGACAGACTATTATCTGAATGGTGACAGATTAGGAAATGGGGAGGTGCAACGAGACCTGGGTGTCATGGTACATCAGTCATTGAAGGTTGGCATGCAGGTACAGCAGGCGGTTAAGAAAGCAAAATGGCCTTCATAGTGAGGGGATTTGAGTACAGTTGTACAGGGCCTTGGTGAGACCACACCTGGAGTATTGTGTACAGTTTTGGTCTCCTAACTTGAGGAAGGATATTCTTGCTATTGAGGGAGTGCAGCGAAGGTTCACCAGACTGATTCCCGGGATGGCGGGACTGACATATCAAGAAAGATTGGATCAACTGGGATTGTATTCACTGGAGTTCAGCAGAATGAGAGGGGATCTCATAGAAACGTTTAAAATTCTGATGGGTTTAGACAGGTTAGATGCAGGAAGAATGTTCCCAATGTTGGGGAAGTCCAGAACCAGGGGTCACAGTCTAAGGATAAGGGGTAAGCCATTTAGGACCGAGATGAGGAGAAACTTCTTCACCCAGAGAGTGGTGAACGTGTGGAATTCTCTACCACAGAAAGTTGTTGAGGCCAATTCACTAAATATATTCAAAAGGCAGTTCGATGTGGTCCTTACTGCTCGGGGGATGAAGGATTATGGCGAGAAAGCAGGAATGGGGTACTGAAGCTGCATGTTCAGCCATGAACACATTGAATGGTGGTGCAGGCTAGAAGGGCCGAATGGCCTACTCCTGCACCTATTTTCTATGCTTCTATGTTTCATTCTGCAGCAGTCTGCTGTGCTATCTCCATTTCAGCCACCACAGCAAACAAAAGAGTAGCTAGTGGGTGATAAGGGTTTGCCGCTGACGACGTGGCTCTTGACTCCAGTGCACAACCCATGCACATGTGCTCAGCATGCATACAATGAAAGCCATGTTGCCTCCCGAAATGTGATGGTGCAGATCATTGGTCTGCTGAAACAATACTTCCACTGCCTGGAACATTCTAGCGGAGCCCTGCAGTACTCGGAGGAGCATGTCTCAAGATTCATGGTGGTCTGCTGCATGATGCTCAACCTCACCATCATGAGGACACGATGCGAGCCACCAGCTACACAGTAGCCAGCTGAGGAGGAGGAGGAGGAGGAAGAGGAAAAGGAAGAGAAAGAGGAAGAGGAAGGGAGGAAGCAACCTAGACAACCGGGTCTTTCTATGAAGAACCCTGCAGTCAGAATCAGGGGAAGTCATAACGGGGAACAAAGAAATGGCAGACCAATTGAACAAGTACTTTGGTTCGGTATTCACTAAGGAGGATACAAACAACCTTCCGGATATAAAAGGGGTCAGAGGGTCTAGTAAGGAGGGGGAACTGAGGGAAATCTTTATTAGTCGGGAAATTGTGTTGGGGAAATTGATGGGATTGAAGGCCGATAAATCCCCAGGGCCTGATGGACTGCATCCCAGAGTACTTAAGGAGGTGGCCTTGGAAATAGCGGATGCATTGACAGTCATTTTCCAACATTCCATTGACTCAGGATCAGTTCCTATCGAGTGGAGGGTAGCCAATGTAACCCCACTTTTTAAAAAAGGAGGGAGAGAGAAAACAGGGAATTATAGACCGGTCAGCCTGACCTCAGTAGTGGGTAAAATGATGGAATCAATTATTAAGGATGTCATAGCAGTGCATCTGGAAAATGGTGACATGATAGATCCAAGTCAGCATGGATTTGTGAAAGGGAAATCATGCTTGACAAATCTTCTGGAAATTTTTGAGGATGTTTCCAGTAAAATGGACAAAGGAGAACCAGTTGATGTGGTATATTTGGACTTTCAGAAGGCTTTCGACAAGGTCCCACACAAGAGATTAATGTGCAAAGTTAAAGCACATGGGATTGGGGGTAGTGTGCTGACATGGATTGAGAACTGGTTGTCAGACAGGAAGCAAAGAGTAGGAGTAAATGGGTACTTTTCAGAATGGCAGGCAGTGACTAGTGGGGTGCCGCAAGGTTCTGTGCTGGGGCCCCAGCTGTTTACATTGTACATTAATGATTTAGACGAGGGGATTAAATGCAGTATCTCCAAATTTGCGGATGACACTAAGTTGGGTGGCAGTGTGAGCTGCGAGGAGGATGCTATTAGGCTGCAGAGTGACTTGGATAGGTTAGGTGAGTGGGCAAATGCATGGCAGATGAAGTATAATGTGGATAAATGTGAGGTTATCCACTTTGGTGGTAAAAACAGAGAGACAGACTATTATCTGAATGGTGACAGATTAGGAAAAGGGAAGGTGCAACGAGACCTGGCTGTCATGGTACATCAGTCATTGAAGGTTAGCATGCAGGTACAGCAGGCGGTTAAGAAAGCAAATGGCATGTTGGCCTTCATAGCGAGGGGATTTGAATGCAGGGGCAGGGAGGTGTTGCTACAGTTGTACAGGGCCTTGGTGAGGCCACACCTGGAGTATTGTGTACAGTTTTGGTCTCCTAACTTGAGGAAGGACATTCTTGCTATTGAGGGAGTGCAGCGAAGATTCACCAGACTGATTCCCGGGATGGCGGGACTGACCTCTCAAGAAAGACTGGATCAACTGGGATTGTATTCACTGGAGTTCAGAAGAAGGAGAGGGGACCTCATAGAAACGTTTAAAATTCTGACGGGTTTAGACAGGTTAGATGCAGGAAGAATGTTCCCAATGTTGGGGAAGTCCAGAACCAGGGGTCACAATCTGAGCATAAGGGGTAAGCCATTTATGACCGAGATGAGGAGAAACTTCTTCACCCAGAGAGTGGTGAACCTGTGGAATTCTCTACCACAGAAAGTAGTTGAGGCCAATTCACTAAATATATTCAAAAGGGTGTTAGATGAAGTCCTTATTACTCGGGGGATCAAGGGTTATGGCGAGAAAGCAGGAAGGGGGTACTGAAGTTTCATGTTTAGCCATGAACTCATTGAATGGCGGTGCAGGCTAGAAGGGCTGAATGGCCTGCTCCTGCACCTATTTTCTATGTTTCTATGTTTCTAAATCATCCGAGTGCAATATCAGTAACCATAACCCCAATTCCCCATTCACCAACAGTCTCACACCTTACCTTCCCTCTGTCACTAATCATCAAAGCATCTGATTGGCCACAATGCAAAAATAAAAGCCACCACAAAATAAACATTCAAAACCAAATTTATAAATGAAATCATGCCATAGTGCATACAAAAGCCAATTAATCACCATTGTGAATTCCCTTAGTGCTTGTCTTCCATGTGCCTTTGCCTGTCCTAGTGCTCCTATGCTGTTCTACCCCAGTTGCTACCTTAGGAAAGGAACAGGCACACGGAAGAAAGGCACAGAGGGAATGCACAAAGGTGATTAGTTGACTTTGTCATGTAATATTGGATAGATTGATGTATAAAGTTGGATTGGAATGTTTATTTTGTGGTGGCTTTTATTTCAGTATTGTGGCCAAGAAGATGCTGTGATGGTCAGTAACAGAGAGAAGTGTGGGACTAATATTGAATGGGGAATTTGGGTTGTGTTCACTGGTACCACAATGGATGAGTCAATCTTGGACAGCCCATCAGAAAGGGTTGCCTCTTCCCTTCGGCTTCGTTCTCTTCCGCTTCCTCCTCTTTCTCCTCCTCAGCTGTTGCCATATGCCTAGTGCCAAGGTTGTGGAACATGCAGCAGACCAAGATGAATCTTGAGATGCACTCTGCTGAGTACTGCAGGGCATCACCAGCGCGGTCCGTGGAGCAGAAGCGTGGTTCAAGGATGCAAATGATCTGCTCCATCAGATTCCATGTGGCAGTATGGCTTTCATTCCGAACACAGATGAGGCTACACACAGGAAGGTTAAAGTAACAGTGACCCCAGTCTTTAATAAGATACTCCAGAGTGACGAACAGGCCTTAGGGGCCGGCTGAAATACAGTCTTCCCAAGGGATGCTGGGATCCCTTGGGACTTCAGGGGATGAGCTCCCTGGTGGCGAAACATGGGAGTGCATGCTTTACAGATACACAACATCACTCCCCCCGCCAAAGTCAAAGTGAAAACTATTTACAAGGCGAGGCAGTCGGGAGCCTTTCCTTCCCTGGTGGACCGCCTCGGTGCAAATGTCTGTTCTGGTGTGTTGGCTGTGCCCTCGCTGGGCTGGCGTGTTGTTGGCCCTGCAGGGCTGCTGGGCGTGAATGATTCGATTTCCTGGTCCGGGGTGTGTGTTGTGGGCTCGAAAAAGGTGGTGTCTGCTGTGGGTTGTTCAGGGCAGTCTGTGAACCGCAGCCTCGTTTGGTCCAGGTGCTTTCTGCAAATTGTCCATTGTCTCGTTTGACTACAAACACCCTACTCCTTTCTTTAGCTATCACCATGCCCGCGATCCACTTGGGACCATGTCCATAGTTTAGCACATACACAGGTTCATTCAGATCAATTTCCCGTGACACAGTGGCGCGACCATCATTTACATTTTATTGCTCCCGCCTGCTCTCTACCTGATCATGCAGGTTGGGGTGGACCAGCGAGAGTCTGATTTTAAGTGTCCTTTTCATGAGTAGCTCAGCCGGGGGCACCCCTGTGAGCGAGTGGGGTCTCGTACGGTAGCTGAGCAGTATCCGGGATAGGCGGGTTTGGAGTGAGCCTTATGTGATTCATTTAAGGTTCTGTTTGATTGTTTGTACTGCCCGCTCTACCTGCCCATTGGAGGCTGGTTTAAATGGGACCGAGTGACATGTTTGACCCCATTGCGGGTTATGAATTTTTAAAATTCGGCACTGGTGAAACATGGCCCGTTGTCATTGAGCAGTATGTCAGGCAGGCCGTGGGTGGCAAACATGGCCCTCAGGCTTTCAATGGTTGCGGTGGCGGTGCTTCCCGACATTATTTCACATTCGATCCATTTTGAAAAAGCATCCACCACCACCAGGAACATTTTACCGAGAAACGGTCCCGCATAGTCGACATGAATCCTCGACCATGGTCTGGAGGGCCAGGACCACAAACTTAGTGGTGCCTCTCTGGGCGTGTTGCTCAACTGAGCACACATGCTGCATTGCCGTACACAGGACTCTAAGTCAGAGTCGATACCGGGCCATCACACATGGGATCTGTCTATCGCTTTCATCATTACTATACCCGGGTGTGTGCTGTGGAGATCGAGATGAACGTTTCCCTGCCCTTTTTGGGTAGCACTACGCGGTTACCCCACAACAGGCAGTCTGCCTGAATGGACAGCTCGTTCTTTTGCCACTGGAACGGCTTGATTAGCTCTTGCATTTCAACGGGGATGCTGGCCCAGCCCCCATGTAGTATACAGTTTTCTATGAGGGACAGCAGAGGATCTTGGCTGGTCCAAGTTCTAATCTGGCGGGCTGTGACAGGTGATTTATCATTTTCAAACACTTCCATGGCCATCAACAAGTCTGTGGGCTGCACCACCATCAACAAGTTTGCAGGCTGCACCATTTCCACCCCCGTGGTGGGCAATGGTAGCCGACTGAGAGCATCCGCACAGTTCTCGGTGCCTGGCCTGTGGAGGATGGTATAGTTATACGCTGATAGCGTGAGTGCCCACTATTGTATGCGGGCTGAGGCATTAGTATTTATCCCCTTATTTTCAGCGAACAGAGATGTGAGGGGCTTGTGATCGGTTTCCAGCTCAAATTTGAGGCCAAACAGGTACTGATGCATTTTCTTTACCCGGAACAAACATGCTAATGCCTCTTTCTCAATCATGCTTTAGGTCCTCTCAGCCTTAGACAAGCTCCTGGAGGCATAAGTGACAGGTTGCAACTTTCCGGCAAAGTTAGCTTGTTGTAATACACACCCGACTCCGTATGTCGACGCATCACATGCTAGCACAAGTCTTTTACACGGGTTATACAATACAAGCAGTTTGTTGGAGCATAAAATGTTTCTGGCTTTCTCAAAAGCAGTTACTTGGTTTTTGCCTCAAACCCGGTTCTCACCTTTATGCAGTAACACATGTAGGGGCTCTAAGAGGGTGCTTAACCCCACTAGGAAGTTACCAAAATAGTTGAGGAGTCCCAGGAATGAGTGCAGCTCCTTGACGTTCTGTGGCCTGGGCGCGTTCCTGATAGCTTCTGTCTTGGCGTCTGTGGGCTGAATGCCGTCCGCCACGATCTTTCTCACCAAAAACTCCACTTCTGTTGCCATGAAGACGCATTTCGATCTCTTCAGCCGCAGCCCTACGCGATCCAGTCGCTGGAGGACCTCCTCCAGGTTTTGTAGGTGCTCAACGGTGTCCCGACCCGTGACAAATATGTCGTCCTGAAAGACCACCGTGAGTGGTACCGACTTGAGTAGGCTCTCCATGTTTCTCTGGAAGATCGCTGCAGCCGACCGAATTCCAAACGGGCATCTGTTGCAGATGAATAGTCTCTTGTGTGTGTTGATGCAAGTGAGGCCCTTCGAAAACTCCTCCAGCTCTTGCATCATGTAGGCCGAAGTCAGGTCGAGCTTGGTGAATGCCTTGCCTCCTGCCAGCGTCGCAAATAGGTCGTCTGCGTTAGGTAGCGGGTATTGGTCCTGTAGCGAGAAACAATTAATAGTTACTTTATAATCGCCGCAAATCCTGACCGTGCCATCACTTTTGAGTACTGGAACAATTGGGCTGGCCCACTCACTGAATTCCACTGGGGAGATGATGCCCTCGCGTTGCAGCCTGTCCAGCTCGATTTCCACTCTCTCCCTCATCATGTGAGGTACCGCTCGCGCCTTGTGGTGAATAGATCGTGCCTCTGGGACCAATTGGATCCGCAGCTTCGCCCCGGAAAAGTTTCCAATGCCTGGCACAAAAAGGAAAGGAAATTTGTTCAGAACCTGGCTACATGAGGCCTCATCGACATGTGATAGCGCTCGGATGTCATCTTAGTTCCAACGGATTTTGCCCAGCCAGCTCCTTCCAAGCAGTGTGGGGCCATCGCCCGGGACAATCCAGAGTGGCAGTTCGTGCACCGTGCCCTCCTAGGTGACCTTGACCAAGGCGCTGCCAAGGACAGTGATGAGCTCTTTGGTGTACGTTCTCAGTTTCGTGTGGATGGGGCTCAGGGCTGGTCTGAATTGCTTGTCGCACCACATTCTCTCAAACATCTTTTTACTCATGATGGATTGGCTAGCGCCAGTGTCCAGTTCCATGGCTACGGGTAAGCCATTCAATTTTACTTTTAGCATTATAGGTGGACATTTCGTCGAAAATGTGTGCACCCTGTGTACTTCAGCATCTGCCTCCTCTCTCTGAGGCTCGAAATTGCTTTGATCCACCATGGACCGATCTTCCTCTGCCACGTGGTGGTTAGTAGGTTTTGCAGAGCTTGCAGCTCGTTTGCAAGCTTGTTGGAGGTGCCCCATTGTTCCTCAGCTCTTGCAAGCATACTCTTTGAAGCGGCATGAATAGGCTGAATGGAAACCTCTACAATGCCAACACGGTGTGAATTGCATACATTCATCCTTTGTTGCGGACTCTGAGTCATCTGGGTCACCTGAGGCCTGCTGACAGTTGCAGACTCATGGTTTCTGCCCTGTACACAACCCTAATCCTAGCGTTTTCTCCCCTTTGGTGTTCCGCAGCTGTACCCAAACAGATTCCACATCATCCAAGCTAATGTCCTTCCTTACTGTTCCGTTAATCTCCTTTTTAACCAGAATCTGGGAGGGCGCCGAGTACCTCGAGTCTCGTCACCGAGAGCATGCAGAAAACAAGCGCAGGCAACCGAAAGAGCATGTGGCAAACAAGTCCCACACACCCCTTCCCTCAACGACTATCTGCCCCATCTGTGACAGAGTCTGTGGTTCTCGTATTGGACAGTTCAGCCACCTAAGAACTCATTTTAATAGCGGAAGCAAGTCCTCCTCGACTCCGAGCTACTGCCTATGATGATGATGATGCACTTTGGGGAAGCCCGCTATCCTGGCAAAGCCATGTGCATGTTCTGCCTGCTTCGCTCTGGTCAAAGAGAAAACTGAACTCCCCTCTTCTGGCATAAAGTTTGTCTGTCACCTCTCTTATGCCGCAATGGATGGCAAACTGGAAGATGTTTCAGATGTCGCCTACTCCAGCTCGGAAGGATCACAACTTGAGGAAATTTGGCCACAGTCACCTTCATTGCCACTGGCAACACTGTCCTCTCCCTGGTGTGAGGCTGCAGGTCTGGTTGCAAGAGGTTGCAGAGTTCTGTGAGCATCTTCTTCAAAGTTCAGATGCCTCACACACTGCTGCTGGCTCAGGATTGGGTAAGAGAATTGCTCGCAGATGACCCTATGTAAGGCCTCCTGCTGAGAGTGCTGGTCCCTGCCCCGCCCCCCTCCTCCTCCCTTTGTGAACAGCTTGTCCTCTTCTTCACTGCCTCTTCTCCATCTCCCTGTCATGCTGCAGGTCAGGGGGATGACAACTAGAGCTCCCATAACTTTGAGCAAGTGATCTGACCAGAACCTTTAATGTCAGAAGCAAAGCCTTCTCCACTTGCAGCACCACTCCCGGTCACCTCACCAACTTTAAACAATTCTAGAAAGCTCCAAATACTTCCACAAATTTACACAGAACCAGTATAAATTAATCAGCAACTAACCTAAGAATGGTTGCTGATCTCTTTAAATATTGTGGGAGATGGTCCTTGCTGCTGAACGCATGTTCAGCTCTGCGAGGTTAAGACAGGGAGTTAGCTCCAGCTTTGAGGTCAAAAATAGCAGCGCTGATGTGATATCAGCATGACACCACGCTCTGCCCACTCAACATACTTCCGGCACACGCACCTAACGCGCCTGCCCTACTGTTTGCACCAAAAGTGTGTGCGCAGTCGGACGCCATTCTCAGCACACATGGCACACATAGTGGCAAAATATCGGGCACAATGGAGCCAAATTTCTAGCCCTACCAGCAGGGCTCTCCACACTGTATTTGTAAGTTGTTATAAATTCTGAACAATTATAGATTTAGAACCAGTTTCTGATTTAAAAGGCCTCTAAGTTTTTTTAAAAATCTTATTCACCTTCATGTAATTTTCTGGGTCAGTCGCTGAAGTAAGTTCGGAATTATTTTTTTAAGGGCCCTGAAAACACATGAGTGGCGATCCTGGCAGTAACACTGGGATTGTGCCGACCGTGCTAACTTTGCAGGGTAAGATGGAGGGGACCTCATTTGTATGAGGCTGACAAGCACCTATGACACGATAGGTGGCTGCCTGATCCATGCTGCCGAAAACTCTCACACATGACTGACTGCCATTTGGGGGAGGGGGGAATGCAGGCCGACGCTCTAGGGATCATGGTCCTGATATTTACAGGAAGGGAGCGGGGGGAGGAGTTGTGAATGGGAATCCCGGAAATACGGGTTTCCCGGACATCCTGTAGATAGTAACTGCAGGACATCTTTTAAATGTTTTCTGCAGGCTTGTCTGTCGGGCGGGAAACCTGCAGCACAAGGCCGCAGTTGAGGAGCAGACAGCAGGTAGGGAGGGAGGGAGAGATCGTGCTCGGGGGATCTCGTGATCAGGTAGGAAGTTCGTGGTCGGGGTTAGGGGAGAGCCTGGTTGGGGTGGGTATCATGGATGGGGGAGAATGTGGAGGTGGATGGGGGAGAGTGTGGAGGTGGGAGGGTGGGGGAAAGAGTGTGAAGGTGGAGGGGAATGCGGGAGGTAGATTGAGGGGGTCTGAGACCGTGGAGCTGGAAGTAGCTAAGCTTGTTGGGCCTGGAGGAAACGCTCCTGCTCCTCCTGGCCCACAAGCAGTGATGTAAATGCACATACCTGATGGATCCGGCCCTTCTTGCCTCCTTTTACTTGCTGGTTTACCCGTATCCTGGGAAACCTGTCCAAAATGAGTAAAATATAAAAAGCCTATAAAAATGGAGACACACATTCTCCTGAAAAGATTTTACTGACCAACCCGCCTCCTGAGACTGAACCTTTGTTGCACCGTCTCTATGTCAAGTAGATCCTTCCTTAGATAAGGAGACCAAAACTGTACACAGTAATCCAGGTGTGGTTTCACCAAAGCCCTATATAATTGCAGCAATTATTCCTTTATTCTTACAAAATTCCTTTGCTTTCCGAATTGTTTGCTGTACCTGCATGTTAACTTTCTGTGATTCGTGTGCAAGGACACCCAGGTCCCTCTGATTATCAGCATTTACCAGTCTCTCACCATTTAAAAAATATTCTGCTTTTCCATTCTTCCTACCAAAGAGGTTAATTTTACATTTCCCCACATTATACTCCATCCGCCACCTTCTTTCTTTCAACTGACTAGAAAACCAATCTCAAAAGGCAGTTTCCCATCAATGAGAATGCTATTTTGAAGAACTTCCCTTCACCTCTTTGATAGGGACCAGAAGAAAGTTGGAAATGGAAGACTTTAAACTTAATCCATTTTAAAATAGGTTATGCTAGGTCACGGAGAACCGGCTGCGGGATATTAGAAAAGAGGAGACGGGGAGAGAATAGACATCAAGTGAGCTCAAGTAATGTGCCTCTTTTTATTTTTAAGTAAAATGTTGCTTTTAAGTGTTTCATTTACTATTTTAGATTTTTTGGGCCCAAGTTTCCACATGATTTGCGCCTGATTTTTAGGAGCAACTGGTGGAGAACGGACTATCTTAGGAATCGCAATTCTCCACATTTTTTTTTCTGCAGTTCTAGCCAGGTAGAACAGTTCTACTTTGGAACAGAATTTTTTCTTCAAAAGGGGGCGTGTCCAGCCACTGACGCCTGATTTCAAAGTTTCCACAGTGAAAACGTACTCCAAACTAACTTAATATGGAGCAAGTGACGATTTTTGTAGAACTGAAAAAACCTGTTCTACGCATTCAAAAATCAGGCGCAGGTTACAAATTAGGCGTCCAGAACGAGGTGGGGGGGGAGCGGGGGGGGAAGGGAACTCATTAAATTCTACAATAAATCCTTATTTATACTTATACAAACATTATACAAATAAATCCAACCTGAATAAACATTTATAAGCAAAGAAAAGATTAAATAAACCATCTTCCTACCTGTGTGAAAGTACTTCAGGCACGGAGAATGCCGCAGTCAGCCTGAGGCGCCCGTTCTTCCCGCGGGGGGGGGGAGGAGGCGCCTGTTCTTCCCGCGGGGAGGGGGAGGAGGCGCCCGTTCTTCCCACGGGGGGCGGAGGAGGCGCCCGTTCTTCCCGCAGGGGGTGGGGGGGAGGAGGCGCCCGTTCTTCCCGCGGGGGGGGGGGGGGGAAGCGCCCGTTCTTCCCACGGGGGGGTGGAGGAGGCGCCCGTTCTTCCCATGGGGGAGGGGGTAAGGAGACAGTGAGAAGCCTCAGTGCTGATGTGCTGATGGCAATGTGCTTTTATTAAAAAATGTTCAAAAATTAAACAGCTACAAAGAACTACAAAAATGGCCGAGTGCCAATTTTTCCTTCACACTGAGCGTGCGCGAGCGCTCCAACGCGCACGCGCAGTGTTGCCGGCAGGAAAAAAAACTAATTTAAATAGTACCTGCCCCCTCCCACTTACAAAATCGGCGTGAGTGTAGGCTCCGCCCCCCTGGGCGCCGCGCCAAACAGACAAGGAGCTGCAGGGCTCTCCAGAATCGCGAGTTTTTTTTCCGGCGCCGTTTTAGGCGCAAAAAACGGGCGCCCAGCTCGGAGGGGCGCCCGTTTTGTATCGTGTGGAAACTTGGGCCCAATATTATAGTAGCAAACCTATTCCTGATCTTAGTAGCTATATTGCTGTAATATTCATGCTATCTTTAGTGCCAAACTGGTTGATCTAAGATACGGTCCTGGCAGTGTAAGGGTTAATAATAATTAGGCTGGTGAATGCCTCAGTTAAGTTTTTTCCTTCGATAACTTGAAATGACTGTTAATTGGAATCAACTCTTCTCTATTTATGAGTGATTACAACTTAAGTAACAAACCTGCTGCAATTAGCTAGTCATTGCAGTCCTCAAATATGACCAATAATTGACAACCTTCTTCCTGCAGTATGCTGATGTACTGAATCAAAACCGAGCTTTTAGTTTGACATCAGGTATTTATCTTAAAACAGCTATTGTGTTAATCCACACTGAGAGAACAGGTGCAAATATGTCTGACATTGGCAGTTTTACTCACAGAACCACCTTGCGCATATGCTGTGGGATTTACGTAGTCACAAGTACAGATTCTCCACAAGTGCCAATTAGTAATGCATACGGGTGGATGGTGATGAATATTTTATATAGTTTGGCTGACCTTCTGTGGTCTGAGACAAAACCTGATCCTTTGCTTTTTTTTGTTGACATTTTTCTCCCCTCTCTGACTGAAGGCACTGACTCTTTGCTGCAGTACAGTTCCACAGGTGCCAGTGGCACTTTTGACATCCACCCAAAATATCCATTGTTGATGTTTGAGTGCCAGGACACTATTTAACTTTGGGAGGAGCATCACAACCAAGTGGGTTTCGGTCCTCACCAAATGCCCAACATGCACACTTTCAGTAGGGTGCAGGTGGATAAAGCTCAGGAACAGGAAAACCTTTTCTCCTCTTCCTAATCCACGGATGCTGAGTCCATATTGAGCATCCCTACCACAGCCTTGGCTGGGATCTTCTTCAGAGGATCAAACTGGGCCTTAGCTTGTCTGCACGGCTCAATTACTTACCGGATAGACTCACTGAGCCACACGGGGAGATCACCTTTGCTTATTTTGATTGGATTTGTATTTTTAATCTTCGTGCAACTCTGCATGCAAGTAGTCGAAATTTCTCAAAATGTTAGTTGTGCTTCAGTGATGCTACATTTCTCCATCACTGTGCCTGCAGTTGATGCTTGATGACAGGAACCAATCATTAAATAGCATACCGAAGGTATATAATCGTTCCTGATGGTGATTTGCATCTAGCTACCAGACATATTTCAAAAGCACAACATTTTAGCCATGGACCCCAACCAACAGTTGCTGCAGTGGAGGGAAACTTTGTCAGAAAAGCAAAAATGGCTTTGGATAAACATGCCTGGCATTATTTTGAGAATGGAGAATCACAACTTCATATGTGTGCAGACATGATATATTTTTACTTCTTGCTAGTTTGGTTTGGTATAAATCCCAAATTTGGACATTTCCATATGCATTCTAAATATATTTTTAACCCCATCAGTTTAATAATAATCTAATGTTCCTGAAATGTTGACTTGAAATACAGTATGAGCAACTGTACACTGTGGGTGGTAGCTGGGATTAATCTTCATGGAATTTGAGTTCATTTGTCACAAGATTCTAGAAGATTTATACTCTGAGGTTTGTTGGAGTTGTATTCAGGCTGGAGGTAATGGGATAGATTTTCAATCCGCTGCCTGGATGTAAAGTTATCGAAATTTAGCATTGCGTATCAGGCACCCATTATGGAGACCTCCTGATTTTAATTTCCATTTAAATCGGGCAGTTTCTGTAATTGGTAGCCAATTCACAACAATGGTTTTACACCAAGGTGGAAAATTGAAAATCTGCCCCAACAATACTTTGGTTGGAGAGTTTCAGTGAAGAAGCCACAGTTGAAGTGTTGTCCATTGTCACCAATATCCATGGCCCAAAGCTGTAGCTGAAACTTGGAGCATTATGGTCAGTGAACAAATTGAGGTTGAAATCAGAGCCTGAAAGAATGGACAATAACATTACATCAATTTTAGTAGAAAAACAATGGATACTTTGAAATTTGTGCATTTAGACTCAATAGGGTAGAATTTCCGATTGGCAAAGTTCACAAATGATTGTTTTGTGTGTTCTCAGTACATTCCTGCATGTGCTAGTTTTACACTGGGATTGGCCATTTGAAGTAAACAAGAGTACATAGGGATGTAGTATGAGCACATTAATCATTCAGATTTAAAACTTTGTGGAGGTAGTACCGTTGATTTTGGAAGTACTCTGCCACCAAAAATAAATGAAATTCTTGGAAGGTCATGGATCCAATGACAAAAAACATTGAATGACCTCACACAGCAGGTCAAGATGAGTGAATGCTTCAGCAAATGCCATACCCCACCATCTGCACCACACACCTCACACGCTGTTCAATGCACCACAGCCCCATCACTTACCTACCAATAATCTCTATCTATCACCACTCATACCTCACAATCATGACCAAACTTCACCATCACAACCTTACCACTACAGCAACACTCACCCACATCTCACACCATACACACTCTACTCTATACATAGAGTATACACACTATACATATTCAACTATAGCAGGCACATCACCCAAACACATTGCACCACACTCACTGAAACACTTCCCTTTCTCTTGCAGGCAAAGGTGGCACAGAATGCAAGGGAACAGTGGCAAGCAGAGACAGCCAAGATGCTTTACAGAACATCACTGACCTGGAGGAATCCATCCTTGACATAATTGGAGTGGCAGTGATGGAGGTCATGGCAAAGAGAGAAGTTCAAGCTGTTGCTGATAATGACGGTATGGTCATATCTAACTCTTCTTCTCACATTCCACTTCCTCATCATCACACAATCTCGTCTCACTGAAAAGCTGCTGATGGTGTATACATGGATATCTTGCTTCCACCCCCCGCCCCATTCCCTCACCACAATGCAATCCTTGTGTCTTTCTGCTTTCAGATACCCAAGAAGTGCCACCAGCACAGCCTGTGCCTGAAGTTCTGGAGGAGAGTGATGGAGGAGAAAAAGAAGACACACCATCACTGTATCTGACACTC
The DNA here is from genome assembly GCF_044704955.1 of Pristiophorus japonicus. Taxonomy (NCBI): domain Eukaryota; kingdom Metazoa; phylum Chordata; class Chondrichthyes; family Pristiophoridae; genus Pristiophorus; species Pristiophorus japonicus. Next base: position 180,059,876 of record NC_091978.1, on the reverse strand, counting down.
AGAAAATGGCATTGCATGGAATGTAGAGGGTAGTATAGAGGCGGAATCTGCACATGGTGAGGCACCGGGCACAAGTGGGTTCCAGCAAGGCCAGAGAGAAAGTTTGGGGGCCAACTCCCCAAAGGTGAGTTCATGCACGAGCTCTGCTGTACATGACTCAGATGAGGACCTCGATGGTGTGGCCTTCAAAGAAGGGTAATGGGTATGCCCGCCTGCCTGCCAGAGGACCTCCTGTCAATGTCAACAAGCATGGAGGAGTCTGGGTCCAACTTTGGAGAGGGCTTTGCGCAGAGTTTGAAACCCATGATTTCCAGGATGGAAATGAGCGACAGCTCAAGGAGAGACTTTGTGGACCCAGCCATGGTGCTGCGTGTGATGGGCGATGTCACAGCTTCCATTGTCGCACAGGCGGAAGTGACCCAACGTCCCAGTACTGCAGTGGCAGTGCAGCCGGCAATCATGCAGTGTCAGCTGCTGCCACACAAGCTCAGACTGCTTCCAGTATTGTTGGATTTATGAGTGTCAAAAGTGACCTGCAGGGTGTCGCAGCAGGCCAGCAATCTGCCCTGCAACAGATTGCTAGGAATGCAAAAGCACCACCCTGGGTGAGTGGCAGTGGGTTTGTGGAGCAAATACCTGCTGTCCTCTCTCAGGATGCCACCATTTCTGTTCCCATCACTGCCACTTAGGCAATGGCAAGGACAATGGCGATCAGCCAGCCAGCCCAGGCTGTAGCTGCCCATGCCAAGGTGGTGCAGTCTACAGCTGGGCCTTCTAGGTCCAGAGCTGCTTGAGGTCATCCTGCAAGGCCGTCTGTAGTCTCCCTGACTGAAAGTCAGCAGCCTTCCACCAGCCATGCTGCAGGCACTGAGGAAGCACTGCGTAGGAGCACTTGTTACATATGATGTGAAATGGGATGTCTAGTTTGGCTATCCATTCGATAGCCTCCTGAGATGCCAAGTGGAGCCTCCCGCAACGGATCTTTGTGGGCACGTTGATGTGATGTGTTCCATGGTCTTGGACTCTTGTGCACAATTGCCCTTTGGGTCATCCCTCATCTTCCACTTGTGGAGCAGGTGGCTGCATCATCCATGCCTGTGCGGATTGGGTTGAGCGCTGACCACTGTCTTCGAAGGATGTTGAAGCCAAGGCCCTCTGCTGTTGGGTCAGTGATGAGGTGTTGGTTCTTTATGTTATATGCATCCCACGATTCCGTCCATCTGGAAAGTGGGTCGATATCAGCTGCATGAATATTGGCTGCTGTTTCCAGGATGGCCGGCATAATTTTTAGCGCTTTCATGGTGAGTTTTTCAAGTCTGCATGAATGGAAAGGTCGATGTTGCTCATGATTTTGTCCATTTCACGGAGCACCTTGGCATTACGGCGAATGACAAGCGGGGCAATGTGGGACAGCACCTGGCACCACTAAGTTGGAGTTTACGTTAACATCCCTGACACCGTCCACATAGCTGCACATCCATGGTCTTTGTGTGATGGCTGCAGGCAGAGCAGTATTCTGCAACAGAGTAGACTTGGGCTGCTATTGCGTTGTGAAGTTTTCTGGCTATACTCCGCTATGATGTTCCAACAAGTTTCCGGACCAGGTTGATCAGGTTTTTACTTTATGGCCGGTGTTGGTGAGATGCAGCTGATGGGTAAGAGTTCTGTCCAGGTTGACATCCAGGTATTTTGGATGGGGTTCCTGGGTATGTCGCCTTCCGCAGAAGGAAACGTTGAGTTCTTTTCCGGCACCGATGTTGTTCAGATGGAACACCGACACAACAGTCTTCTCTGGATTGGGGCGGAGACGCCAGGTCAAGATGTAGCATTCAAATAGATCCAGGTTGCTTCCGCTAGCATTGATGCCTGCGTCAGCAGTGCTATGTCACCGACATATGTGAACCTCCGGGATTTGGTGCAGGACATATCCGCCGTATAGATGTTGAAAAAGATCGGTGGGAGCACCAATACCTGTGGCAGACCATTGTTGAGCATCTGTGGGCGGCTGGTTTTGTCACCAAGATAGATGCAGAACGTACAATTGCCCGTTAGGGTAGTGATATGCCTGAATGTCTTGCAGCATTGCATGATTACATAAGAACATAAGAATTAGGAACAGGAGTAGGCAATCTAGCCCCTCGAGCCTGCTCCGCCATTCAACAAGATCATGGCTGATCTGGCCGTGGACTCAGCTCCACTTACCCGCCCGCTCCCCGTAACCCTTAATTCCCTTATTGGTTAAAAATCTATCTATCTGTGACTTGAATACATTCAATGAGCTCGCCTCAACTGCTTCCTTGGGCAGAGAATTCCACAGATTCACAACCCTTTGGGAGAAGAAATTCCTTTTCAACTCTGTTTTAAATTGGCTTCCCCGTATTTTGAGGCTGTGCCCCCTAGTTCTAGTCTCCCCGACCAGTGGAAACAACCTCTCTGCCTCTATCTTGTCTATCCCTTTCATTATTTTAAATGTTTCTATAAGATCACCCCTCATCCTTCTGAACTCCAATGAGTAAAGACCCAATCTACTCAATCTATCATCATAAGGTAACCCCCTCATCTCCGGAATCAGCTGAGTGAATCGTCTCTGTACCCCTTCCAAAGCTAGTATATCCTTCCTTAAGTAAGGTCACCGAAACTGCATGCAATACTCCAGGTGCGGCCTCACCAATACCCTATACAGTTGAAGCAGGACCTCCCTGCTTTAGTACTCCATCTCTCTCGCAATGAGGGCCAACATTCCATTCGCCTTCCTGATTACCTGCTGCACCTGCAAACAAACTTTTTGGGATTCATGCACAAGGACCCCCAGGTCCCTCTGCACTGCAGCATGTTGTAATTTCTGCCCATTCAAAAAATATTCCTTTTTACTGTTTTTTTTTTCCAAGATGGATGACCTCACACTTTCCGACATTGTATTCCATCTGTCAACCCTTAGCCCATTCGCTTAACCTATCTAAATCTCTTTGCAGCCTCACTGTGTCCTCTACACAACCCGCTTTCCCACTGCTCTTTGTGTCATCTGCAAAGTTTGTTACACTACACTCTGTCCCCTCTTCCAGGTCATCTATATATATTGTAAACAGTTGTGGTCCCAGCACCGAACCCTGTAGCACACCACTAACCACCGATTTCCAACCCGAAAAGGACCCATTTATCCCGACTCTCTGCTTTCTGTTTGCCAGCCAATTTTCTATCCATGCTAATACATTTCCTCTGATTCCGCGTACTTTTATCTTCTGCAATAACCTTTTGTGTGGCACCTTATCGAATGCCTTTTGGAAATCTAAATACACCACATCCATCGATACACCTCTATCCACCATGCTCATTATATCCTCAAAGAATTCCAGTAAATTAGTTAAACATGATTTCCCATTCATGAATCCATGTTGCGTCTGTTTGATTGCACTATTCCTATCTAGATGCCCCACTATTTCTTCCTTAATGATAGCTTCAAGCATTTTCCCCACTACAGATGTTAAACTAACTGGCCTATTGTTACCTGCCTTTTGTCTGCCCCCTTTTTTAAACAGAGGCATTACATTAGCTGCTTTCCAATCTGCTGGTACCTCCCCAGAGTCCAGAGAATTTTGGTAGATTATAACAAATGCATCTGCTTTAACTTGCGCCATCTCTTTTAATACCCAAGGATGCATTTCATCAGGACCAGGGGACTTGTCTACCTTGAGTCCCATTAGCTTGTACAGCACTACCCCCCTAGTGATAGTGATTGTCTCAAGGTCCTCCCTTGAGACCAACAATTTTTGGCATGGTTTTTGTGCCTTCCACTGTGAAGACTGAAGCAAAATTATTGTTTAAGGTCTCAGCCATTTCCACATTTCCCATTATTAAATCCCCCTTCTCATCTTCTAAGGGACCAACATTTACTTTAGTCACTCTTTTCTGTTTTATATATCGGTAAAAGCTTTTACTATCTGTTTTTATGTTTTGCACAAGTTTACTTTCGGAATCTATCTTTCCTTTCTTTATTGCTTTCTTAGTCATTCTTTGCTGTCGTTTAAAATTTTCCCAATCTTCTAATTTCCCACTAACCTTGGCCACCTTATACGCATTGGTTTTTAATTTGATACTCTCCTTTATTTCCTTGGTTATCCACGGCTGGTTATCCCTTCTCTTACCGCCCTTCTTTTTCACTGGAATATATTTTTGTTGAGCACTATGAAAGAGCGCCTTAAAAGTCCTCCACTCTTCCTCAATTGTGCCACCATTTAGTCTGTGTTCCCAGTCTACTTTAGCCAACTCTGCCCTCATCCCACTGTAGTCCCCTTTGTTTAAGCATAGTACACTCATTTGAGACACTATTTTCTCACCCTCAATCTGTATTACAAATTCAACCATACTGTGATCACTCATTCCGAGAGGATCTTTTACTAGGAGATCGTTTATTATTCTTGTCTCATTACACAGGACCAGATCTAAGATCGCTTGCTCCCTTGCAGGATCTGTAACATACTGTTCTAAGAAACAAACCCGTATGCATTCTATGAATTCCTCCTCAAGGCTACCCCGTGCGATTTGATTTGACCAATCGATATGTAGGTTAAAATCCCCCATGATTACTGCCGTTCCTTTTTCACATGCCTCCATTATTCCCCTGATTATTGCCCGCCCCACCGTGAAGTTATTATTTGGGGTCCTATAAACTACGCCCACCAGTGACTTTTTCCCCTGACTATCTCTAATCTCCACCCACAATGATTCAACATTTTGTTCATTAGAGCCAATATCGTCTCTCACAACTGTCCTGATATCTTCCTTTATTAACAGAGCTACCCCACCTCCTTTCCCTTCTTGTCTATCTTTCCAAATTGTCAGATACCCCTGTATGTTTAATTCCCAATCTTGGCCACCCTCCTACCACGTTTCAGTAATGGCCACCAAATCATACCCATTTGTAATGATTTGTGTCGTCAACTCATTTACTTTATTTCAAATGCTGCGTGCGTTTAGGTAGAGTGTTTTAATACTAGTTTTTAAACCATGATTTTTAGTTTTGACCCCTCCTGCATCCCCTTTATATTCATACATATTGTCCATTCCTATCACCTTGTGGTTTACACTTACCCCAGTGCTACTCTGCTCTGTTGCCTTCTGCCTTTTGCATTCTTTCTTGGGATCCTGTTCATCTGAGCTCTCACCCATTCTAACTAGCTCAGAGCCCTCTCCTGTGTTCCGAATATTCCTTGCATTGAGGTAACGAGCTTTCAGGCTTGTCTTTTTATTACACTTTGACCCTTTAGAATTTTGCTGTACAGTGGCCCTTTTTGATTTTTGCCTTGGGTTTCTCTACCCTCCACTTTTACTCATCTCCTTTCTGTCTTTTGCTTTTGTCTCCTTTTTGTTTCCCTCTGTCTCCCTGCATTGGTTCCCACCCCCCTGCCATATTAGTTTAATTCCTCCCCAACAGCACTAGCAAACACTCCCCCTAGGACATTGGTTCTGGTGCTGCCTAGGTGCAGACCGTCCGGTTTGTACTGGTCCCACCTCCCCCAGAACCGGTTCCAATGCCCCAGGAATTTGAATCCCTCCCTGCTGCTCAAGCCACGTATTCATCTGAGCTATCCTGCGATTCCTATTCTGACTTGCACGTGGCACTGGTAGCAATCCCGAGATTACTACTTTTGAGGTCCTACGTTTTAATTTATCTCCTAGCTCCTATTCTTCATCTCTTACGACCTTATCCCTTTTTTTACCTATATTGTTGGTACCTATGTGCACCACGACAACTGGCTGTTCACCCTCCCTTTTCAGAATGTCCTGCACCCGCTCTGAAAAATCCTTGACCCTTGCACCAGGGAGGCAACATACCATCCTGGAGTCTCGGTTGCGGCCGCAGAAATGCCTATCTATTCCCCTTACAATCGAATCCCCTATCACTATCGCTCTACCATTCTTTTTCCTGCCCTCCTGTGCAGCAGAGCCAGCCAAGGTGCCATGAACTTGGCTGCTGCCGCCCTCCCTTGATGAGTCATCCCCCTCAACAGTACTCAAAAAGGTGTATCTGTTTTGCAGGGGGATGACTGCAGGGGACCCCTGCACTACCTTCCTTGCACTGCTCTTCCTGCTGGTCTTCCATTCCCTAGCTGGCTGTGGACCCTTCACCTGCGGTTAGACCAACTCGCTAATCACGTCATTCTCAGCATCGTGGATGCTCCAGAGTAAATCCACCCTCAGCTCCAATTCCGCAACGCGGACCGTCAGGAGCTGGAGGCAGATACATTTCCCACACACGTAGTCATCAGGGACACCGGAAGTGTCCCTGAGTTCCCACATGGTACAGGAGGAGCATATCACGTGACCGAGCTCTCCTGCCATGACTTAACCCTTAGATACACTTAAATTGGCAACAACAATGCTAAAGTTTACTCACTGTTATAGAAGAGAAAAAAGAAAAACTACTCACCAATCACCAGTGAATCACTTACCCCCTTGGCTGTGACGTCACCTTCCTGTTTCTTTTTTGCCTTCTCCCTATAGCTGCATTCACTGGCCATTATAGGCCTCTCCAATCCCCGGAACTCCCGCCTCTCGCCGAACTCGCGCTGCTCCTGGTCTCACTGGCCTTTATAGGCCTCTGCCGATCCCCGGAACTCCCGGCTCTTGCCGAACTCACTCTGCTCCTGGTCTCACTGGCCTTTATAGGCCTCTGCCGATCCCCGGAACTCCCGCCTCTCGCCGAATGATTAGTGAAAGCTTCAGTAGCAGGTCTTTGCGTCAGACAGTGTTATATGCTGATGAGAAGTCTATGAAGGCAGCTCCAGTCTTCAGCTGTTTCTGGAACCCTGCTTCAATGTTAGTCGTGAGTTCAAGGACTTGGTCAGAGCAGCTACTTCCCTCTTTGAAACCCACCTGCTTGTCTGCTGAAGAAGTCTTGGTGACTTGTTACATTTCCCCACATTATGTTCCATCTTCCACCTTATTGCCCACTCACTTAACCTGTCTTTGTCCCTTTGCAAGCTCTTGCAAGGGCTAGAAATTCGGCGATTTTGTGACTGGGTTTTTGGTGCTATTTCACCATTTTTGGCGAAAAACTAGGTCGGCGGAAAATTCGGAGTTTTGCGGAGGCACTTTTCAAATACCGCTGGAGAGAGGAGTGCTGCCATATTGCTTATGCCAAAAGTTTGGCTCTGAACGCACCCATATTTAGGACAAAAAAAACGCCAAGGAAAAAGCTGCATTGCAGCCCTTGGATCAGCGGTAAGTATGAAGACCTGCAAAAAAGGCAAGTTAAAATTCTTATTTTGTAATTCTTTTGCAGCGATTTGCTAGATAAGTATCTTGTAAATGTTTTGTGAATTTCTTTTTTTTCTTTTTTCCTATTTATTTACAGGTGATTTTCCGTCCTCCCTCGGCCCAACTCGCAGCGATATCAGCCTCGGATTAAAGTTGGCGAGGATCATGGTTTGCGCCACAAATCCTCATTCAACGCCAATTTTTACTGCTGCGCAAATTAAACCTTGAATTTACGGCCTCATAGCGATAGCGTTGTGAAAACGAAAATTTTGGCAAAAAAGTACAATTATCGCCGAGAATCGAATTTATAGCCCTATGGTGCCTCTGATTCAGAAGGTTGAGGGTTCAAATCCCAATTCAGAGACATGAGCACAAAAATCTAGGCTGACACTCCAGTGCAGTACTGAAGGAGCGCTGCATTGTCAGAAGTGCAAGTGGCAGGCAATGACCATCTCCTTCAAGAGAGATTCTAACCACCATCCCTTGACATTCAATGGCATTACAATTGCCAAATCCCTTACCATTAACATCCTGGGGGTCAACATTGACCAGAAATTTAACTGGACCAGCCACATAAATACTGTGGCAACAAGTGTAGGTCAGAGGTTGGTATTCTGCGGTGAGTGTCTCCTCCTGACTTCCCAAAGTCTTTCCACCATTTATAAGACCCGTCAGGAGTGTGATGAAATACTCTCCACTTGCCTGGATGAGTACAGCTCCAACAACACTCAAGAAGTTCGACACCAGCCAGGACAAGGTAGCCTGCTTGATTGGCACCTCATCTACCACCTTAAACATTCACTCCCTTCACCACCAGCACACAATGGCTGCAGTGGGTATCCTTTACACGATGCACTGCAGCAACTCACCAAGGCTTCTTCGACAGCACCTCCCAAATCCGCAACCTTGACCACCTAGAAGAACAAGGGCAGCAGTCGCATGAGAACACCATCACCTGCAAGTTCCCCTCCAAGTTATGCACCATCCTGACTTGGAAATATATCGCTGTTACTTCATTGTCACTGGGGTTAAAATCCTGGAACTCCCTTCCTAACAGGGAGTACATTCACCACATGGACTGCAGCGGTTTAAGAAGATGGATCACCACCACCTTCTCAAGCGCAATTAGAGCTGGGCAATAAATGTTGGCCTTGCCAGTGAGGCCCATATCCCAGAATTAATTAAAAAAATTACAATATCAACTAATCATCCTTGCACCTTCCCTTAATGCCTGTCGTTCCTATGCCTTTCCCTACTCTAGTGCTCCTAGGGAGTACATGTAGCGATTGAGGTGCCGATAGTCACCTCAGTCCTGAAACCAAGATAGAACTTCTGTAAGGCTTCATGGCCCACGTTTACGAGCATCGTCGAGGACACAATCCAGAGAATAGCACTGTCCCTAAACAATTACGACCGTTTTGCTCGTCTGCTGAATGTGGGGACCGCCATAAGCGTTCCGCATGGCTATAGGAAAGAATATTTGCCATTCTGATTCCAGGAGATCGAGAGACGGTTGGCACAGTTCAATGCCACTCAAGACCCAGACACAGCAACAGTACTTATGGATTCCCTACAGAAAGACAGACTAGCGCAATGGCGCAAAACCACCGAAAAGCTGGATTTCTCACACTCCAGCAGGAAACTCTGGAACCTGCTCTGCTGGCTTTACATCGCCTCACTGCCCCCACATGAGGTGCCAAAGATGAGAGCTGAGCAAGTAACCAAGGCTTCTTCGGCAGCACTTCCCAAACTGTGTAATAACCCTTGATATATCATATTGCTCCTTTAGCTTGGCAGAAACAGGGCTGTTTATACAACGACACCCTGTGATTAGTAAGCTTTGTTGCATAGTAAAGAAAAACTGACAGTTCTCTGGAAAACTCCTTCAGGAACCTGGCAATATTTTAATTAGATAGATATAACGGCCAATTTTCTGAATTTATGAAATATAATGGTTGCGCCTGAGTCTGAATGTTCAACATGCACCGTCATCTGTTGGGAATTCGGGCAAGTCCTATGCATGATTTTCCAACCATTTAAATGAATGATTAGAAAATCTTGTGCCACACATCGCTGGATTTCTGATACATGCTGCCAATCAACAGAAGTGTGAAGTCAAGAAGCATTAATTTGGAAAATAATCTTATAATATATAAATTTGAACCTGGTGCAAGTATTCAGCGCAGTCTTTTCGCGTGAAAATTATGATAGACTTAGGGCGAGACATTTGGTTGTGTATCGCCTCATTTAGTGGCCAAGAGGGGCATTAATGAAACTCGAATGGCTGAACGTCCAATCGTGCAGATTATAGCGCCCCGCTGGGAAATTTGGTTCAGGTTTACCCGCGACACAAAACGCTACCACCTTGCCATCTAACTTCAGTCAGATTAGGACGTCAGTACGCATGCAACGACCTGCTAGCGCCCTGCTCGCAAAATTAGGTGTGACTGCCTCATTTTGCATCCACCGCTGAACATGCCGGAGAAACCAGGCAGTCTCACCTTCTTTAGGCAATACCTGGAGGCTATTTAATGGGAAGAGCAACCGGATTAATCGGAGGTCATTGTGAGTGCAACGTTTTGACAGAGCATGGTGCGTGAACCTCTTATTTTGCAGCAGCAGATTAATCTGACCTTACAGGTTCCGAGCAATTCGTCTTTGAGAATTAAGTGGGTGCATGACTAGCTCGCCAGCATCACCTTCTGCATGCTCTTGTCAGGCGGCGTCAAGATGGAAGGGCTATTGGCCATATCAGCCCATGACTGAGGAGACCCCATAGATGTCAGGACAGAAGGCCTTATCCCCCCCACAGGGGGGGTTTACAGGGAGCAATGCTCATACCTCGACATGTCGGAGGAGCAATGTGTCAGAAGGCTGTGCTTCCAACAGGAGGTCCTGACAGAGATATGCCATCTGTTGTAGCCAGACCTGCAGCCTGACATCGGCACCAGGACTGTGCTGCCCGTCGCTGTGAAGGTCACTATGGCACTGACCTTCTGTGTCTCCGGCTCCTTCCAGCCTGCATCAGAGGACATATGCAACGTCTCTCAATTTGCTGCACATCGCTGCATCCACGACGTGACATGGGCTCTTTACAGATGGAGAATGGAGTTCATAACATTCCCAATGAGCAGGGATAAACAGCATGAGTTGTCATGTGGGTTTGCCAGGATAGCGCGCTTCCCAACGGTTCAATAAGCAATTGACTGTACACACGTGGCCTTGCGAGCACCATTCCAGAATGCTGAGGTGTTCCAAAACTGAAAGGAATACCACTCCCTGAATGTTGAACTGCTGTGCAACCACACGCAGCACATCCTCGCAGTGAATGCCCACTATCCTGGCAGCACACATGATGCATTCATCCTGCATGAGAGCACTGTGCGACAAATGTTTGAGCCACCACAGGAAGGGTGCGGCTGGCTGCTCGGGACAAAGGATACGGCCTAGCCACCTGGCTAATGACCCCCTCCGCAACCCACCACCCAAGTGGAGCATTGCTATAATGACAGCTATGCGGCCACCCACAACATAATCGAGCAGACAATAGGGGTGCTGAAGCAGCATTTCTGATGCCTGGACCACTCTGGAGACAGCCTTCAATACTGCCTTAACAGGTGTCGCTATTCATTGTGGTCTGCTGCATGCTGCACAACTTGGCCCTATAATGAGGGGCCAGGCATTGCCAGTGGGGATTACAGCCCCACCTCAGGAGGAGGAGGAAGAGAAAGAGGAGCCTGCTGAGACGAGGAGGAGGAGCAGCAGCCACGGAGGAGGCACCGTGGCAATGCTGCCGGTGCAAGGGCCAAACGTCAGCGGCTCATAATGCATCGTGTCTCTTGAATGGAGGAAGCTGATGGATGCAGCTGATATTGACCGTGCTCTGAACTACAATAATGTAACATCTCGGTGAAATTCCAAATTAATGCACAAGACGGAAATGCAAACGGTCAAATGAACATTTTAATAACTCCATCAAAAGACTCACCTTAAATGGCACACCAAAAGCCCCTCACCAGTCATTAATAAAATATACTGCCACTCCCCCGGAACAGAGACCCAGCATCCGGAGCAATCTGTGGGAGCATAGATGCTGGCCTGCTTCGGCACTGTCACTTCCCCGTTGGACTGTGGGGAAGACAGAGAGGATGGCTGCAGTCAGTGATTGCATGGCATCACACTGAGACTGACTCACAGCAGACTGACTGAAATGCAGCAGTCTCAGAGTTGATGCCAGCAATCAATGACTGCATCATATTACAAAGGCTTTGCGTGGCTTCGGCCTGTGATATGATAGCTGCTGCCACATCAACCATGGCAGGCGCAGTCACCTCTGGGACTCCACTGTCGCTCGTTGAGTCCATCTGCCTCTGGAGCCAGTCAAGGATGGGCTTGATGGGCTGCTGGGAGGCATGGGCAATGCTTGAGGCGCCCCCTGTCAACCTCAGAGCAAATGCATCCATGTTCTGCGGGACCCGTTCCAATGCACCCGTAAGCTCGCGGTGCATTACCACGGATTCTCTCGACATAACCTCCAAGTCCAGGGAGATGGCCCTCGAGATTCCCTTTGCGCTGGGCGTAGCTGCAGTGACTGGGGCCAGGAGTCTTAGGCTCTTCAAATCCCAGGAATGTTGTGTCTTTCACCGAGGTGGTTTCCCCACTCAGTGCAACTGATGTAGGTTCGTGCTCTGTCGCAACACTTTCATCCCCATCCTCCTCGTCTCCCCCATCGTTCGATATGGAGGGCTCACGGGCAGGCTACTGCACTTTTGGCTCATCTGTAAGCACAAAGCCACAAAACTGTGGTTAGCAGCAGTGGAAGGGGCAGGAAAAGAAGAAGGAGGTGGCATTGGACATTTATATGTAAAGGGGGTAAGGCTTGTGGTATCAAGAGTAAAGGGTCCCACATAAAACGCAAAGGAGATTAACATGTCCCCAGTGGACTTGGCTTCGTCGACCACTACCACACCAACTGGTTTGCCTATGAAACTCGCTCCCCCAACTCTGTGAGGTCCTGGATAGCAGGCTCCCCTCCTCCGGTGTACATTTGCTCGCATCTGTTGTATGCCAGTTTCGACTGCAATCATCATCATCATCATCATCATCATAGGCAGTCCCTCGGAATCGAGGAAGACTTGCTTCCACTCTTAAAATGAGTTCTTAGGTGGCTGAACAGTCCAATATGAGAGCCATAGACTCTGTCACAGGTGGGACTGATAGTCGTTGCGGGAAGGGGTGGGTGGGACAGGTTTGCCCCATGCTCTTTCCGCTGCCTGCACTTGACTTCTGAATGCTTTCGGCGATGAGACTCGAAGTGCTCAGCGCTCTCCCGGATGCACTTCCTCCACTTAGGGCGGTCTTTGGCCAGGGATTCCCAGGTGTCAGTGGGGGTTGTCGCACTTTATCAGAGAGACTTTGAGAGTGTCCTTGTAATGTTTCCTCTGCCCACCTTTGGCTCATTTGCCATGAAGGAGCTCTGAGTAGAGCACTTGCTTTGGGAGTCTCATGTCTGGCATTCAAAATATATGGCCTGCCCAGTGGAGCTGATCAAGTGTGGTCAGTGCTTCAATGCTGGGGATGTTGGCCTGGTCGAGGACGCTAATGTCGGTGCCTCTGTCCTCCCAGGGGATTTGTAGGATCTTGTGGAGACATCGTTGGTGGTATTTCTTCAGCGACTTGAGGCGTCTACTATACATGGTCCATGTCTCTGAATCTGCGTGGCTGCGCAGAGTGGCTGTGTTAAAAGTGGGATTAGGTGACAATCAACTAAGATGAAGGATGAGGCTGAAGTGCTGCGAACGTATATCAATAGTGAAAAGGTACTGCGAAGAGGGGTCAGGCTGAGTAGGGAACAAGAAGGTCAGCAACAATTGGATGGCCAGGGCATGGCTGCTGAACTGAGCCTGACCTTTTATGGTGTCTTCACCAACGAAGACCATGGCCTGGTACACATAGTGAAGAAGCAGGTACTGCAAAGACTTTACATAGTATATCTGAGACAATGATAGGAAAGAACCCAAGGGTGAGGAAGAGCAGATAGATTGTAAAAGTTAGATTTGAAGATGAGGATAACGTCTAGGAGATAAATTACTGGGGTAATCAAAGATATGAAAAAGCTGGGTGAGTTTTGAGTTCATTCATGAGATCTACACTGATTTTAGGCAAAAACCCAAGTAATTATTTTGCTGCCCCATGCTTTATGGGAAGGTGCTCAGGTTGTTGGTATCTTCCTGGTATGACATGTAAAAACTTCCTAAATCAGAGGTCCTTGGACTTGCACTTTGCAGCAAAGTCTGCAGGGAGCCAGCATTTTCCTTAATGGGGAGCAATTCATGAAGTTTGTAAGCTGTTAAAGGAAAGATGCATTAACCAAAATATGTGTACTATCCTCACATTTCTGAACAAATGACAGTAGGAAAAAACAAAGCAAGCTAACCACACAATTGTACATGGAAACACTAACTGGAATGCAAGGGTGGCCCAAGATATGTATCTTCTGTGAGAGGAGTTGAGATGTCAGGCCAGAAGATACAACAGGAGGTTTCTGATGCAGTGGAGCAAGGCCTCGGAGGCTGAGAGCGAGGACCTTGAAGTTGGAGGGATACAAACATGACAAGGATAGGAATTTGTGGAACTTGGTGTGTGAGGGGACATTGGGTATGGAGAGAAAGCAGGAAAGGGGTACTAAGGGAATGATCAGCCATGATCTTAATGAATGGTGGTGCAGGCTCGAAGGGCCGAATGGCCTACTCCTGCACCTATTTTCTATGTTTCTATGTTTCTATGAGACAGTGAGGTTCACATTATGGCATTGCAACGTTACCAGAAAGGGCACTCACCCTGATGACCCTAGTGAGGTCATTGAACTTCTTGTGTTGCAGTGCTGGTCAATATGTTCCTTACAGAGACATGCTGGACCAACTCTCTCCATAGCCTTCTAAAGACTTTAGGAACATAAGAACATAAGAACATAAGCAATAGGAGCAGGAGTAGGCCACCTGGCCCTTTGAGCCTGCTCCGCCACTTAATTAGATCATGACTGATCTGATCATGGACTCAGCTCCACTTCCCTGACCGCTCCCCATAGCCCTTTATTCCCTTATCGCTCAAAAAACTGTCCATCTTAAATATATTCAATGACCCAGCCTCCACAGCTCTCTGGGGCAGAGAATTCCATAGATTTATAAGCCTCAGAGCAGAAATTCCTCCTCATCTCAGTTTTAAATGGGCGGCTTCTTATTCTGAGACTATAGGACCAAAATTGGTGAAGGTCCCCGCCCGCCCAAGTAACCCCCAATGGAACACCGATGGCACCAAGGTACCTGACGGTACTTTGGGCGGGATTTTCCTCGAAAAGGTCCTTCAAAGGTCGCGGGCGGCAAAAGAGGGACACATGCCGTCAATCTTGGCGGCAACATGTTGTAAGGCATGTAGCCTCAAGACTAAGGGAACTCACACATTATGCCCATCTCATTCACATACCGTCACTGTTGAGCAGGGGCTCTAACTCTCTGCCCTTCACAGCAATGACTGCAGCGCCCATGAGGGCGCATGCTCACTCCTACACCCCGCTGAGATCCTGGAGGCAGGGCTGGCCCTCTCCCCGATGATGCCGCTCATGCATATTGTGCGCGTGTTTGCCCTGTAATGACAAAAACAAAAAGTTGTTAGTGGCTGTGTAGGTGCTGGTTTGCCACATGTGTCTGCAGTAGGGTACTCGCGAGTAATATGCAGAAGAGTGCATAATCTGTATTTCATCCTGCGTGGCATCGCGCAGTGGATGTGTGAATGTTGTGTCTGAGGCACAAGCAACTACCAGTAAGCATGAGGCTCAGGACTAGGACCGCATATGAAGAGTTGAAAAGTGTACTAGGTGGGCTCAAGCTGAGTATGGAGTTAGAAGGTGAGAGAGGCTTGGCTGGGCTGGGTTTGTCTGGTAAGGTTATGGAGACATTTTAACCAAGGCTTCAGCAAGGAGGAGCATGGCTTGGTAGAAGGGAAAGGCACTGCAAAGTCTACATTGTGTGAGACAGTGAGGCTCACATGAAGGCATTGGAAGGTGAATGGAAAGGGTACTCACCCTGACGACTCTAGTAAGGTCATTGAATTTATCACGATTTTGCGTCGATGTTGTGGCCACCGTGTTCTGGGCTGCAACATGCAGTGCCACCTCCGCAGCCTCGCCAAAACCTAGGCAGTGGCCTTTGTCCCCCTCCAGGCTGGAGGGCATTCCCGTGAATTTTCACTGCCTCCAGCAAAGCATCAAGGGCAGTGGACGAGAAGCAGGCACATAGCTGCCATCCTCCTTCCTCCTCCATTTTGGCATCTGGAAACACTGTGGAGCTGGAGCTGTTCATGCGCTAACTTACCTTGCTGTGCCTTTAAGACTCAGCTCTTGCTAGGATCTGAATCGGAGTCAGGAAAGATATAAATGGGCTACCGATTCGTTACCACTCATTTTACACTCCCGCACAAAGTCAAAATCTATCCCATTGAGTTTTCTTGCCAGTTCATGTTCGGAATACCAAATAAATATTAATAGGTGGTACTTGACTACCATCTGGATGAGCCCAACTGGAGCATCTTCCTGTTCCTCCAGTCAAGGAAAGCAACCTGACTCGGGCATGGTTTCCTTTAATTCCTTCAATAACTGCTTGGCTTTGAAGGTTATCACTATTATTGGCAGTCACTCCAGTGTATGAAAAATGGAGCTCCATCTGGTTTTTATATTCTGGATAACATGGTGTTCTGATATTCTTTGCTCCCATGGGGATTACATAATTTATTGAGTTGCTTTTACAGAATGAAGTGTGAACAGATGCTACTGACAAGATCCATGATATTAGCCTGATCTATGTTTGTCAAGGGAGTTACTACTCTATTCAAGGAGTGTGAAAAACGTTGCACATCATCTTTACATTCATTGCTGTCATAATCTTGTTCTTGCAATGTCGTTGATATTTCTGCTGATAGATTCTTAGGGTAAATGCTCCCATCCAAGATTGTTTGTATCATCTATTAAATGTTCACAGTGAAATACTAGCTTCAAACAAGGCAACACATAAAAGTGCCAGAACGCTGAACTCCTGGCCTGCTTGAAGAAGATTACTCTCTAACCTACATTTTTTTTAATAACATTACAAGCATTACAGTGATGGTTCACATATTTATTATAAAGTAAATCAATTTTTCTCCACCATATTTTATGTGTTCAGAAGCCTGGACTTGAATTTACCTGTGATTTTTTTCCCACTCCCTTTATTGCCAATTTTGGCCCTTAATCTGCTCCTGGAGGCATTGACTCCTTTATGGGAGACATTTCTATGGATGCTTGCTGACCTGTGTTACCTCACCCGTATTTATATGTGAGTCTTGCCACTGAATGTCAGCAGGGGACATCGCTGCCAAGCATTATACTTGTTAGGAATAATAAAATGGCTGCACCTGAACTCAAAAGTATATAGACACGTAGGAATTTATCTACCAGAAAATACATTTGTGGTTCATCTGGCCAATCACGGCATCTGCAAAATATCAAATTTCACAATACATCTCACACCCCTCTATTAAATTCTTTGCTAGGTACTTATCAAATTCTCTCTTGAATTTGTAGGTACAATCAGCTCCCACTGCCTTCCTTCACAGCTTTCTGTGTAAAATAGTGAAAATGTGTACAGTCTTTTCACTATTTCACTTCTAGGTTTGAGGCTGTATCTACTTGTAGAATCTGTGACTATGTTAAACATAAAGGCCTAGAAATCCTGGTCGAGGTCTTCCCATGGGTGATCGACTGAAAAAGTTAAAAAAAGATACGCACCTACCTGTTCCTGTTGCACCCATCAGGGATTCCAGTCCTGAGGCCTCCTCTCCCTGCGCATCGGAGCGTGTGCACGTCTGGACGTCCGTAAGCCGGAGGCGGAGTCACATGGTTCTGGGCAGCCAATCAAGGTACAGTATCTTCTCATTCATAATAGAGGGAACTCCGTAAGTAGGAGTTCCCATTATTATGATTGAGAAACACCCCTCCAAACACCAAAACAAAAATAAAAAAATTGAAAAAATACACCACATACTTAAGATTAATTTAAAGTAAAGTTATTTATGTATTATAATAAATATATATTTTTCCGATTTTTAAAATAGTTATTTTTAATTATGGTTTAGAAGGGCAGGGTTTGTAACAATAAAATGTGTTGTTTAAATTTTATTTTGCAATGTTTTTGTGTGTTTTAAAACTCTTACACTTGTAATAGTAGGCTATGCGCCTGCTTTTATCAGGCACAAGAGTTTTCAGGACATTTGCTGGGCAAGATATGGGTAAATACCGCAATCTTACCAGTACAATGTCCTGGCTGCCAAGATGCGGAGGATCTGTCAAGCTGAAGCTTGACAGATCGGAAAAGCCGGTTTTCAGTGCGTGCGCATTGTGCGCTGAAAACCGACTTTTGCGATGTCTTCCTGGGTCTGTACACACTTAGTACAGACCTGGGGAGGCCTGCATTTCTAGATTGTTATTCGTCTTGTTGAAAGTTTGTGCACAGAGTTGCTGGAGAAACCAGGTAATTAGGGTACATTACGGGAAGTTTACTTTTTAAAGCAGAACATCAGCACTGTAGTTGTTAAAATTTATTAGAAGGATTGTTTTTGAGATTGTCCTTTATTGCTGCTTTGAAGGCTGCGTGTTGAATGGAAACATTTCAAGAGTAAAACAGCTGGTGCTTTCGGTAATGGTTTGTAGTATACTTAACATGGACCAGGTATAATTCTCTGATCTTCCTAGTCTGTGTGGTGGTGGTAGTGGTCCAGCATCTACCAACTTCGCCATCAGGGGAAGCTCCTGATTTCTATTTTTAACCCATGAAAACATTCTGACCTTCTTTCACTTACAAACATCATTGCAAGTTGGCTCCATTTACTGGCGCCCCTCCCCTATCCCCTAATTTACTGGTGCCTCTCCCCAAAATTAAAGCAATGGTCAGTATAGACAATAAATCTAATTAAAAGACACTCCTGTGCTTTAATTCATTGATAACCAATCATTGTGGTAACCAACCACCAAAGCATGAGTGGCTGGAGCTGGAGCTGGGGGGCCCGGGGTACAGGGTCAGTATATGGACAAATACGCAAGCTGAAAAACAGGGAGAGAGGGAGGGAGGGGGTTAGTAGAAATCTGTGTGTGTTAAGCCCTACTGACTTTAAAAATGAGTCCTACAAGTATTTCCTTCTTTCCTCCTATGTGTACAGCATCTATCTGTGAGGGAGAAACATGCCTGCATATGATATTCTTACCATGCAGATGTGTGGCATTCTGGAGCAGAGAAACATACACCGCAGGGAACAACTAAGAAGATTTGTGAACCATGAACGCCGCCTCGTCATAAGGAATAACTACCCACCACAGAGAGTGTGCAGGGAGAGGCTATCTTTTGAAATGATGTTGGAGGAGTTATGTGTGAGGAGGCTGTGCTTCAGCAAAAAGGTAATTGGACGACTGTGTGACATGTTGAGGGACGACCTTCAAACACGCACCACGACCCACACTGCTTTGTCTGTGTCCATGAAGGTAACCACCGCATTGAACTTCTTTGCATCAGGGTCATGTCAGACAGGCACCAGTGACATGTCAAACATGAGCCAGTGTGCTGCAAGGTCCTGCATTCATCAGGTAACAGTTGCCATATTACGTAGGGGCAATGAGTTCATATGTTTTGACTTGTCTGCTCCGCAGCAAAGGGTAAGTGCCCTTGCTTTTTATAGAATTGCTGGCTTCCCAAAAGTGATTGCGGCCGTCGATGGAACCCACGTTGCATTGAAGGCACCGAGTATCAAAGCTGTGAGATTCATCAACAGGAAGGGGTATCATTCATTAAATGTAACAATCGCCTGTGATGCGAAACTCAGGATCCTAAGCGTGAATGCAGGTCACTGTGGAAGTAGTCATAACTCCTTTTGTCCTCCACAAATCCAACTTATATGACTGTCTCAATCAATTGCCTCCAGGATCCGCCTGGATGTTGGGCGACAAGGGCTACCCGCTAAAAACGTGGTTGATGATACCATACCACAGGACCAATAATGAATGGCACAGGAGAGATACAACCAAGCACATGTGGGGACACGTCAAGTTGTCGAGAGGACAATCGGGATTTTAAAATCACACTTCCAGTACCTGGACAGATCAGGGGGGACATTGCAGTACAGTCCTGTAAAAGTGGCAAGATTTTTGATGGCCTGTTGCGCTTTGCACAACTTTGCCCTGAAAGAAGGACTAACTCTTAACCCTTTAAATGAACTTGCTGATGAAATGGAAGATCTTGAAAATGTCCCTGTGGCGAGGTGTGAAGGGGAGGAGCAAGCTGCTGCTGAAAGCAGAGCTGTCGGGGAACAATTAGTCGCCAACACGTTTATGAGATGATGATACTGTCGCCTCCTCCCTCCAGCCCCAGCAAGGCACAGAAAAGATCAAACAGAATTTAAAAAGAAAAAGTATAATTTTATTGCATCAAAGTTTTTCATCTTTGTTAGATAATTGCTACTTTACAAACATTTTCAAAAATCTTTGATTAAAACATGTAAACAGTTTAAAGTGATTTCTTTGGTTTCTTACTGTAATAAAGACTCACCAATAAGATGTAAACTTATTTGCTACTTTTCAAACAGTTGTAATGTTTCGTAGGTTGTTAATAAAAAAGTTGAATCAAAATTTCAAGTGACTCCAGGCTACAAATATTAAATAAAATAGTGAAATACAAACACCAACAAAACAACAACATGCAAATACAACAAAGAGGCAGCTGAGCACAGCATGGCACCCTACTGTCTCCTGCGGTTTCTGTTTCCCGTTGCCTTTGTCCTTGCCTTTTCCCATAACGGGACTACTCTCTTACCAGTTGAAATACCCAACTGTTGCCCTTCAGCAATTGGCCCATTACCGGGTTGCTCTTCCTGTTGCTGCTGCTGAACGACAACATTTCCTTCTAACATCTCTGGTATGTCGCCTCTCTCGTGGCCCTGCACTGTCTCTTCGCGGAGATCAGGGAAGGTGTTATTCACAATACCCAAAATGGGATCAGAGCATATGGATACTTTACTTAGAATGTTATTTGTGTTCGTAAGCAAAGTAGCAATCAACTGAAACAATTGATTATCCCTGTCACGATTATTGCAACTTTCTTGAATGTGTTGCAAAAGAGTTTTGTTCATTTTTGACAACTGGTCATTGAGAGCCTCTTTAATCTGGCTCCCAACACCTTCAATTGCCCGAATGATAGAGGGAATAGAGTCCATTACAGTAGCATGATGGGCATGCATCTCTTCACTTATATTTGAAATTATCAACCCCTCTTCCTCTATCTCAATTCTTAAATTTTCTACTCCCCCCGGCTGTGCGGTATCAGTTTGCTGTGTGGCTCTGGAACCACAGTTATCTGTGCCTCTCACAGAGACAGAGGGACCAGGGGATGCAGAGGTGGTGTGCTGAGACACAGGGTCGCTATCCACCCCTTCCACTAGCTCTAACTCCACACATGCCTCCTGCGGTGCCACACTTGCCACACTTGCTGCTGGCACCGGATCTGAAATCCCTGGCACACCCTCTGCAGCATCAGTCTCTTCGAACTGTGGAAGTAAACAGTAAACATTTAAAAAGATGACATGCGATTTGCCACATCACACAAGCTGATTCTGCCCACAACTAAAACTTTTAAACAAACAGCTGAACACAGCCACTCACTTTTCGGCATTCCAAAGTCTGCTTGGACAACAGATGCGTAACTGCCATATTCGAGGCCAAACAATGCTGCAACCCTTTGCTCCAGGTCCGATAATTGTCTTAGAGTGGCAATGCCCCTGCCTGTCATTGCATGCTCCCTCGCATTATGGCCGAGTTTACTCGAAATTGAAAAAAGAAAGGAAAATTAAAATGAGATTTTTAGCACAGACAAGCAACTGTCTCTGTTGGAGACACACAAATGATGACATTTACAACTTAGAAGCAGTTCAAAGATAAATGTAAACAAGCCCTTTCATTGAACCACAGCCATAAAACTTCACAATTAGCTCAGTTTACCAGATGATTAAGTCAGTTAACAAAGCACTTTTAAATAGGTTAAAAACATTTGAAATTTCTTATAATGATAGAAACCTTAGAAGATCTCATTAAATCATTTAATTTCTTGCGGCAATGTTCTGCTGTCCATGGAACGGTGGAGTTGGCGCTAACAACCATTACAACTTCATTCCATGCTGCCATTTGTCCTTTCCCGCGGTGGTTTCGACTTCGCGGTCCCAATGAGCCGCAGGCGTTTCGCCTCAACCTCATTGATGAGTGTTGTCAGATCACTGTCAGAGAAATTCTGAGCCCTTTTCATGACGACAACATTAGATACATCCATTTCATTCATCTGTTTAATGATAATTATTATAAATTATTGAAAAGGTTTTTACGTCTTTTCGTTGCTTTGACTATCTTTTAAAGTGTTTAAAACTATTAAAATGTTTAAAATAAATTAGACAATCTTTAAATTATTCTAAAAGATTAAAACATAATTGAAAAATCTTACCTTTCAAAGCCTTGTAGTGATCTCCACAGCTGCTACAACACTGAAGTAAAAATAATCGGGGGCATGGCCGATGTAAATGTGCTCCTTTTGACAGCTCCTGTGGGCGGGGGCAGTCTCCGAAGGAAGCCACAGGCTTCACGCTGCTGCATTCCCGGGCGGCGTGACATCATACGCTGCCCGGGAATTATCTTCACAGAATCGGAAGTTCCGGAGGGCGCAGGAGAGAATGGTAAGTACGCATTTCTTTTCTATTTTTTACGCGATTGCCCGCGGGAAGATCCTCAGAGGAATTTCTGGGCCATTAAAGGATATGGGCCAAAGGCGAATGGAGTTAGATTGCAGATCAGCCATGATTTCATTGAATGGCGGAGTAGACTCAAGGGGCTGAATGGCCTACTCCTGTTCCTATGTTCCCATTTTCCAGTGTAAAACTCCCAGGGTCTGCAGCATTTCTTCATAACACTGGTGCCCAATTTAGTTGGCTTTCACTGCAACCCTCCAATGTCTGGATGTCTTTCTCGTAATGTAATGATCAGAATTATACATAGCAGTCCAGGAAAGACATACTTGTGCTCTGCAAATACTCAATCACCAACTGAGATTTGTGCTCATTTAACTATATAGCCCAAGATATATTTGCTCTCTACTACTTACTACACTTATGTCCTGTAAATTAAGATAATTTAGCTAATACTGCCACTATTTATTGTCTTTCCCAATCTCCTAACTTTCCATTTGTCTACATTAAATAATATTTTCCACTCCCCAACCCAGCTTCCTAAACTATCCCGATCTTTTTGCATTTGATTATTTGTTTCCGATTGGTTGCTGTTCATCAAGTTTGATATCATCTGTAAATTGGAGAGTTTTCTTTTTGTCACCACACTCAAGTAATTTATGTATATTGTAAACACCAATGGCATTGATTCCAGAGGTACCTCCTTCCATGACAATCCAGCTTTAGAAGAATGAAATGCTTACATTCATATACTGTCTTATTCCAATGTTGTTCAATTCATTAGCCACAAGCTACATCTGGCAAATAGGTAATCCAGATGTGGTAAATTGGAATATGATTACTAAATAAAAAATTAGTAATAGACACCGTCATTTTGATCTTCATACTCATATTCACATGGCATGTGTACTTTAACCTTTTTGTATGCATGTTGTAAAATGGCAAGATGAAAAGAAGAGTGTGTGAGTATCTTTTACTTCTGAATCCTTGACTTCCTTGGTTACTGAATGGTGGTAGATGTTTGTTAAGTAAATGTGCAAATGTGAAGTACATTTATCTGTATTCTGAGAGTGTACATAAGGCATTTCTACTAAAATGAGTGCATCTGGCTAAAATGGTTGCTTTTGCCGCACCTGGGGCTAGTCACCAATTTCCAATTGGCAACACTGCCTTATTACATCATCAAAATGTCTTGAGTGCTTTATGCAATTAATTACTTTTGGAGTCCAGTGACTGTTAAACTTAAGCAAACATGGTCCCCATTCTGGCAGCAATATTCTGAGAACAACAAATAAGATGAATGACCAATGAATTGTTTTTGGTAGTTTTGATTAAGAGCAGAATGTTAGCCAGGAAACTGGGGGAATTCCCTGTTCCTCTTTGAATAATGCCTTGGGATTTTAAATACCAGTCTGATACAGCAGATGGGACCTTGATTTAATATCTCAAGCAAAGCAACCGAACCAAATAGGGAGCAAGCTATCTTAGATCTGGTCCTGTGTAATGATTCAGGATTAATAAATAATTTCATAGTAAAGGATCCTCTCGGAAAGAGTTATCATAGCATGGTTGAGTTTCAAATTCAGTTGGAGGGTGAGAAGGTTGGATCTCAAACTAGTGTTCTGATCTTAAATAAAGGAAATTACAAAGGTATGAAGGCAGAGTTGGCAAAAGTGGACTGGGAAAATAGATTAAAATGTAAGACAGTTGATAAGCAGTGGCAGACATTTAAGGAAATATTACATAACTCTCAACAAAAATATATTCCAGTGAGAAGGAAAGACTTTAAGAGAAGGGAGAACCATCCATGGGTAACTAAGGATGGAAATGATGGTATCAAATTGAAATTAATGGCATACAAATTGGTCAAGCTTAGTGGGAGGCCAGAGGATTGGGTAATTTAAAAAAACCAGCAAAGGACAAATAAAAAAATAATAGAGATAGAAGATAGATTATGAGAGTAAACTACCAAGAAATATAAAAACAGACAGTAAGTGTTTCTACAGATATAGAAAAAGGAAGAGAGTAGCTAACGTAAACATTGATCCCTTAGATGATGAGACTGGGGAATTAATAATGGGGAACAGGGAAATGGCAGAGACTTTGAACAAATATTTTATATCGGACTTCATGGTAAAAGACACAAAAAACATCCCAATAATAGATAATCAAGGGACTATAGGGAGGGAGGAACTTAAAACAATCACTATCACTAAAGAAAAAGTACTCGGTAAAATAATGGGATGAAAGGTGGACAAGTCCCCTGGAACTGATAGCCTGCATCCCAGGGTCTTAAAAGAAGTGGCTGCAGAGATAGTGGATGCATTGGTTGTAATCTAACAAAGATCCCAGGATTCTGGGGAGGTCACAGCAGATTGGAAAACCGCTATATAAAAAAGGAGGCAGACAGAAAGCAGAAAACGATAGATCAGTTAGCCTGGCATCTGTCATTGAGAAAATGCTGGAGTCCATTATTAAGGAAGTAATAGCAGGGCATTTGGAAAAGCATAATACAGTCAAGCAGAGTCAGCATGATTTTATGAAAGGGAAATCATGTTTGATAAATTTGCTGGAGTTCTTTGAGGATGTAACGAGCAGAGTGGATAAAGGGGAACCAGTTGATGTGGTGTATTTGAATTTCCAGAACCCATTCGATAAGGTGCCACATAAAAGGTTACTGCACAAGATAAGAGCTCACAGGGTTGAGGGTAATATATTAGTGTGGATAGCAGATTGGTTAACTGACAGAAAACAGAGAGTCATGATAACTGGGTCATTTTCCGGTTGGCAAATGATAACTAGTGGAGTGCCACAGGGATCGGTACTGGGGCCTCGACTATTTACAATCTATATTAATAGCTCGGATGAAGAGACCGAGTGTAATTTAGCCAACTTTGCTGATAATACAAAGATGGGTGGGAAAGCAAGTTGCAAGGTGGACATAAAACATCTTCAAAGGGATATAGATAGGCTAAGTGAGTGGGCAAACATTTGGTAGATGGAGTATAATGTGGGAAAGTGTCAGGTTATCCACTTTGGCAGGAAAAATAAAAAAACAAATTATTATTTAAATGGAGAGAAATTACAATATGCTGCAGTACAGAGACCTGGGAGTCCTTGTGCATGAAACACAAAAAATTAGTCTGCAGGTAAAGCAAGTAATCAGGAAGGCAAATGGAATGTTGGCCTTTATTGCAAAGAGGATAGAGTATAAAAGCAGGGAAGTCCTGCTACAACTGTACAGGCTGAGGCCACACCTGCAGTACTGCGTACAGTTTTGGTCTCCTTATTTAAAGAGGGATATAATTGCATTGGAGGCTGTTCAGAGAGGGGTTGCCTTATGAAGAAACGTTGAGTAGGTTGGGCCTATACTCATTGGCGTTCAGAAGAATGAGAAGTGATCTTATTGAAACATATAAGATACAGAGGGGGCTTGACAAGATAAATGCAGAGAGGATGTTTCCCCGCCTGGGAGAATCTAGAACTAGGGTGCATAGATTCAGAATAAGAGGTCGCACATTTAGATTGAGATGAGGAGGAATTTCTGCTCTCAGAGTCATAAATCTGTGGAATTCTCTGCCCAAAGACTGTGGAGGCTGGGTCATTGTATATATCTAAGGTGGAGATAAACAGATTTTTGAGCGATAAGGGAGTGAAGAATTATGGGGAGCCAGCAGGGAAATGGAGATGAGCCCAAGATCAGATCAGCCACGATCTTATTGAATGGCGGAGCAGGCTCGAGGGACCAAATGGCCTACTCCTACTTCTATTTCTTATGTTCTTATATAAGTCTCATAAGGAAGCACTCCTGCAGTGATGTCAGCCTGGCTTATTTGCTCAATATCCCTGATCTGGGAATTAAACCCACAACCTTCTTACCCAGAGTTGGGAGTGCCAGCAACTGATTCAAGCTGACACAAAGGGATGGTTAATGTACCTCAGTTGCAAATAACTTAACACCCATTAAAAGCCAGTGAGGTAGAATAGGGGTCTATAACGCCAGAATTTGAGCACTATGAGGCCTCCTAAAGTTCAATAATGTCATCTGCGATTCATGCGCACACTTCTGAAGTGAAGTCCAGCAGACACCATATTTGCAAAGAGCATCTAGCGACCGCCGGCAGCATGCAGAGCAGGCAGATCATGACGTCAATCAGTGTGCAACGCAGATTTGACGCCAGCGCTGCTATTTTCAAGCTCCATGCTCCAGCCTACGCCCTTTTATCCTCACTCAGCTGAACTCCATGCCCCGCACTGCCCCCACTTCACCACCAGCGCTAATTAAATGGATCACAAACTACATACAGGTTAGTTGCTGGATTATTTCTTCTGGCTGTTGGTGCAGTTCTACACATTTTTGGAGCTTTTCCAAACTTTTCTAAAGTTGCCATTGCCTGTTACAGGGACTGGTCTGTCTGTGCTGAAGTAGTGTTTTGGTGGTTTAATGGCTTGTGCAGAAACCAGTTGCTTCCAGACATGGGTGGACTAGTAGGCCTTCCTCTTAGAATTGAGCCTGAGTTGGAGAATGAGCAGAGGCCACACGGAGCAGGCAAGCTTCAAGAAGAGGGAGGAGGAGGAGGGGGAGAAGGGCTCTCAGCAGGAAGTCATATCCTCAGAGAGTCTTTAGGAAGCAATTATCTTAAGTGCACTTCAGCGACGACCAATGCTTGAGACGTCAGCGCTTCACTAAAGAGGCTGCAACAGAAATCGGTCATCTAGTTCTGAACTTTCATGCATCTGGCTCCTTCCAGACTGCTGCTGGAAATATTAGCAATTTGAAGTGCACTGCTGCATAAGGGAGGTCACTGAGGCACTCGATACTGAGAAAGACAGTTTCATCTCATTCCTTCTTTCAAGGGAGAGGCTGGCAGAGCAAGCACAAAGTTATGCTCAAATTGCTGGGTGCCATTCACTGCATGCACATTGCTTTGTGTGCATTTCATGCCATTTTTTATGAACCGAAAGGGATTCCACTCCCTCAATGTGCAGCTGGAGTGTGAACACAGGCAACCAATACCAAGGGGCAGAAAACGTTAGTGGGAGTTGTGTACAGACCATCAAACAATAGTAGTAAGGTTGGGGACAGCATCAAACAAGAAATTAGGGATGCATGCTGTTGTGTATCTGTAAAGCATGCACTCCCATATTCTGCCACCAGGGAGTGCATCCCCTGAAGTCCCAAGGGATCGCAGCATCCCTTGGGAGCACTGTATATAAGCTGGCCCCGAAGGCCTGTTCCTCACTCTGGAGTGTCTTAATACAGACTGAGGTCACTGTTACTTTAACCTCCCTGTGTGCAGTCTCATCTGTGTTAGGAACACAATAACTGGTGACGAGTATACGAACCCAACGCAAAGATGTAGCAAACTGTGGGCATCCTGGAGAAGTTCTCAGAGGGTGAGGACTGGGAAACCTATGTCGAACGGCTAGATCAGTACTTTATAGCCAATGAGCTGGACGGAGAAGGGAGCGCAGCAAAAAGGAGAGCGGTCCTCCTCACGGTCTGTGGGGCACCTACAGCCACATGAAGAATCTTCTGACTCCGGTGAAACCCACAGATAAGTCGTTTGAGCAGCTGTGTACACTGGTTTGGGAGCATCTTAACCCGAGGGACAGCATGCTGATGGCGAGGTATCGGTTCTACACGGCCAGCGATCTGAAGGTCAGGAAGTGGCGAGCTACGTCGCCGAGCTAAGGCGACTTGCAGGACAATGTGAGTTTGATGGCTACCTGGAGCAGATGCTCAGAGAAATTTTTGCAGTGGGCATTGGCCACGAGACTGTCCGATGAACAGTTTTGACTGTAGAGACACTGACCCTCAATAAGGCCATTGCGATAGCACAGGCGTTTATGTCCACCAGTGATAACACCAAACAAATCTCTCAGCACACAAGTGCTAGCAGTGTTCATAAATTAACGGGATCTGTGTTTGCAAGCAGAAATGTACAGGGCAGAATCCACGAGTCTGCAACTGCCAGCAGGCCTCAGGTGACCCAGATGACTCAGAGTCCCCAACAAAGGATGGCGTTGTGGAGGCTTCCATTCAACCTATTCATCCGCTTCAAACAGCATGTTTGCAAGAGCTATGGAACAATGGGGCACCTCCAACGAGCTTGCAGATGAGCTGCAAGCTCTGCAAAACCTGCAAACCACCACTTGGCAGAGGAAGATTGGTCCATGGTCGATCAAGGCAATTTTGAGCCTCAGAGAGAGGAGGCAGATGCTGAAGTACACGGGGTGCACACAGGTTCGACGAAATGTCCACCTATAATGCTAAATGTAAAATTCAAAGGCTTACCCGTAGCCATGGAACTGGAAACTGGCGCTAGCCAATCCATCATGAGTAAAAAGATCTTTGAGAGACTGTGGTGCAACAAGGCACTCAGACCAGCCATGAACCCCATCCACACGAAACTGAGAACGTACACCAAAGAGCTTATCACTGTCCTGGCAGCGCCATGGTCAAGGTCACCGACAAGGGCACGGTGCACGAACTGCCACTCTGGATTGTCCCGGGCAATGGCCCCACACTGCTTGAAGGGAGCTGGCTAGGTAAAATCCGCTGGAACTGGGATGACATCCGAGCGCTATCACATGTCGATGAGACTTCATGTACCCAGGTTCTGAACAAATCTCCTTTCCTTTTTGAGCCAGGCATTGGAAACTTTTCCGGGGCGAAAGTGCAGATCCACTTGGTCCCAGAGGCCGACCCATCCACCACAAGGCGCGAGCGGTACCTCACATGATGAGGGAGAGAGTGGAAATCGAGCTGGACAGGCTGCAATGTGAGGGTATCATCTCCCCAGTGGAATTCAGTGAGTGGGCCAGCCCGATTGTTCCAGTACTCAAAAGTGATGGCACGGTCAGGATTTGCGGCGATTATAAAGTAACTATTAATCGTTTCTCGCTACAGGACCAATACCCGCTACCTAAGGCAAACGACCTATTTGCGATGCTAGCAGGAGGCAAGACTTTCACCAAGCTCGACCTGACTTCGGCCTACATGACGCAGGAGCTGGAGGAGTTTTCGAAGGGCCTCACCTGCATCAACACGCACAAGGGACTGTTCATCTACAACAGATGCCCGTTTGGAATTTGGTCGGCTGCAGCGATCTTCCAGAGAAACATGGAGAGCTTACTCAAGCCGGTACCACACACGGTGGTCTTTCAGGACGACATATTGGTCATGGGTTGGGACACTGTCGAGCACTTACAAAACCTGGAGGAGGTCCTCCAGTGACTGGGTCGCGTAGGTGTGCAGCTGAAGAGGTCGAAATGTGTCTTCATGGCAACAGAAGTGGAGTTTTTGGGGAGAAAGATCGCGGCAGATGGCATTCGGCCCACAGACGCCAAGACAGAGGTTATTAGGAACGCGCCCAGGCCACAGAATGTCACGGAGCTGCGGTCGTTCCTGGGACTCCTCAACTATTTTGGTAACTTCTTACTGGGGTTAAGCACCCTCTTAGAGCCCCTACATGTGTTATTGCATAAAGGTGAGAACTGTGTATGGGGACAAAAACAAGTAATTGCTTTTGAGAAAGCAGAAACATTTTATGGTCCAACAAGCTGCTTGTATTGTATAACCCGTGTAAAAAACTTGTGCTAGCACGTGATGCGTCGTCGTATGGAATCGGGTGTGTATTACAACAAGCTAACGTTGCGGGGAAGTTGCAACCTATCGCCTATGCCTCCAGGAGCTTGTCTAAGGCTGAGAGGGCCTACAGCATGATTGAGAAAGAGGCATTAGCGTGTGTGTTCGGGCTAAAGAAAATGCATCAGTACCTGTTTGGCCTCAAATTTGAGCTGGAAACCGATCACAAGCCCTTCATATCCCTGTTCGCTGAAAACAAGAGGATAAATACTAATGCCTCAGCCCGCATACAAAGGTGGGCACTCGTGCCATCAGTGTATAACTATACCATCTGCCACAGGCCAGGTACCACTGTGCAGATGCTCTCAGTCGGCTACCATTGCCCACCAAGGGGGTGGAAATGGCGCAGCCTGCAAACTTGTTGATGGTGGTGCAGCCTGCAGACTTGTTGATGGTCATGGAAGCATTTGAAAATGATAAATGAAAATGACTTGGACCAGCCAAGATACTCTGCTGTCCCGAGTATAAAACTGTGCACTGCATGGGAGCTGGGCCAGCATCGTCGTTGAAATGCAAGAGCTAATCAAGCTGTTCCAGCGGCGAAAGGACGAGTTGTCCATTCAGGCCGACTGCCTGTTGCGGGGTAACCGCGTAGTGCTAC